>NW_020884881.1:1829654-1976511 GCF_003945725.1 Corapipo altera
TATATATAGATGCATGTGGACAAGACCCTCAGGTTAATAAGATGCCTCAAAAATGTCATCTTGCAGCAAATAGATGTGATTGCAGATTCAGAAGAGAAGATTTAATATTGTGAACTAAATTGATTTTTAGGTCTAGCAATGGGACAATTTGTTCAAACTGAATTTGAAAATACACTGCAAGGTATGTGGTCATCAAACTGTAGAGAATAACTGGCCTCAAATTCTCTAATTCTAGGGAGAAAGGGTGTTGGTAAGAACAGGTAAAGAAATTAGGATTCTCTTTCATCTGAAGGAACATATTTTGTTTTGAAAGTCTAACAAGAGTGTGTCTCAGTCTGAGGAGACTGGAATGTTTGCCAGAGAGGATGAGCTATAAGACAGATCAGACTCCTCTCTCTCAGCAATTGCAAATTCAAAATCAAGGGGCTTTAATCGAGGAAGTGTGGAAAAAACAGAAGAAATAACAACCCTTTATTAAAAGATATATGTATGTTGGCAAAAACAGTAAAAGAACACAAAAAACCTAGACAGTAATACTAGGAAAAAAAAAGATCTGAATGCATACTTCTCTGTCCTTTAGCGCAGTCCTAACCGTGGCCTGCAGGGGGCGCTGTTGGATCACTGAAGGTGCAGGGCCTGCAGTTCTCTGTCGTGGCCAGCAGGGGGCGCTGTTGGGCTCCGGCAGTCACCACACGGGGAGAGGGGTCTGGGGTGGGGGTGGGGTGGTCTCGGATCGCGGGAGAAGCCAAGAAGAAAATGAGGGACCCTTCCCTCAGTGGGAGGAAAAAGGAAAGGGAAGCAGTCCTCTCCCACGGGACTCACTGTTGTCTCAGGTGACGGTGTCTCAAAACTCCTCCTTTCTCTCCTGTGGGCACGCAACTCTCTGATGAAAGATAGCAGATCCGGGCTGGAGACAAGAGACAGCTCCCAGGCAAGTTGAAGCCAGTAGTCCAAGTTGACAAGGATGAGAAGCCAAAAAAAGCCAGATCCCCAGTTCTTCTCCCCAAATGCCTGCACGCAGACCCCCGTCTCCATCCGAGAGCGAACTCTGCAGTCTGACCTGTCCTCTGTCCGGGCCGGCAGCTCCCCCAGCCTCTGATGGGCCATCAGCCAGGAATTCGGCCAGATCTTTTGTAAAGCTAATTGATTCCCTTCCCCCTTCCCTATTAGAACTCTGTTTCTCTTACAGGGAAGTAGGGAAAGAAAAATTCCTCTCTCAGATTTATAACCTATAACAGAGTGCCACTGAAGAGAGGTTATGATGACATTAATTTTTGAAAGATATTTTCAACTAATAACCTAAAGGTAGGAAGGAGAGAAGGAGGAAGAGGAATACACAAGAGTGTAAATTACAAATACGTATGTGTGTTTGTTTTCCTAGGATATGGTAAAGAAAGGACAGTGCAAAAGAGGGACAAGTGACATAGGGAATTCAGGGAGTGCATACCTGAGACAGAAAAGTAAAGTAAAGAGAAAAAAAAATCTCTACTGATTACCAGGTAGCTCTGAGTAACTAGAAAAGAATTACATTTATGCAGAGCGTAGGAAATATAGTCCACTAAAAAAGCTAAACATTCTTTGCAGGTTTTTTTAAATGTAAGTATCGTTATTTTAGAACCAAAATGTTCTTCTGTGTATTCTCTGATGAGTCAGACATACAGTACTTCTAAGAGTACTTCTCATAGGCAGGGGGTCCTGATGAAGAACAGTGATATTCTAGACCATTCTCAGTGAATAACAGCCTATGAAAGTGTTACAGTTATAACAAGGAAGATTTTTCTTTTAATTAAATAGATTTTCCTGGGAAAATGATGGTATGTCAGAATCTGAAGCTTGGGATTCTTTCAGGAAAATGCAGGTTTTTTGTGAAAACTTAGTTGAGAGAGTATTCTCAGATCAAGATAAGGTAACTTATACAATCTAAAGAAGACCTGGTAGTGTCATTCCTGTCACACCTTGTGCAGTCTCAGGGCCTGGGATGCAGGCTATGACCATACAGAGTGGTGTGGGGATGTTAACAGCTCAGGGTGTTCCACTTAGCATTGTGCTGGTGACATCATTTCCAGCTCCTTTAATTGTCGTTATATCACTGTTTAAAGGACATGACCAGAGCCTAGATTTAAAACATCTGCATGCTTTGATGGGTTCCTCTTCAGGTGCAGGAATCCTTTGTTCACACACAGCAGTGCAGGCACAGCTGCAATGGCAGGGCCTTGTGAGATAGCCTTAAAAACAGACAGATGCTGACCATCAAGGCAATGCTGCTGGTAAACACTTTGCATCAGAAAATGATGCAAATCTGAGTGTCTATGTATATATTATTTCATATATATACATACGTAGCTTTTAATATATGCATTTATATACAAACCAAATTATATGGGTTGATCATTAAATTGTAATATAGAGCTAATATGACAGACAACTTGAAATCTATGTATCAACAATATTACAGACAATAAAACTTTTATGTCAAATGGATGAGATTAAAAATGATTTTTCTTTGATTATTTGATTTTGATATTTGCCCTACTGGTAGAACAGTTGCACAGGGAATAAATTTGAACCAAACATATTTTGGGTCAATTTTTGTGTGTGTAGAGTTTCAATAATTTGTGTTACTGTATGCTCAATAGAAAGCAATAGGCAAGACACTGGAAACAGGCCTAAGACATTCTTTTTGACAGATTGTTTTTCCTCTTTACTTGATTTATCTAGCAATCTTGACTAGATTTGCAAGATATAATGTCAACTTTTTTCCTTGTAAGATACACAAATCAAGGGTCCCAAAGTGACCAAATATTCTGTGTTTGTTTTAAATACTTAATTATAGAGTCATTACTGTCTAAAATCCAGACAAAATGAGTCAAATCCACTCACAATTATATTGTCTTTTGAGATTATAGTCTGACCTAATGCTAGATTTTGACAGTTCCATTCTTTTCTACCCTTGCAGTCAAGGGAACGACTTGAGCTTGATTCACATGATTAAACATGATTTATATGATTAAACTGATATCAGGATAAGAAATATCACGCCATAAAAAAGGCTATTCCTTTGTGGATAGTTTAGCTATACTGGAAGGGATCTTCTCTCCATTTCAATTTCTTTCTGCACAAGAATTATTCTTTCCACTTTTTTTGTTCTCAACGGGACACTGATGATGATGTGTCAGTAGCAATTTGTGTCCTTGCATATTTCCAAGCTTTTTTCAAGATCTGACAGTTGCTAAAGTGTGACAAATTCATGTACGTGCTGTTATGGACTCCTTATGTGGCAGTTCCACACCAAAGAGCTGTGAAGAACGGACAAACATTGTCGGTCTTGCAAGGGAGCTAAAAATATTAAGTGAGAAGGAACTTTTGTCTTTTTTCTTCAAATTATACAGATTATTAATAAGGATTGCATGGTACATTGGTTAACAGTATGTCATCTATATACAGATATACTGATTAGCCTAAGAACATACTCTTGAATGTATAATTGGTTTAATGTTCAACTACTGGTGGCTTAAAAGAGAATAATGAATAAATCACTTATGCAAAAGTGAAAAGGGAAAAAAGAACTAAAAAGGTAATCTCCACTAGAAGCAGAAACAATACTAAAACGAGAAGACTGGCTGATATGCTTTTAACTCTTTTAGTTGTATTTAAACTGTCGTGCAGATGTAGTCTGTCACATACCTTGCATTCCCTCTGTGCAAGTTGAGGTACCTGACAAGTGATGCCTTCCTGGTTCTCTTATAGGGTGAGGATCAGAAAAGAACAGCATGCACTCAACTCTTCTTCACACATGAGGTTGGAAAATGGTTTACTTGTGAACTTGCCAGTGTTAGGCTCACAATTGCACTCACTCTTATAGGGTTTTCCAACACAAATTATACTATGTTTTTATGGTCTCTGTGTGCATCCAAACTGCTGCACCCATTTTCATAAGACTACTTGAACTCTTTTCAGTCTTTCACATGTATTGTACAAGCAGCTTTGGCACTATGAGTGACTGATTTCACAAAGTATTGAACCTACCTGAGAAATCTCAGTTAATTTTTTGATATTTGTGTTAGGAGCAGTATGAGGAAGGATTTTGCTGGGTGGTAAAATGAAAAAAGAGTTTGTTTAAAAACTGATGCAACTTTTAAGATAAGTGTTTAAAGTGGTTTTGGTTTCCACATAATACAATAAAATACTTTCATGATAATTCAGAAATTTCTAGTGTGGTAAGTGAAAAATATACAGCTTTTGATGCTAAGGTCAGAAAGCCAAGTGCTCTTCTAGATCAGACTCATAAAAGGAATGGCATTAGTATTTTACAAATGGTCTGCACCAGGAGATCATTTTTTGGAGCAAGAGGAATGGGTTCATACTCTTGTCAGAATCACAGAAGTTCCAGAGTCGGAGTCACAGAATATTCTCAGTTGTAAGGGACCCACATGGATCATTGAGTCCAACTCCTAAGTGAATGACCTGTACAGGGATTTAACCTATGACCTTGGCATTATTAGCACCATGCTCTAACCGAGTTAATATTTTTCAGAAATATTTTAATTTCTCTTTATCTTTCAAACACCAATTCAGTTTATTTACAACTGAAACAAGTCTTTTATCATTGGACAGGATTAAATGCAGAATTGGATTTTAGATAGAAGTACTAGAAAATAAATGTTTTCTTCTTCGGACCATCTAGTTTTTGGGGCACTTACCTACAATATGGAGAAGATAAATACTAGTCTGTCATGGTTTGAGAACCCCAAAATCCAATTCCCTATTCCAAGCCCCCTCCCACATCTCCTGCAATACAGTATTCATCTAAGTGTTTGTACCTTGCTTTCCCACCTCTAAGATGTTTTAAGATAGTTGTGGGTTGGTGACTAGTCTAAGGTAATTTTTCCAATTCCTCCTCCTATGAGCACAAATTTAGAAGTAGTAAAAAATGTGCAAAATAGAATCACTCCAAGAGAGCAGGCTGGAAGAGCCCCTTATCTCTGAGCTTTGAAATCTTTGTAGTCATAATACTCAAGTGACATGTGGATTCCTCACAAATAGACTGAGTTAAGGTCCTACATTCTCTATTTTGCAAATCACCTTTTAAGATCCTATATTTTTTCCTGTGAAAAACTCTAAGATGTAGGCATGGGCACATGGCAATTTTGTGTACTTTTTGAGTCCAGACTCAAACTAAGTTCCCAGTTTCATTTAAGTATAAAGTTATTCCAGCTTTATTGACCGATAGTTTCTGGCATGATCTTTGTTTTCCATTTTAAATATAATTCTGAGTTGTCTCCAAGGCAATAATACTTATTTAGAACATTTCAAGGTATTCTGTTTTTTTATTATTTTGTTACATTTTTATTATGACTAAATATTTTTTCTTTATTCTTGCTGTCAGTAAAGACTGTTGAAATTGTCAAAGTACTCTGTGTAACATATATATCATCTGATATTTTATACTAACTTGTTTAACTTTCTTAGAAAGGTAATAAAAAGTTAGGCTTTTTTACCCTATATAGTTACAGAAAGGTTTTTAAAGTTTAACAGTCCCCTCCTGAAGACATCCAGATGAAAAAATAAGTCCTTTGGTAAGTTGATTTTTTTTTATCCTTGTCTTCAACCAAAAAAAGACTTCTATAACAAAGAAGTATGTAAGTTAGAAATGTTACTGTAATCCATTAGTTTTTACAGGAACTAATATAAAAATATTTATTCTACAGCTTTTCTTGATTCCTGTGTACATAACAAAAGGATATGGATATCCTTAAAGAAAAAACAGGAAATGGCCATCTCTATACTGTTTGTTTAGATGATGTCCTAATTCCCAGCCTCATAATCAAAGCTCTTTAAAAATGTTTCTATCTAAGCAAAAAACCCACAATTGCCCAAAGAAAGTGAAATAGTTGTTCTTCTAACTAGGACACATTTATTTTTACTACAGACATTTATATGTGAATTTCAAAGACTGAAATAATAAAGAGAACTAAATTGCCAATAAATGGTGTATGAATGCTGGTAAGGTCCTATTGCTTATAACATTTATGTCAAATATCCAGTAAGGCTTGTGTAATAGTCTAATAACAGTATCTAGTTATTATAGTCACATCTTAGTGATGTGCTTAGTACCAGTCAATTATTAACACCCTACCAACAAATTATGAAAGTGGTGTTACTGAAGACTCTATTGGATCATGTGGGTACTGATTTTAAGGATATATAATTATATAACCAGATTATTTCTTCGCAGAAAGCTTTTTGTTCTGGTGTACATTTGAGCAGTAAGCCATTTAACGTCTTTCTTTCTAGTTTATTATCATAGTGAGACACTAGTAATCAGAAGGTAAATGACAGAAAAAAAATGCCTATCAACCAGATTTAAGAAGTAATAAAAATAAATTAAGATTTCTTTTTTTTCTTCTTCTCCATATATTTATTCTTAAAGCATAAACACTTGTGGTGTGCTTTGCAAAGCAATTGGTTTAATGCTAGATACTTGAATAATAGACAACACAAAATGGTTTTGTAAATACCTTTATTTAGAACACAGTTAGCTTTAATGCTTCATACAGAAAGTCTGAATTATTCTTGAAAGGGAGGATACAGTTTCTTTCAAAAGAGGATTTCATAAATTGTGCTTTGTTGGCACTTGGCAATGACAGGCAAGAAAGGTAGGGTAGGCAATGCTGGCATTGTAAGTGTTAGTATTCCCAGTGTAATAAGAGCTTGCAGAGAAAAAAGTCTTTTGCAGAATGCCCTGACAAACTTTATAAGAAATCCTCTAGTGAATCCTTGTGAGTTCAGAAACAGACATAATTTCACAAGAAGTTTTCAAAAGCTAATGAAAAAAAAAGTATTTGATAGAAATCTTGTTTGACATATTGTAAGAGTCCAGAATATCCCCAACAATTTCCAGGCTATACTTTTTCATATGGTAATAATCCCTGTCCTTATCTTTTACTTACTCATGTCAGTGTCCCTGAATGACAGTAATTAATGACTTGGTTAATGTTTGATTCCTCCTGGCCATATGGGCTTTTTGTTTCCATGAACAGAAGTTCATTGTACTTAATGGTAATTAGTCATTATTGTTAATGCTCTATTAAGGTGAACAGTGGAAATACATTTCCAACTGTATGTTAGTGATATGTTAGAAGCATATTGCAGGAGGCAGTTCTGAATCCACTTGCATTCCTAAGTGAATTATTCTGTTCAAAGAGAATGGAAATTTAATTTCTGCTTTGGCTTTTAGATATAGACAAACATTTGTGGTAAACAACATTGGAAGTCTATAGAAAGATTAGTAAATGCCAATTAATCTGAGAGTTTGGTGCATCCGGATGTTTTTCAATCTGTTTTTCTTTTGATTTCTTCCACGTTCAATTTTTTATCGCTAGGAATCAACTTTTCTCTTGCTTTCCACAAGAAAAGATCCTTTCTAACAGTAAAAGGTCATTGAACTTCCTTTTGCTCACATTTTAGGATTTGACTCTTTTGTTGAACTGTCTCCCATTTTGCCCTGCAGCCTTGCTAGTGGATCAGAGGAGAAGTGTTCTTTGCTGATCCAAAGTACAAGGAAACATTCTTGGATGACAAGATCTCTTGAAATGGAAATCTATCTTAAAACAAACAAACAACATTCCCACATGAACTACAGTCACAACCTTTGCTTCTCCATGTTTTTTTTCTGGTCAGCTTTTGAAGGAAGAGAATACTCTTCATTCTTTTTACTCTGGGCTAAAATCTTTAAAACATAAAAGATGGTGCTATTTAACCCAGAAGTTACCTCTGGCAGTGGGAAAACATGATATTGTTTAGGGAGATGACACAAACTTTAGTGTTTTATGTGATTCATTTCCACCATACTCTATTATTCAGGGGGGGAGTTAACAATTAGGTATGACAATGGGCACAATTCTGCCTGATCCCACTGGTATTTGTTGAAAGACTTGGGTGTGAATTTCTTGAATACCCTCTGAGGTAGCTGAAGGTAAGTGCCTCCTGTGGCAGTAAACTGCAGGAATTCACTAACCTCAGGTAGAGATTACCTACTGTCCTCAATGAGTGCATCATCGTTTCGTGTTTCATTACTTGGTGAATAAGAATTCTGTGTTCATCTCATGCCCTGTCACACAGTGGACCTGGGAAGTAGGGCAACTGAGGGAAGCCCCAACCTTCATGTCCAGTTGAGTCTCTGGTAAGGAGCTGATGGCCCCACAGGGCTAAAATGGCTTCTGGTCCATAGGCAGGGCAGGGTAAGGGGCAGGACAAGGCAGTACGGCCATTAGTATCCTTAAGGTCCTGATACAGGCTGCATTTGATAAGCTTTATGTACTTTAATATCTTAAAAAAGCACTTAAGATCATTTTTTTTTAGGGTTTGTGAATCTTGTGGATTTAATTAGATAGGTCTAATCCCTATTTTGACTGTGAATCAGCATCTTTGAACAATGCATTTTTTTCAAAGGCAAACTATTGAAATATTATAGGAAAATACTTTTTTTGAAGAATTTATGGTGTAATACACTCAGTACTTTGATATTTGCTGATGTTTACTTATCCAGCTTAGACTGGTTCCTCTGTATGACAGAGTAGGCAGGTATCTCCAATTGCATTTTGCGTTGGTATGATAATGGCTGGGTATCTTCAAATGAGACAGTAAAATGAATGAACCTTTATATGGCTAGATATTACTTTCATTGCTCAGGGCTGGCATTCCTGAAATAACTCCATTAAATTTGGTGAGAGAATTCTACACTTAAAGCAGTGAAACCTGGCCTTTTGCAGTACGATCCAAAATTGAAGGAACAGAGGAGTAGTTAGCTGCGTTGTGTCAGCTAAATTTGTAACTCTGGCTGCTGTACTTTGTTAAGGTCCTAATTCTCTAAACTCAGATGTAGCACATCCAGCTCTTAAAATCCTAATCTGACATCCCTGCTTGAAACTCTTTGTAGTGCTCTAGTTCAGCAGAAACTGAAATACCAATAGGATTTAAAATGGGACATAAAATCTTAATGAATAAGTATTTATTCATCAAAGTGATTATTAAATTAGTAAAACTTGAGAAAGACTCACAAGAATTGCTAAACAGAATTTGTTCTTCCATGCCCCCATTTTGCATAAGTCTATGGATATATCTGTTTATTTGCTGCACCTCTCACCTCTTTAAAACTTATGTTACACAGATAAGAGAGTAATATTATATACTTTCTGTCAATTCTTCATTTGATAAATTGAAAAGTAATGGCAATTTATTGGCCACTGGCTTTTCTTAGCAATCCTTTTTTTATATAGCTCAATTCATTCAATTTATCTGCAAAAATCTTTTGTGACTTTGCTCTTGTGTGCACTGTATTCAATGGGAGGAGGAAATGCATTTAAGCAATATTGATTATTTCCAATCAGATTTCCGAAATCTTTAGTAGTGTTTGTTGTCCGGACATTACCGATATTGCAGTAGGCAATGGAAGAGAAAAAATTGTTTCAAGGCATACTTTAGAGATTTACATATAAAATTTAAATACTATGATGTAGAAGACAAACATGAACCTATCTAGATATTAACTATATATATCTACACAGTTAACGTTATAAGCCATTGTATCCTTTTGCAACATAGAAAGGAATTCTATGCAACAAATACCAGCTCATGTACACAATGATGATTGCACTGAAAGCATGGTAACAAAACACTGATTGCCACTAGTAGTCCAAGACATGTATAATTTTTTTTCCTATCTCCCATTTTTATATGTATACAGCCATTTTTCCTTTTCTCTTAAAAACAGCAGACTTTTGGTCCTCAACATGTCTGCCTAGTGACTGTATTGGCCATTTTTTTCCAAATGGTTTGTCTTTTTAAAAATGTTACTTTGTACTTGTATGTTGTACTCTAAATCTGTACCATCATCAGAGAATATGAAGTTAGTTGTGAAGTACATCAAGATTCTTTAGTTTGATTTGTGCTGCCTATAACAACACATAGGTAGCTCATTCCTAAATGTAAAACTGCACAGCATGGAAATGTAAATTGCTTCCATTCCTTTGAACACAATACTCTATTGCAACAACATGTCATATCACAGCCAATTTCTACACAATTTTTGCAGTGATTCCCATGCATGGGCAGAAAGGAAAAAGGAAACGAGAGGATTTGGTCAGAAAAAAAATGGGGCTTTTCACTGGGTTGGTCTACAAGAAACCTGGATACAGTGCTGCCTTGGAAATTGCTGAGAGATGAGAACAACTGACTCATATTTTTTTTAAGTAGTTAAGCAGTTTAATAGTTAGTTTATTAGAATCAGAAAATCCTACTGGTTATATCTAGATTTTTAAAATTTATTTCTTGCACATCTTGATCTGAAATGCACAGAGGTGTCATTCACAGATCACTTCTCAGATGATGCAAAGTGAGTTTTCTTACCTAAAAGTCACACCTCCAAAGCTGTTTCTGCTGATTCATGCCAAACAGTCAGTTTATCACAGCATGGTTGGTATGTTCTTTTCATTTTCATATGTGACTTAGTAATAATCTAAAAAAGGTCAAATGTTTCTGACCTTCTGTATATTTTCTATAAAAAGACTAATCTTTTTTCTTTTTTGGCATTTAGCAGAAGAGTTTATTATTGCTTCTTTGATTAAAAAAAGAGACCTGTGTGCTTCTGTGTGTCTAACAATAGCTCTTCTGTAACTAAGTCTTGGAAGATTACTGCATTTTGCTGTGGATTCTCTTCACTTTCCAGGGCAGAGAAATAATCATTCTTTCTGCATCAGTTTTGAAAGTCTGCCATTCACATGTAACACACGGAAATCACTTTCATTTCAAAACTATTTTTTTCAGTTATTCCAAAGGTACTAATGTAAGACAAAAATATCTGAAAGAAAAAGAAAAATGAGAACAGGAGTCTAGCTTGGCTGATGCAGGGAAATGCAGGCTATATCTCTTGTTAGGCTGTCCCCTGAGCCCAGAGTAGCCCTTCCAGAAGAGATTATCTAACAGGTACTACCTGGAATTGAAGTAAGCAGTGGCTGCCTTAAATGGAATCCCAATCTGCTTTGGAGAAGAAAGCTGACTTTCTGCAACCTCCTCTCAACCTACAACAATTTGTCAAGATACCCTTCTGCAATTGTGGAGGCCATTGCAGACCCTGGAAGATGAATTTGGCTGTGTCTGAAGTCAGTTTGTCACTAAAGTCAAACTCGCAATCTCCAAAAAAAGGCTGACTTAGCTTTTAAAGAATGACTAGTAAAATTGAGACACCAATTGTAATTCATTAACTCCTCAGCTAACTGCTTCTCAAACTCAGGGATTATCATTCTCATGAAGTATTTGTTTGTATTTAAATCTCCTTAGCCATTTACGGTTTTGCTTCTGGACATGGCCTTTACTGGGTCAATACTGATCTCTTCAAGGAGCTCATCTGCCTCGGACTCTCTGTGACCCTGATCCAGTAGGAATATTCAGAGAAGGTCTGTCGCTGAAGAGACATTGTTCTCCTATTATTTTTTTTTTTGAGTATAATCATAAAATATTCTATTTGTGGAAAAACACAAAGTAGTTACATATCATCATCAGTTAAAAAACATTTGCCGCTGAAGCTTTCACCAGTCAGCACAATTTAACAAAAAAGTGACTTGTGAAAGTATGTATTGTCTAGAGCTTTCTCATCTGAAGAATTCCACTTGATGTTTTTTACCATAGTCCTGCTTTAGTGACACAGTTTAAGAGAAGAATAGTTTGTACAGCCTAGAGGCAAATAACCTCTGTAACAGCCCCGCTTGGGCAGAGTCTGTGTCAGCAGAGCCTGCTAAGTTGCTACTGCTCTGTGGTCTTTCCTACAGGCATAGTATTAAACTGCTTCTAGTCTGACCTATCTCGAGTGCATTCCAATTTTTCTGCAACAGTAGAAGCTGCTTGTTTAGAACTTGCCTATAGAAATGTTCCAGAGGAAGAGATAACCTGTCTATCTCAAAAACATAGCAAAGCATTCCTTGTCAGCAACAGTTTTAATTGCTGTTGCATCAATACCAAGGCTCAGAAAACATTAGTTTCAGTATATAGCCAGATGGTGCAACCATATTTTAAGGAGAATCCTCTGAACTTCGCATTCTTGTTTTTATTTCTGTAATTTGTCTTAAACAATCCTTGGGTTAAAAAAATAATTACTTCAAAGCGAAACAAGAGTCTTTCCACAAACTGCAGTACACAGTGCGCACTATTTTAGCCTTGGGATTAACCATTTTACTTAGTTTCTTCAGCTAAAGAAATGCTTTAAGCATAGCCTATAATAGTTTTCTCGGTACTCAGGCATTTTTAGAAAGATATTTGAAGAGTAGGAAAAAAAAAAAAGGAAAAAAAAGAAAGAAAGAAAAAAGTCATAAACTGCTTACTCCATTTAGCTTTATATCATGATACTGGCATAAAACCATAAGGACACATTGATGTTTTGTGGGCAAATCAGAGTAAATGGATTTCATTTGGAAAGGGATTTACTTACTACACTTTAAGGGCAGATCTTAATAGAAATGGTATGTGCTGGCTGTTATTAAAATCTGCTTTTTGTAATAGCCGTTCATTCAATTTCTCTCTCTTTTCAGTTCTTCCATTCAATATATTTCAAAGTAAGCATTTCCATGCTGTCCAATGCTGAGAAAGAGACAGGCTTCTGATGTCTAAATTTCTCATGGTTAATATTTAATGCAGTAAAATATATTGAAGCTATATGCAATTTTAGAGCTCCTGAGTTCCTTTTAAGTTGAAAAAAATGTTGCCAGATAAGAAAAAAACCCCTCTGTCTACTAAGTCTATGGGCAGAGATCAGACATAATTTTCATCATGAGTGAAATAGATCTACTTTCCAGAGTCACTTCAGGTGTGTAGGTATATAGGAAAGATAGATCATCTCTTCAGTTGTAATTCCCCAAGCTTTATGCTTTCTTAATCCACCTTTGCTCTTCTCTATTTTATTTCTTGAGTAGGGTGTGATTTTGTACTGATCTGAAATTTGACTTAGTGGGTAATATAAACGTCTTCGTTTATCAAATTTCAACAGTGTTGGTCAAAAAGCTTTTCAAGAATACAACTTCCTATCAAACAAAGGTAGTTTTGTTGGAAAATTATCTTTTTCTAAAAGTCTATTAGTCCTCAGAAAATAGTGAAAGGAATTTGTGAAATGTTTCTATAAAGATCTTATTAGTTCTGATTTTTTTATCTGTCTATATTTTTGAAATAAAGAATGTTATTTCTTTGCTATTACAAGAAGCCCACATAAAATAACATCCAGTACAAACTACAATGGCAATATAAATTGATTTGGAAAACAAGTATGAACACTATTACAGTACTAAAATGTTGACACAGTCAGACCTTTAGAAACTGCACTTTTAAAAATATAAGCTGTAACATGTCAGAACCACCAATATTGGAATCTACCTAATAGAAAACAAGAAACTAGACAAACATCCTCAAAACCAAATCCCGATAATTTCCAATATGACTGAATTCAAGTAACCTACAACTATATATGTGCGCTACATTCAAAGCTGAAAGAAACTGGTAAAGATCTGTCGAGATCAATGGAGGTATGATGTTTTCATTACAGAATTTTCCTTACATGGTGACCAAAGGAAGTTAAAGTCATCTTTCAATAAGTGCACTTCACATAGCAGCAAGACATTTTCAATTTTGCTGTACTACTGGACATAAATATATATTTATGCATCTATATTTTTAAAGTAAAGATTTCAAAATGCAAAAGAGAGAGTCATCATTTCAGTCTAGTTTACATGAAGAGCTACCCATCTAATATCTGGAAGCTCATATTCTCAGTATTTATTATTTTTCTGGCATCCGGAAACAGATGACGCAATATTTCAAAATATAAAACCATACATTTATCATCACAAGTCATAGCCTAAATGATCCATGTTTCTGAAGTCTCAGCAATATTACACAGAACTTAGAAAAGGTTGCAATCAAGGTGTGCACTTAATCCATATTTTTATTCTCATTAATATGAACAGACAAGGCAACGAGAAGTACATTTTAGCAAAGAAATAAACATTGAACTTTTTTGCAATCATACACGCTTATTCCCTGCATTTTCCTATTAAATGAGACGGAAGTTATGTTGCTATCATTCATTCCTTTAACTCAACCAGAGTCAGTTTTGAAAGGAACATGATTTAAATGCCTCTGTCGTCAAAAGAAAACCTTTTTTTCATCAATTTTTTTCTCTCCTTATGCTTGAGTGAAAATACATAGATGGAGATAATTCTTTGTACTTTACTCTAGCTGACAGGGAAAATTGTTATGACTTGAACATTACTGGTTAGGATTCAGCTCCAGATTTGTAGGTGTTTATATTTCACTTGTCTACCTGTATATTAGTGCCTAATATTCCACTATGGTCCATGGTGATCTAGTTTATAAAGTCTATGAAGTCAGGATGAGATTAAGATGGAAAAACAGATACTTGGTGAACTCTAGGGACTAGACTGTACTAACTAGATATCTGCTGACTGTGATGGCCATCTAGCTCAAATACAGACACACTATAGACTCTGTCTTCTAGATGTGAAACTGAACTACGACTGGATTATATAGCAATTTTTCATCTGGTGGTGGATGTTTAACCACTTAGTTAAGGGAATGGCATTTCCTTGAGTAACAACCTTTAGTTCTTGATAGGATCTCATTAATCTATTCTAGAAGTAGAAATCTATTTTTTACAATTTCTGCAAATGCTCTGCTTCTTGATGTGTCTACCCCTATGAATAACACGCTCATATTTTTCTTTAGCGCCTGCTATCTCAAAGGCAACAGTAAAAGCCAGACAACTTTAGTGATAGCTAAAAAAAATATATATAGTCTTTTGAATCTGCTGTAAGAGAAAAAAATTGTGAAAGATATTTTGTGTTCATAAGGCTTTGAGAGAGAGCACATACCAATCCCACATTACTTTCTGTTACTGATCAATCCCATACCATCTTCTGTCTGTTCAACTAAGCAGCTTCCTGTAAAAACTTGTACTACTGATTAATCCATGTTGTCTTTAATTTCTGCTGCTGCTAAAACATCTTTCTTGTGATTAATTTGGCTCCATTCTGAAGACTCTCTAAGCTCTCAGCTGGTGCAGATGGCTGTATGTTCAGCTATTTCAGGTATTCCCCTCCACTGATTTCTGTTTGTGACTTCTGATAAAGAGAAAATATTTCATTTTGACATCAACTTAAGGGTAGAAGACATTAAGCCTAACTAGGCAAATGCTGATATGTGTACATGGTTCAGCAATTTCACTTGGGAGAAAATATTAGCATGGTAATATAGTTAACTAATATAATTAACATTAACATAGTTAACATAAGCACCTGTGGAATGGTGGAATGGATGAGCTCCTCAGTAGGGCACAGATAATGACAAATGGTGTTTTCATAGAATTTCAAGGACAATGAGTGACATTTAGCATGTTCAAAAGCCATGTTTATCTACCATGCACTCATTTTCCATCAGAAATTTTGATACATACTAAAGGAAACAAAGAAATATCACAGTCATGTGCATCTCTATCAGACCCCAAATTTATAATACTCATTATGTCCAAGGCATTAACCAGCCAAATAATTCCTCCTCCTCCTGCTGATAATGCAATAGATAATTTAAATCACGAAAAATTAACATACAGAATACTTTGAATAATATCTTAAATGGGCTATTATGTCAAGACCAACACAATATGTAGTTGCAAGTCTAGAAAATATAGAGATAAGGAAATTTCATGGCACATTAATAATACATTTAAGCAGTAACTAATGTAAAACTGCTCAAGGAAGTCCATTAACAAAGCCGATCCATGAACATATGATCTTTTTCATCATATGTTAGGTTCCTCTTGAAGAAAAAGCACTTTTTTCTTCATCTGATTATGGCTGTTGATTAAATTTGAACATGGCAAGAACATGTACTGAACCATCATACATATGGTTTTTTAATAAGAGCAAGCATGAAGACATTACTTTGTAAAGTGCATAAATAAGACAAAACTTCTCAAAAAGGAGCAAACTGTCTTATCAAATGTTCTTAGAATCGAGCATCCATCACCAATTAATGAATTCTCAAACCAACCCGGTCTAGGCAGTGCAGACAGGGAGAATAAAACCACAGCAAGATCTAGAATATGACCATGCCATTAACATCATTATAAAGGAAGAGGAGGAACATAAGATTATATTGTGAAACTCTGTGCCTTAATTAAAGTCTTAAAACCTCAGTTTCACCTATACCACAATGAGGACGAGATTGACTTTGTCTATTAAATATTGTATTTGTTCTTAGAGAAATTAATAAAGAATACATTTGACATAATATTTTAGAGAAATAATATGTTTTTTCATATGCAAATATATTTAAGAAGCCTGGAGAAACAATGCAATTTCACAGAAAATATGTAAGTCTGAGCAACAGTTACCTTCAGTTGTGTTTGTCCGTCTCACAGTATCAAACATAAGGATTATTCAGCTGTCCCAGTATCCAGAAACCAAATTATTTTATGCTATTGTTAATTAACTCCAAATGAACTGTTTTTGCAAAGAAATAAATGAATTCTATGATACAGTCATGAAACCTGATATTTTACCCTTAAGCACATGAGCTCGTATTTCTCTCTTTATAAAATAAAAACCAAAATAGTTGAGAACATCTCCATGATATGTTTTTATAAATTCCTCATTGAAAACAAATGAGAAATGAGGCAACTATGAAGAAATGGTGAGGTCAGAATATGTAGCAGAGTTTTGGGATTCATGAACAAAATAAATCTCACTGATACCTTCCCGCAATTGACCCTTATTGATTTCTGTATTCATGAATCACTTGCCCATGTCTTCACATGCACTTTTCACTTCATGGGACATCAAGAAAATTTTCTTTCGTCTTGAAGCATCTTCATGTTAGCTATCAAATCATTTATATCTTTATAAAAAAAGATTCCTTCAAAAGAGAGTCATCAGCTTCCTACAGAGGCTGTCCTTTTATGCTTCAAAACTGCAGTTTGACCTTCTATCCACTGTGGCCACCAGTTTATAATTCCCACTTTATATAAAGGAATATAAATTTTTCTGTGCATAAGACTCCTGAGATTTCTCTTTTAACAGCTGAAATAACTTTCCCTCCCATACATTGGACCATTGACCTTGTTAAAAACTCCTTGTCCCAGTATATTTGTCAAAAACATACCTGCAAAATTGAGTTCAGAATTTGAATTTAGGAACAACAAAGCAGACATAAACAGTTTGGGACATATTTAATGGCAATAGGATGAAATTGAGGTTATGAATATATATAAAGAGTCAGGGGAAATATCTTGGCATTGAGGTTTATTAGATTGTGGAACAGTTTCCTAAATGATAGTGATTATAGAATACGCATTTCAGAAATTTAATGCAAATACAGGGGCATGCAGATGGAGTATCCCAGATTTGGACCTCAGCATATTTTGGGAGGCAATACCATTTAAACAGTCAGACGGTTTTATTGTGAGATCTATGTCTAAATAATAAGTTAGTTGTCTAACATTATTACTGAGAATTAATTGTCTTCGGGTCTTATTACTCACATATAGGAAATAAGAAAGTATCCAAACCAATCTGCAGTTCTGTTTAAAGCATCAGGTAGGAACAATGACCCAAAAAGTTTTAGAGTATGCCCTAGAGTTAATAAGTATGTCAGCAGATATTTGGAAACTTTCCCCATGCCCCTCACCACTAACCTCCATTGGTATTACTGTTTTAGTCCAGTGCCTGGACTATGCTGAGTTGGAAAGGACCCATCAGGATCATTGAGTCCAACTTCTGGTCTTGCGCATGACACCCTAGGAATCATATCGCGTGTCTGGGAGTGTTGTATAAATGCTTCTTGAACTCAGACTGACTTGGTGCTGTGACCACTTCCCTGGGGAGCCTGTTCCAGTGCTCAACCAACCTCTGGGTGAAGAACCTTTTCCTGATATCCAACATCCCCTGGCACTTCATGCTGTTTCCTCAAGTCCTGTTACTGGACATGAGAGTGAAGAGATCAGTACCTGCCCCTTTGCTTCCCCTCGTGAGGATGTTGAAGACCACAGTGAGGTCTCCTCTCAGTCTTCTCCAGGCTGAACAAATCAAGTGACCTCAGCTGCTCCTCATAAGGTTTCCCCTCCAGACCCTTCATCATCCTAGCAGCCCTCCTTTGGACACTCTCAATAGCTTAATATCTTTCTTATATTGCAGTGCTCAAAACCGCCCACAATATTTAAGGCGAGGCCTCACCAGTGCGGAGCAGAGCAGGACAATCCCCTCCCTCGACTGGCTGGTGATGCTTTGCCTGATGCCCCCCAGGACATGGTTGACCCTCCGGGCTGCCAGGGCACTGCTGACTCGTATTCAACTTGCCATTGACCAGGACTCCCAGCTCCCTTTCTACAGCACTGCTGTCCAGAATCTCATTCCCTAGCCTATACACACAACCAGGGTTGCTCCCGCCCTCCTTCTCTCCTGCCCTCCCTCTCTCTTTTTCCTCTCCCCTTCCCTGTCTTTCCTTCATTCATCCCTCCCTTCCATTATGAAATTAAAGAAATGAAAGAAAAATTAGTAGGACATTTTTGAAAATTTTCACTGAGCTACAGAGCAAACCTGTTAAATCTAAATGTATCTAGATGCAGTATTTTCAGGCAAGATGAAACCATACAATGTGCAAATGACAACACTTCACAACAAGGAGGATTAGAAAATTAGAAATTATAAAGATAACAAATAGGCCTATAATGTCAGGAAAGAAAGGAGGGAAATAATGTTGAGGAAGGCTCCAGCCTGATATAAAATAAAAAAGAAGTACATATTTTAAGTAGCAATTCCCTGTCTTCTGGACAAGCTTCTCATCTTCCCTGATAAGTATTTTAAAACACATTTCCTTTGACAGGCACATCTAACTAGAAGCCTAAAACAATCTGATTTTTAGCCTCAGAGCTCATATAAATGCTGTTGCTGAACAGTAGCTGCTGCCTATTTTCTAATTTGCAGACTGAACACATTTGTTCTTCTGGTTAGAGGAAAGAATCAACTGACACTGACACAGAAAAACTCAGTTGTGGAGGCCAGTATTTATATTTGGCTCCACAGCTGGCACTGCAGGCTGTCGATCCACAGGTCAATATGTCTGCAAGGTCATTAATCTGTGCATGACATTCTTCTAAATTCAGGTTCTGAGAAAAATTATTTTTCTTCCTATTCATGTTCATTCTCAATTTTAAATAGTAATGCAATACCATACATATTTTTGCTGGCTTGGATCCACACTCTGAACAAAAAGACTTGAGTTAATTAACTTAAAACTGCCAGCCTGGAACAACTGTAGTTGAATATGCTGGTGGTGGAGAGAAGGGAAAGCGGCAATCTTTTGATACAGCTTTAAATGTTAAAACAAATTTGAAAATTGTGTGAAAAGAACTACCTAGGGGAAACTGAAAGGCTGCAATCCAGCTGAAATTCACTTTTAGTTCTGAGTTATTATATTTTTGACATAGATTTTCTCATGGTAATAATAAATATTTTCAAAATTATTTTGATTTTTTTTAATTTTGCTTCTGTTTCAGCCTACAATGACTAAAAAGAAAATGAAAAAAGGAAAAGAAAGTGTTAGAAAGAAAACACAGTGATTTTTTTTCCCACACTGGTCTCAAAACAAAGCCATTAGAAGAGTCTTAAGAATGAACTGCTGAGAGTGAGAAAGGGCAAGCGTCAGACACCATCTGATTACATGTTTCACAAACAAGATTTCACAGGCTCAGGTAGTTGTCAGTGCTTTAAGCTGTCCTGGAAAAGCCTTTTCTAAGCCTCCTTATGCAGACTCAGTTAGGAAAGAACTACTTGAAAGAACATATATGAGTGCGATTTCCAACTCAACTTCTTCTCAAATATATAAATGTATGCCTACCTTTAAAATTTATGTGAGTTTTTCCCACTGTCTGCACCAGAGCTCAGACAAACAAAAATATAACCTTTGCATTCAACCATGAGCTTATTTTGTACAGATTTTCATCCAAAGCAACTACACTTGCATACAGGGTCATCCATTCCCTAGGGCTCTCCTGCAATCATTTGTCCTTGGTTTATGTAGTAAACATATTATATGTCTGACTAGGAAGCTGTATAAAAGTACTACCAGACAGGTTTCTAAAAGGCTTTGAGAAACAGAGAAAAATGGAAATTTTTTTCCTTAAATATTAGAAAAAGATACAAATCGAAAAGATGCAGCATGGATTACCACTCAGACAGTGGATATTTCTAGATTAATTAACTGGAGTTTATATATATGATTACATTTCTTTTACCAGAGAACTTAAGGAATGAAAAGGCACCAGATGAAAATAATATTTTCTATGCCAAAATCAAATCTAGAACAAAATCCAGTTATAGCATATTTCGGCAACACTGATCAGTGCCATCTTTTGCAGAAAATATTAAAGCACTGTTAAATGAGTGATTATTTGGGGACAAGGGTATTGTTAATTTAAAAGTATTTAGAAAAAAACAACAACATGGAAATTTGAGAGTATATGTGTCAGTGTATGTGTATGTGTCTGCAGTGGAGCACTGAAAAGTCAGCTTTTAGTGTCCTTTTTTGCAGAAGTGTCCTGAGGGGTATTACCTTCTTAAAGCCTGATCTTTAAAGCTTGGTCAGTGGTTAAATTTAAAAACCTAAGTGAGGGTTTGCATTTAGGTGTTCTCAGTGGTCACAGCCTTAGATAAAACCAACAGGAAATAACTTTTTGAAAGACCTCTGACAAAGTAAGGTGCTGAACACAGACATTGTGATATTACCAGTTTACATAGCATTTAAAATGTTGGGTTTTTTTTTATTTTTCTTTTCCTGATCCTAGCTCCTGCTGGTTTAATATCTATTCATGTATCTCTACTAGTGTAGGGCATCTCATTTGCTTCCCACCTAATAAAGTTCTGTTCTTTATAATGTATAAGGATCCACAATTTTAACAAATCATATAACAAAAATATTTGAGAAATATTATTGAAAAATTATTAATAAAGAAAGCATATTAATTTGAAAATCTCCAAATGTTTACTCCAGTAACTAAATTAATGCTTGATTTAATCTGCAATTTCAGCACACACTGCACAATATTGCCTTTCACTGAACGTTTACATTTAACTTTAATTTGTGCACTTACTAAAACATAGCTTTTCTTTTATTTAGAAAGCAGAAAAAACCCAGTAAGTTTCTTTTTCAAGTTAAGAAGTCTATTAAAGAGGCAAAGCTGAAATAACAATGTTCTACTATTTCTCCCTGTGGCTAAATAATGCAATAACAGGAAAAAACTAGAAACTAAATTCTTTCAAAGGGATTTTTAAGGTAAGAAGTCCTGACACGAATGTAACCTTGAGAAAAAGAATGTAATCCTGACAGTATGATTTTGTTGGGAATCAACAACAATGACATCTTTTACTATATCAAAATGTAGACCCTTCATGATTTATGACTTGAGTGGGAGTTTAGCATATAAATATGCTTATGAATCAGTGCTGGTATCCTTTTAAGCTTATGGTAAGAATTCTAACAATTCCAAAAAATGCAATTCTACTACTTTGTGATTATCACACGGGTTGGGTCCTTATTTGAGGCAGACCTACACAGAAAATTCTAAACAAATTTAAGGCAAATACCATACTTTAGCCCAGACGCAAGAGCTGTAATATTTCTTGGTTTAAGGAATATGACCATTCTCACACACTACTTAAGGAAGAAAAGCAAAGCTTTCTGACCTCCTACATATGAAGTGTTTTCCACCATCTTCTTCATCCTAAGGTTTGTGTAATAAGTAAACAATGGTAAAATTTACTCGTCAAAATATATATTGTACTTTCTGTATATTATAACTAATGCTTTGTTGGGGCTGGGGAGTTGTAAGCTGTGGAACAGTTGACTGCTGTGTTACTATTATAAGCTGACTATCCTGCAACTGGTAGTTGGTAAAGATAAAGTATTTTTCTTTATTGAGCACGTATACTATATTCTGTTTTTCTAAAAATATTGTCTAAGTGTACTCATTAGAAAAGAAGAAAAGAAAAAGGATCAGAGGGTCAAGGACAAAGATGATAAAGAAGAACCAAAGAGAACATCTGGATCATCTGGATACCATTCCCATGTCCAGCTTCAAGGACATTTGAGTTAATTAAAGCTACTGATGGAAAAGTACCTGGCACTTGGAACGGGCCTGCAACAGAACCAACCAGAACGAAGCCCATGAACTCAAACCCAATGAAAAGCTAACAAGTGACTATGGGAGGGGAGTTGAAAAAGTATAAAGGTTACTGTTTGTTTTTGTTGGGCTTGTGGGTCGGTGGGGAGCAGGGGTCTCTCCAGGCCACCCAGAGCGCTGATTTGCTTATCTGCACTTTATATAAATCTTACAATAAATTTTGCTGCTAAATTTTGATTTGGTTTATTTACCTATAACATTTACCCCCTAAAGCAGTCTGAAAAAATTATCTTGTTAAAGACAGTAAAGGTCTATTGAAAGAAAAATTACCACACCTGCTAGTTTAGGGCAAAAACTGCTTAGTGGTTTGAAGCTTTCTGCACATGCAGTCATACTCAATGATTTTCTGGAAGTTAGTCCCTATGGAGTGCTGGCTGACTCTTAGTAGCAAATGGTTAAATGGTTAATTACTACTTGCTGAAGTATGACAGATATCAGATCCTGAGGTGCCTCAGCACAGTACATTTCCCCCGCAGGATAAACAGATATTTAGTGGAAATTCTGCAACTACTTCCAGTCCTCAGTCTTTAGTACTATTTTCCTAGCACTATTTGTTTTGCCTTAAAAGCACGGTAGGCCTGTGAATTACAATGACCTTAATATCTAATTTTGATCTTTGGGGTTGGTTACGTTTTTCATCTTCCCTGCTGCTAATTCACCAAATCTATGGGTTGGTACTGCCTTGAAAACAATGAGGTCATGGTATCACACATCCAACTGTAGCCCTGCATGAATTTAGCCCTAGAGAACATGAAGTCCATTTTTGCAGTTTGACAAGTAACTTCTGTCATACTTTGTTATACTGTGATCTTATATTTAACATATTATATAACTGTATTATAATTTCCCTATATTTCACTATGCATCAAGTATGCATCTTCTTGTTGGTGGTGTATTGTTTTAGAGATGCAAAAGTATAACTTTTCAGATACAGTAAAAAAAAGCCATTCTCATGCATACACAAACTTTGGATGGAAAAGAAAACTTGTCATAATAATAATCAGTGTTGTTATGGATGAATAAATAAAGAACTACTGAATCCTTAAAGACAAAAAGCCATTTGTGTTGGTTTTTTTGGGGGGGAGGGGGAGAATGTATTACTCTGTTTTGTTAAAACTTAAAAACAACTTTCACATGCTAGTTTTATAGAGGAATTATAATAAAACACAAGCAATTTTTTGAGGACAGTGCAACAATGGAGCATCGTCTCTCACTAGTTTTGAACTGGGAAGTCTTTTTGGCCATTCTATTTGCATTTCACCTGCATAGTATATCTAAAGTAGTCTGAATTTATAAGATGCATTTATCAAAACTAAAAAAGACAAGCTAATGTTTAATCTTTACATTTTAGGCTTTCTCAGTATGTCAAGCAATAATCATACTCTCCATACAGAAGTGGAGTATGAATCAGTAGCTAATTCATGGACTAACTACTATTTATCAATACATGCACAAGAAATAAAACCTTAGATGTTGTTGGTCTCTTTTTAAAATTTTCTGTTCCTTTGGAAACAAAGTCATCTTTTTACTTCCCTTTACTACCAAAATACACTTTTCCCTTTGCTTTTTTCGAAGTGAGGCAGAAACATAACAGATTACTCTATAGAAAAGAAATAAACAGCTGCTAAACTCAGTTCCTTGCATAGACTTCCCTATAATTTGTTTTATGACAGCAGTTTACATTATGAGAGACATTCGATTGCTAAAGATATTTCTATTTAAGACAAATGATATTTGATAAGTCTTCTCTGAAAAAAGATACTTCACTGTTTTCTTTGTGTGTTTTCTGCTTTTCTTTCACTTCTTGCAGAACTTGGATGACAGGTCCATCAGTTGTACAAGTTTATATTAAATCAGAAAAATAACCTATAGTCATAGTATAGGGGCTTCAGTAATATGTAATGAAAAGTATGTCAGAAATTATGACATTTAAGAATGTACATTCTTTTTTCTTACAGCTGTCTAGGTTTAATAAAAAAAAGAATCAGTTTCAGCCTCACTGCTGGAATCTTTGTGTGTATGACTGCCTGTGTGAGTGTGATGCTCTACCTGCAAGACCCCAAAGAATCCTTGCAGTCCAGGCATTTTCACAGTATTTGCTCCTCTAGTGCTTTTCATGTTGAATTGCAATTTTTATAGGTACGTATTAAATTGAGACAAAATACTAAGATAGGTATTTAGGGTTGATAATTTATTTAGATTATTTAAAATTCATTTCAATTCATATGTAGAGGCTGTAAACAGGCATGGTTCACTATTTTTCGTTGCATTTACCAAAATATCGGTATTAGAGATCCTAAGGGAAGAATTTCACTGTCATTTTGCAGAGGATCTCTGCCTCCTGCTGGTAAGGGCCTTGGGGACATTTAGTGACTTTACTGTTCCTGTATTTTCCCTCTCCCCTGCCCAAGGCCAAGGGTCCATTCCAGTGGCCAAGGGCCATCAGTCTCTGCCCCAGTGACCCCACAGCAAGGACAGTCTCCAGCTTCTCACAGCCCTGCACTGCCTGGCTGTGGCCCCATCAAGCCAGGCTGAACCGTGCAGGATGACAGCTTTGCCTGAGGGCTTGGTCTGTGCCTGTCCACTGGGAGGTGCCAAGGCTGAGGCTGCCCCGATGTCCCCGACTGCCCTGCTCCTGGCTGGGATGTGAGATGGGCCCTACCTTCCAGGCCCTGCTCTGCCTAACGCCATGGGGACCCACTCTCTGCTCCCACTGCCCAGAGAGCAGCATACCCTTCCGGCACCATGGCACTGCCCTTAAAGTGAGGTTTCCTATGTAACATCTGGAGACCGTTTCCTGTATAGCACAGCATCAGCATGGGGACTGCATTAAATCTGACCAAAGTGCCATTTATGGCACCAATCTGCCATGTGGCTGACTCTCCTGGTGTCAGTGTTGCTTTTTCCTTATGTAGTGATATTAGTAGGCTGCATGCCCCATTTGGTTCTTCCAGAGGAATCTTAAACTGGCATAGCTACATGGGTGCTATGTATATATCCTTTTTAATTTTATATCTTTTTTCATAAAATTTGCAGTCAACTTTTGTGTAGAAATTATTTCAAGTGATTTAAAAAGTGACTCTTGGGTTCATCAACAACTATCTGAAGCAGTGGCCGGGTTTTCTGAGAAATAAGTGCCAAATCTGTCTGAATTTTCATGTATGTTTAAAGAGTTAGTTAATAGGCTATGCATCTGTATTTTCTTTGCAAATTAACAACTTTGAGATTTTTCCTTTGTAAAGGGTTTCTCCCTACTCCTTGTCCCCTTGATAACTGTTTTATCCTCACATTTTTCTTTATCTTGTCTGTAGGAACTTGATTCACTTTCCCACATAGATGTCACTAGTGACATTTGGAATGGCTGCCAGTATCACACTTGGCCTTCTGTTTCAAGTTCAGGCAGGAGCATATCCATCAAAGGTCCTTTGTTGTATCTCCCAACCCAAAGCTGATGGATCAAATGACCTAAAATGCTTCAGATTACCGCAGCTGGCCACAGAAAGGCAACTAAATAAATTCAGACCACTATATCTTGTTATATCTATTCTTTCTTTTTCTCTTTTCTCCTGTTAAAACGCTCTTTACTGAAAGCAAATTTTGAGATTAAGACATTTAGCTATACATCTTTACACATGAGCAAGGTATGTATCTGATTGTCTCTTCAACTCTTCGTTTAACTGAGGAAGAGGTAAGAAAGAAAGAGAGTAAATGCAATACTTTGCAAACCCACTGGAGCAAAGCACAATCCATATATATAAAATGACTGCAGGCTCAAAGAAATAGTTATTTCCCTTACAGTCTTCCATCTTAAGAAAGTGCTGTCTCATATCTGTCAGCCAGGTGCCTTTCTTGCACACTGCGGTATCTACAGTGGTATTAAGCCCCTGTGTTTAAAACTGAGTCTTACACTTTTAGGGAGAGCTGAATAACCAAGTACTTTAAGTCATGACATAAATCCCACCATTGGTGTTTATTCCTAATAACTGTATCTGCTTTTGTCTTTGCAAACATCCTAAAAAGTCACTGATAACAGCATAAAAATACTAGTATCTAGAAATTCTGAGCATGCTAGAATCTATTTGTTAGGTCAATTAAAAAAACACGAGGTAATATATCTCATTATCTTCCAATACTGCCTGCAAAGTTCTGACTGCATTTGAAGGATTTCACTTACAGTCTCTGAGTGGACAATCATACAGACAGGGTCTTAGTTCTGTCAGCAGCTTAGACTTCTAAACATGGCAAGGGAGAAATAGGGTTTTTTTCTTGGTCATTATGTAAAGGTAAAAATACTATTTTCAAGTAAGAAAGACTAAGCACAAAAAAGTATCCGAAACTATGCAGAAAATGAGGCATTTAGCAACACCAAAAAATTCTAGTGAGCTAGTTTTACTTTTTTATAGTATCTGTCACCATGGCAGCCAAATGTCTGTAGTAGAAAGCAGCATGTATTAGATGTATCAGATAATGGATCCTCACCAATTGTAACTATACCAAAAAAAAAAACCCCAAACCAACCAACCCCAAAACAAAAAAGTAAAACTTTCCTCTTAACTTGTTTTTCTAGAAAGATAAATAGATACTTGAATTTTTTAAAAGTAGAATGAATATCAGTGTGTAGATTCTTGGTAAAAAAGACTTGGGGAAACTAGATCAGTTCTTTGAAATGCAGTAAAGTCTGAATTTTCCCGTATTCTATTTAGGGTCTTCTAGATGTCTGTTGAGCCCACTATGTAAGACATTCTCCTCTGAAGTAGCCTGGATTAATGAAGAAGAAAGAAAATAGATTTCAAGATACTCATCAAGAAGTTAAAAATAGTCCTTCTAACTTTTAGCAATTTGTGGAATATCTCAAGAACTACCCTCAAAATCAATTTCTCTGATCGACCAGACAGTAAATTTGGTAGCATGACTCAAGGTTCAGCTAGAGACCAATGTCTGGAGTGAAGAGCAATTGGTGTGAAAAAACAACCAGAAATATCCTGTGGCATATAGTGGTTTGGTACACTGCCCGTGTACACTGTAGGCTGCCTACAATGGACTTTTTTGAAGACAGTAATGAAAGCTGTCTGTGGAACCTGTGTGTTTTCATGATGGAAATAGATTTAGAAATCTATTACCCTTCTCACAGGTCCTAAGGCTGTATAGGCAAGGAATTTCTCAAAATCAATGTCCTTACTATTTGCAGTCCATATCTAAGTCATGTCTCACTTTTCTTGCTTGTCAAATAAGAATTATTCTTATTCAGAACTCAGGAGGGTATAAAGAGCTTAAATGCTTTAGTGGTCTTACTTCAGTATTAATAAGCTTATTTTCACTCTTGTGCATACTCGTTTTTTCCAGTATGAATTTTGCATCAATTATTTGATTTGTACATACAAATAGATGGTTTTGTCTGAACAGAAAATTGTGCATGAAGATTAGAGTTAAGATGTAGTCCTAGTTCCAGGTGATTTAAAAGTTCTAAACAAGAACTAGCTAGGAAATCATAATCTGGCCCTATAATGGGCCGAGTAATGGTGAATAATACTGGTGGGCCAAGAGAAGCAAAGGTCTGCTGTTCAAAATACATCCTTGCAGAAAGTCTTGTATACTCCTTACTCCAGAAGGTTATTTGGAAACCATTACCAGACTTCACATAACAATCTTATGATCTGAATATTGGTTAGAGCAAGATTGCATGTTGGGTAAGTAAAGATACCCTTTATAGCCAACCAAGAAGTATGCTGTAGTGAATTTTTATGTATATTTTTTATAAAGGAAGCTATGATTCAAACGCTTTAAATTCTAACTGCTGGACAGTTAGATTTACCTTCTCATTGCTTGATTATGAAGAAATTGCTTATCGAATATATATTTATATACTGTCTATATAAAGATAACTGTGACAAATCCAGGGATGATTCAAAATTTACAGATAGACTATAAATGTCTTTGGCCTCTGGAGGAGGTGAAATTCCAGATAAATCATGGGTCAGTAGAAGAGTCATCCAGTGTTTGATATCCCTGGTATATTTGGAGACACGGTGAAAGCCCGTGTGATAGGCATTCATAGGAGGATCTGGCATACAAGTTTGAGGAATCTCTGGAACGTGGAATCTGTACAAAAAATTTTATGTATTTAAGTTATCTATTACATGTATGTCTTCTAAAACAGATTAGGCATCCCTATATGACTTAGTTCTGTGACATTCACAAAGAAAAATCAGTTCTCCTTCAGAAAACAAGCAAATTGTTGTTGGTGCTAGTACTAATACATGTCTTTTCTTGTACTGTCAGCCTTGTTTGTGGAACAACTGCAGGATGTTCTATTTGCTTATGCAGATAAAATCAGATCACTGATTTAATAATTCCCTGGCTCAAGGAAAGCATTGTATGTCATCCCCTTTCTATCTTTATCCATCACTATGAAAAAGCAGACTTCTTTGGAAAATAAAGTTAGTAATCATGATGATCATGCCTGTGTTGTTCTATTATGCATGTTCACTTTCATATTTCTCGTCTCATCACCAATCATTTCCTTTCCTCTGGGAAACACACACTACCACTGTACAGTGATTATATATTATTTTTCTACCAAGTAATGTGTGAAACTTAATGCCTGGAGACAATAAAATCATATTTGTTCAAAGCGAGTTTGAGAAAGAGGGATAGAAACAGATGGAGTGAAAATGAATGATGTGGGCGTTTTGAATACAACATAAAATTAAAATAAAATACTGAATATGTGTATGTAGCTTTTGAATTAACACTTTCATTTGCAAATGAATAACCAACTTAGAGGGAACAGAACAGGCTACTAGAAGAATGACATTTAGAATTCTACTTCAACAGACACTCTAGGCAGCTTTGCTCCTTGAAGGCTTTATCACTCCTCATAAAAGACTAAGGATAAGTACCTGAGAAGCTGAAGTAGTTCTCATTTAGGACTTTGCCGCATTCTTCCCTCAGAGGTGAGATAAAACAAGGACTGTAAGTAAAAGGAGGTTGTGCAACACTGCCTTATTCTTGATAGACTTTCTACATTTCGATTCTCACTGTGACTAAATAACTGATAGATCCTAATAAGACTTGAAAACATTGCTGGCACCAGTGTTTGCTCACTATGGCCTTGAATCTCAACAGGAGTTCAGGTAGTCTTTTCCACAGATATATCTCTTTTCACCAGTCTCCTGAACTGTGTGCTGCTTCAGCTAGAAATGTTATTTTATACTGGGGAGGAAAGACCCCATGTGGTACTATTGTGGTGTTCCCCACGCACGTTTGATCCATCAATCCTTACTTCAAAGCAGTAATGTTGTTAAAAGAGAGACTAAACACTGAAGCACAAACACCAGAGTCCTGGATTCACTCAAAGCACATTTTTCATTCCAATATGATATAACCTCAGGAGTTTGTCTACCTTATGTTTTCATACTTAACTATTGGGGGAGTTTGTTCTTGCTTTCTCATTGAATGATTCTGTGAATAATTTTGTTTGGTTTTCGTAGCTGCTTTCTCCTGGCCAGAAGTTTCCTATAGGTCTTTCAAAATTAGAATCTCCTATCAAAAAGGCCACTCTTCAGAATGTAAACATATTTCTGCCTAATATTACCTCTGGTTAATCTGAATATTTATTTAGTAACTTAGAATTCTCTGTTTGAATAGTATTTAGCAAATTACCTCTAGAATTTTTTTCCTCTCTGTCTTTTGGAAATTGCATTTATGTCATTGTAAACTGTTGTAGATTAATCAAATCTGACTGCAATTGCCTGAGTACATGAGCTGGGGAAGGTATGTAATCACCTACATACAGATAAAATAAAGGGACTGTTTGTAAAACTGGCATCAAATTTCATTGGATTTTTGATGGTCAGATGTACCATACCACTTGTATGGTACAAAAATCAGACTCAGCAATTTATGAAAAAGAACAGATGCCTGATTTTTAATCTTGTTAATGTGCAGCCTTACTGGTTTTGTAAGGCCCAGAGGAGATCGTGGTAATCCCTAACAATTTTCAACAAGGTGAAAACACTAATAATAATTAAAAAATATGTTAACAATGAATTGGGATGGAAATAACTTGCATCAAAACCACCAATTCTCTGAAAAAGATATTCTAAATTAATAAGAGTTGAATTAAGAAGCTATTTAAAGTTCTAGTAGTTTCTTTGTTTTCTGAATTCACCAGTACAGGAATGGATTGTTTCTCTCCTGCTGAAATTTGTAATGTATGTTTTGGAAGAGTTTTGAAAAAGTTTAGAGAAAGTTGGAAATTTTACATGGCAGAAGTTGTCAACATCTCATTTCCTTCCAGACTCGGGGGGGTGAGAATAGGTTCCAAGTGTTCTGTTTAGCGTATGGGCAGAGACGCTAAAAAACCTTGGTTTGTGGTAGCAGATCAGTTCCTTTAGGCAGTAAAGCATAAACATTTTCTGATAGTAATTCCACCTAATTCTCTGCTCCCTGTCCTCAAGGAACTGAGCAGCTGAAGCTATTGGAAGGAGAAGGAGGTGTAAAAGATTCATAAGATTATTAGCTAAAAGCAGACAGCAAAAAACTTTTAAGAAAGCAGTGAATTAAGTCACTGGGGGCACAGGAGGAAGTGAAAAGATTCGTAATTATTCTGAAATGTCAGAGTCACTAATGTAGATAAAGAAAGACTCTTAAATGTCAGAGGTGAGAAAAAGGATTATTTACATTCAATATGGTGTCTCACCATAAAATCTTAGCTCTGCAGCACACCAGTCCTACTAGATTGAGATTTTAAATTTATGCAGAAAGAATATGTCTTCCTTTTAGGTACTTATTTTATGAATAAATTACATTTTTATAAAGAGTTGAGAAAAACAAAACACTGTCAGCCTATGGAAAATGTTGAGAGTAAGAGTGCCATGGCAAAGATTCTATCTCTAATGCAGAAGGCAAAGAAGGGTCAAAAGTTGGTCAGATCTGGGAGATTACAATGGGAAATTATCACTATATGCTTTCATAGAAAAGCTGCATTGCTCTCATCTAAGTATATACCATTTCCATGATTTTCATACCTTCCCAAGTATTTTTATATTTATCTTATGGTATTGGGTATACTGTTGAATTTATTTTTCTTTCCCAACTTACTTATCTCATACCATAGACACAAAGATGAGAGAGGTGACTAATGAAGAATTTTTGTCTTTCAGAGTTTTTTTCATGCTTTGTAGGATGTCATGCAGCACCTACAGTATAGCAGCCCTCAAAATTACAAAGCTTACCTAGATGTAAAATTCGATGCGTTTGAAAGGAAGTCAGAAGTAAACTCAGATCCTTTATATCAAAGTCAGTGCAGAGAAGGAGGCACATGGTATAAAAAGCTGTGCAATGAGCCTGGGACTTTTGTGGATCAGAGCTTTCACCAGAGGAGCAACCATGAATAGAATACTGCAGCAAGGTAGGCTCTGTCCTGTGGTCCTTCCAGGTAGAAAACAACCAGGTTGTTTAAATGTACAATAGCGATCTTGATGTCTTCTCCACAAAGGACTTTGAGCTTTGATTTCTGTTGCACATGTTTGTGTTGTGGAGTTTTTTTTGTTTTACCACTTACTATTAATGAAAGTATTCCCTTTGCAAGTGCCTAGTCACATATCCATTCACAGTTATATTAAAAATTAAAATTGTAATGGAGGTGAACGTAAAAGCTTAGTTCCCAAACTCATCAGGTGGGGTTTAAGTTTTTCCAGAATAGATGTTCAAGTGAAGTGAGCAATATTTTGAAGTTTTTTGGCTGTTTACTAGTTTACAAGAGTTAGTCACTTAAGATAAGCCCAACAGGTTGTCTCGGATGTTGATTTTCACAAGTGTGATTTATTCTGCTTTGTTGGATTTGTGCTGCTATTTAATATTGCGCTAATATACAAGAATGGTAATACAGTTTGTTTTGTGCAGTTTTTTTGAACCATTTTAGTTTAGCATTTTAAGCACTCTGTTTTTACAGACAGTTTAAGCTTGTAAAAGCAGTTATGTTTTTACTGTATGGTTCTGTTGACAGTCTGCTGATTGTCAAGGACTACAGTTGGTGAATGTTACTTATTTTTCATTACTTTGGAATCCAGGTTTTTCCATCCTCTTTTTCTTGCATCATTTGCAAATCCTTAATTAAATTATATTGATGACTCTTCAGTGATCACTCTATGTATGTTTCACTATATGCAAGTGTGACTGGAACAGACCTGTTGTCACAAACTTGGGGAATGGGTCACTAATTCTTTAAGAGATGAGTAGATATTTATCTCAGAGGGATTAAAAGTTATTCTTAAATGAAAATGTCTGTTTAGGTTTTAAATAAATGGAACTCGTTCAAGCAGCATCTTTCTCTACAAGAGAGTCAAACTTTGCTATGAATAACATTAAATAAGAGTTGTTCTTAGTCATGGTCCTGAGAATTCTCACCGATATGACTTAAAGGAGGAGCTAACCCTAAATCAATATTGTAATGCCCAGAGAAGTGCTCTGATTCCCTGGAAAGCCAGTCTGCCTTTAAGCAGTAATATATGGATTCTTTACAGCTTTCAAGACAACTTTAAGCACTTTAACAAATGGCCTTTATTTACATATTGCTGAATTCTGAATACTGTTCAGAAGTGTTTACTTATTTGCAATTTGCAAGTGACAAGGGACAGATTTTCACTTTCTCAAAAAAAAAAAAAAAAAGAAACAGAAGATTTATTTACCTTACACAGCGTTGACTAACCTAATTAGACAACCTAATGTATGGACAGTCATCTCTTTTAGAAGAGTTTCTTTTCTGAGTCTAAAGGGACCAGGGCATAGCATGATAATTTGTAACAGAACTATTTGGCGCAACAAAACAAGAACAGAACCCAACTCCATTTTTCTTCAGCTGCTTTACATGCTTCGATAAATTAACTATGACTATGTGATATACAGATCAAAATTAAATAGTGTAGACATTATGTTGCTTTCTTGGCAATGGCTAATGCCTACCAAAGACAAAGCACTGAGCACTTCACATACAGTTTTCCCGTCTTCAAGCCAAGCTAATTTTCTTGTATTCTCTTGAAAAATAAGCTTATGATTTGCAATTTTCTAGACTGAAAAATGAGACTGTTTTTTGTCATACTTGAAAGCATAGATAATAGCTCCTACAAGCCAAGAGGTAGAAAGGATTGTCTCCTTTTATCACCTACTGGACTTGCAAGTTGATGCCTTTTTAAATTCAGAGATTATTTGATAGGGAACTTTTATAACTGGGAGCAGTCTCAATTTAGTTTCTGAGTTGTCCAAGAAGTAAAGTAATGTATTCGTCCAGCAGATGGGCAATTCTATGCCATTTCTTCCCTCTTTCTTTTTTTGTGTGGAGCTTTTCACAGTACAGTATTTTCTTAAAACTGCACAGCTTATTTCTGCTATATTCTTTAAAAGACCAAAGACATTATTTACAAAGTAATGCTAAAAAAATTCTGTTTCTCAAACAAAATTATCTTCCATTGTGTACTAATTATTGTAATATTCATCACTTCTGCTGTGATTTTTTCACAAGTTATAGTAACTAAAAAAAATCAGTGCTTGAAGTTATTCTACATTTTTTCTTTCTAATTTTTTATTGTTCTCCCTGAAAGAAGTATGGGGATTACAGGTGACTGGAATTGATTCCGCAATAGTAGAAGAGAGAGTAAATAAAGATTCTTTTGTCTTTGTGAACAGCTAAGACTTTACGTATCAAGAAATTCTTCCATGAAGATGCACAGTGTAGAGCTGAACCCTATCAGTTAAGAAAATGAAATGAAAGTTGACATCCAGGTTCTAAATGACATTGCAACCTCCCATACCACTAAATAAATGTAAAACAATCCCCTCCAACAGACATACAGAATGCATATATGAAATGTGGAGAGAACAACAAGCCTTTTATTAGTGATTGGGGTACCTCTGTTTGGGAGACCTGTATCAGTGGTTATAGCTGCAGATGGCAGAAACTGATCAAAGGCCACAGGAGCTTTTTAACATTTTGCCAGTTAGGAATCTGTTTCATTATATCAAAATTTAGTCATGGCTGGTAATTTATTCTCATTACCAAAGCTTCTAATTCTCACAGTGAAAATTGTTCTTTTAACATAGTTATTTCTGTAGTGAAATTTAGAAATCACTAAAGCTTTCTACTTGGGAGGAAAGCAAGGAATCTTTTTCAAGACATAGAATTTAGCAAGCCAATGGCCTAGTATCTCCTGCAGGGAATTCGAAATCTGTACTTCTGGCTATTGTTCTCAGGTGCTACTTTGACTGCTACAGCTGATTAGTGAAGTAGTCATCTGAAATTACTGAAGCCTAACAGCTCACCAGATTTTTCAGCTACTATTTCTCTGAGTAGGGGAATAAGGCTATTTTAGCTGCACTTCTCCATGTCTAAATATCAAGAAAATTCTTTTTTCTGTTTCTTAGGGTTTGCATGGGAAACCTTTCTGCCAGTGGTCAGTGACCCATAAGATGTTCTGCTGTCCTTTACCTAAGGCTTGATCCGTAAAAGAGGAAGTGCTGAGAAAGCACCTTCTGAGTGCTAAGAAAGTGCTATTTGGGCCTTCCTCTGCCTACATACCACTACTGCTGGCTGACAATCTGTGCCCATTGAACATATACCCCGTGAATGCAAGACCCTGTTAACCAGTATATGTACACATATGTTGTTAAGATAATGTGAATCTGTCAGATCTCTGCATCTCAAGATTTGAGTTCAGATAAAAAAAAAAAACCAAACAAAAAACCCCACTCCAAAGTAGTAAGGCTTCTACAGAAATAAAAATAATAAAAATTATTTGTCATTGCTGTGTCATTTGTGTGTACAATTTTACAGTTTGTGACAACATGACCTGAAGTTACATTGGTCTTTAAACCTCAAAATCATTGAGTATAAACATTAATTAGATAGGTGATTGCGAATGCATGTTAAATGAAGCATAGAATTTAAGCATAGAGAGATATTAACAGACATACATAATGCAGTGTTAATGATTCATTTACTTTAATAAAATTTAACCCTAAGTTTAGGTACATTAAGCTGTGTTAAATACACTTCTTAATTTACAATAGATCAAACTACTCTGTCAAATGTGTACAGGTGAGAGCCACTGGTAGTCTTCCGTTGTTGTGTTAGAGTGCTGAATAGATAAAGTGCTCTTGTTTGGCTAGTTCACTTATAGGTGAAAGATCAAAATATGACAAATCAAAAGTTTAATCTTTACTTATGTATTTCTACTCCTGTAGCTCCCCACTCTGTGCTGTCAAAACCAACATCATCATCATCATGACCAGTCTTTGTGAACGAAGATTTGGGAAAGGTCATTACCCTTCAAGCCTGCGCAGTGGATTTTTTAGGTGAGACACAGTGTGTGCTGAGCTGAGCCCACCCTTTAATCATAAGGTTCATCTGCCGGGGCCGAGCGAGCTTGGACGGTGGTAGCGAGGTCCTCAGGACGTAGGTTTGTTTAGAGTGCCCTTCTCTTAGATGGATGGCCTTACAGGGCTGACAAGCTCCATCTGCCTGGAGGAGTTCCCTGACCAGGAATCGAACCGGGGCCGCAGCGGTAAGAGTGCTGCATCCTAACCACTAGACCACCAGGGGTCCTCACTATCAAAACACAGCCACAGAAACCCACCACATTCCACCCCTCACCTCTGTGAATCATACATTTAAGAATTTTAAATTCCACATTCATCACACAACCTTCCCTTACATAAACAAAGACAACAGTCAACCAAAACAGAATATAATGAAAATTCCCCCCACCAAAAATCAAAATAACATATCACAACACCAAACAAAAGTGGGCAATGTACATGAAATCCACCCCTTGTACCTTTAACATAGTTACAGCAAAAATTCCCCACAATCATTTAACTCTGTAGTATTGTTCAGTTCTTGTTTTGCCCGTCACCTCTCTCAATTACTATCCTTATCTCAAAATGTTCATGATTTCCTTGTACGGGCCACCAAAATGACTGTAGTGAGTTGGGTGTCAGGTACTCACTAAAGCCAACCTCTCACTCTCCCTCTGCAACTGGACAGAGGAGAGAAAAAAAATCAGCAAAGGATTCATGAGTTGACATAAGAGCTGGGAGAGGTCAGTGACTGATCACCTTCATGGGCAAAACAGACTCAAAGTGGGGATAGTACTTAAATTTATTACTAACAGGATAAGAGCCAAAGAGTGAGAAACAAAACAGTCTTAAAAACGCCTTCCCCCCCCCCCCTCCTTCCTTCAATGTTCTCTCTTCTCCCCTTCAGTGGTGCAGGGGGATGGGGAAGGGGGGTTATGGTCAGTCATTGTTTCTGCCTCTGCTCAGGGAGAGGAGTCCTTCCCTTGCTTCCATGGGGTCCTTCCCATGAGAGACAGTCCTTGATGGACCTCTCAGATGTGAGTCCATCCCTCAGGCAACAATTCTTCACAAGTTGTTGTCCCATGGGTCACTTCTCCATGGGGTGCAGTCCTTCACAAATGACCTGTACCAGCCTGGGTCCCCCACAGGGGCCACAGGTCCTACCCAGGAAAAGCCTGCTCCAGTGTGGGCTTCCGTCTGCATGGGCGGCCAGTCTCCAGCAGGACCCTGCTCCATCTTGGGCCTCCCACGGAGTCACAGCCTCCTTCATGCATCCACTGTTCCATCATGAGTTTCTCTATGGGCTGCAGGTAGGTTTGTGCAACCCGATGGTCCTCCATGGGCTACAGGGGGACAGCCTGACTCACCAGGATCTTCACCACGGGCTGCAGGGGCCTCAGCTGGCACCTGGAGCATCTCCTGCCCCTCCTTCTGCACTGACCTTGGTGTCTACCTTGTTGTTCCCATGTTCTCACTCCATTTTTCCCTGACTGGAATTCTTCCTGTGCCACAACCTTCTGTTCTTAAAAATGTTATCACAGAGGCATTACTATCACTCCTGGTTGGCTTGGCCTTGGCCAGTGGCAGGAAGTCCATCCTGGAGTCGGCTGGCATTGGCTCCATGGGACAGAGGAAGCTTCTAGCAGCTTCTAACAGAAGCCACCCCAGTAGCCCCCCCACACCCAGTTACTAAAACCCAGCCACAGCAACCCACTACAACGTACAAATAATTTCTAAAAACCTCACTGAAGAGTTTTGAAAAATAATTTTTTATCCATGTCACAATGGGCTCTTTGAAGATTGTACTACGTGAGAGACTAAAATGTTTATAGGTGATGACTCAAACAATCGACCATTTGTAAAAACATCAGGGTGCTTTGCTGAGGTCAGGTTTACACCTCCCAACCTAATCAGGGGAGGAGGGGTTTTGCACCTGAGGTGGTGAAACCTCTGATCTGCATAAAAACAGCCCAGGTTTGAGGGGGTGAGCACTCACCACATGATGACTACAACAAACCAATATTTGCTAAACAAACATGATTTTGAGTCAGATGGTGGAGAAGGTTGATAAGAAAGAGATCATGAGGAGGTAGGATAATGTTTTTTATTTTGCCAACGTCCTTCTTTACACAACTGGCTCAGGTGTAAAAGTCTCCTCCAGGGGAAGTATCAGGACATTCAACGTAGGCCTGAAGATATTAATCCCTTCTGATGGGGTATAACTTGCTCAACTACACTGATCCGAGAAACAGTGATCATGTCTTAGAAGGGGCCATAACCCATCAAAAAAACCCTGAAGTGCCTCCAGACTAATTTCTGGTGTTTTCCACCAGAGGACTGAAGGTGATCCATAGTGTTGCATCAGACTGTGTAGAACTCTCCCTCCAGGGGGGGTACCTTGGTCATTCCCACACGAATCTGAACATATATTAACTGACTGAACTCTATGTTTCAGGAGCTTCCCACACCCCTGATGGATCAAGAGTGGGACTATTACTTTGACCCCTTTCCCTCTCCCTTTCCCTCTTTCCCTTTCCCTTTCTCTTTCCCTTCCTTTCCCCTTCCCTTTCCTTACTTCCCCTTTCCCTTTCCTTTCTTCTTGATATCTTTATACTTTTACATTTTTATTTTACTATAGATAATAATCAAAACTGCTACATCCCTCCTTTCCATTGTAACCAAATTGTTTTAAAATAAAACTGCTACATACATATATATACACCTGTCTCCCAGTTTCCCTCTGATCTGCCCCAAGGGATCTATCCATAAAACCTCCATTACCCTCAGCTTAAGAGGCGGCTCGTAACATACTACTAGGCAGCAAATTAAGCAATCATTCAGACTACATATTTCTGTCACCAGTTAATCTATAACACATTTAGCTAATATTTAACAGTTGTGGAACAGATAAAGAAATTAATAATTGAATATCTGAAATCAGATATTGTAAGGACTAAAATCAACTTTGATAATTATCACTGAATTTACAAATATGTCATCAGTTTCTTAACACTCTGACTCAGATTTTTTGCAATTATTTGTTCCCAACATTGAAAAGAATTTTGCTTTTCTATCTGATATAAAGGTCCTAAAATACAAGACAAAAATTTCCTGATTAAATTTAATACACTTTAACATATTTAAGATTCTTTAGAATGGGGGATATTATTTGCAGTTCAATTATCATGAGGAATTGAACATCTTTCTCATGGACCTGCTTCTGATATTTTAGTCTATTTCTGCAAATCTCTTTCTAGCAAGAGTCTTGAGGCTCAGATTGCTCTCATTTATCCTCTGCAAAGTGAATTTTAAATGTTATCAGTTAAAGAATGGTATCATTGAATTCTCACTTTGCTCTGGTGAAAGTACAGGCATAGACATAAAAGCTTGGCTTCTGATTACTTCACTAGAGTTTTGGATGGTTTAAGAGTGCAATTCAAATTTTCACATCTGGAAAGGAAAGCAGTTATGCAAATAAAATTTCTATAAAACAAACAGAAAAGCTGTACCAACTGCTGGAGAAGGAGACAAGGATTATAGTGTTTCTCATGAGGCAGTAATCATTTGCAGTTAGCCATGGGATACATTTGTCAAAGCCCCCTACTTCTTCATTTTGATAAATTCTGTTATTGTTATCAAGATTGATTTTACTCCTTCAAATATACAATTCCAGATACTCCTCCAGTTACTAATTTCTATATATGATTTTGCAAGTCTCCCCTTATTGACTTCACTTATTTGCTTTCATATAAAGAAAAAGTGGATTGCTTTTCCCAATTCTTCCTAAATCCAGAAACCACTGTTTAAAGTAATTTGCTTCTTATGACACTATTATACAACAAATAACCAGCCATAAGAATTCAGCGAGGGGAAGTGTCGGATTTTGCACCTGGGATGAGACAAGCCCAGATGTACATACAGACTGGGGAATGAGATGCTGGAAAGCAGTACCACAGAAAGAGACCTGGGGGTCCAAGTCAATGACAAGCTGAATATGAGTCAGCAGTGCCCTGGCAGCCAGGAGGGCCAACTCTGTCCTGGGGGGCATCAGGCAAAGCATCACCAGCTGGTCGAGGGAGGGGATTGTCCTGCTTTGCTCTGCACTGGTGCAACCTCACCTTGAATATTGTGTGCAGTTTTGGGTACTGCAATATAAGAAAGATATTAAGCTATTGGAGAGTGTCCAAAGGAGGATAATGAAGGTGGTGAAAGGCCTTGAGGGGAAGCCATATGAGGAGCAGCTGAGGCCACTTGGTCTGTTCAGAGAAGAGGAGACTGAGGGGAGACCTCATTGCAATCTACAACTTCCTTTTGAGGGGAAGGGAAGGGGCAGGCGCTGCTCTCTTGTCCATGGTGACAAGAGACAGTACCCAAAAGAATGTCCTGAGGTTGTCAGAGGAGGTTTAGGTTAGGTATTAGAAAATGGTTCTTCACAGAGAGTGTGGTCGGGTACTGGAACAGGCTTCCCAGAGAAGTGGTCACAGCACCAAGCCTGACAAAGTTCACAAAGTGTTTGGACACTGCTCTCAGGAACACAATGTGACTCTTGGGGCTGTCCTGTGCTTTGCCAGGAGTTGGACTCAATGATTTTTGTGGGTCCCTTCCAACTCAGCATATTCTGTAATTCTGTGAAATAGTGTCATTCTGTACAAATGTCTTGATTTTAAAGTCAATTCATAAAACTTGAGAAGAATCAAAAAGTTTCATAAAAGTGTTTAAAAAGTTGGACATCCTTGAGAGTTAAAGAGCTTGATTTTTATAATGTATCAAAAAGAAGATGGAATATTATATTCTTTTATAATTTTTGTATAAGTAGATCCATCTATTTTCCATAGTATTCCATAGTATTTGCATCTATTTTCCGTAGATGAAAAATGTCAGTTACTAAATTTATTAAGCCATAATAAGAACTAGTGACTGGATCATGAAAACAGACATGTTTGAATTTGAAAATTAAATTATCCTTTTTAATTGAAAAGGTAATTAAACACTGGAACAAACTGACAAATGGATTGTTAGAGTATCCATCTCTCAGTGTTTTAGGTTTGAGACTGAGTGACATACAGTATGATATGCTTTACTCAAATGCAAGTTATGCTGTAGTTAGCACATAAATTATTAAGCTCGATACAAAGATAACTGGATGAAATGCAGCACCAGCAGAAAATAAGAGATCACAGTAGATTATCTAATTGTCTCCTCTGGCCTTAATGTCTAAGAAAGTGTTAGATATTGTAATGAGTCAGATTCCCAGCTGTCAAAAATTGGAATAGAGCTGCTGATTTGAGCTATTTCTGGAATGTTAATAATATAATTTCCTCCCTTATTAAATACACTATGTACATTACTACAGGTACCATTGATAATCATTTTACTGGAAATCTCTTCAAGTTTCAAGTGTAATAATAAATTTTGTTTTCAGGTGAAGTTAATATGCTGATGCAGCACTTGGTTTTGATTTCAGTTATTTGAAACAAGGAATACTATACTTTCACCACATTCTTATGCTTAACTATCATTGACAAGATTTATAATGAAGAGTCTACCTCAAATCTACTTGTTTCTTTTTATACTTTTTATAAAATATCTTCTTGAGTAGAAGCTGTCTGACTAAATATATTTAACATTAGTCACTAAAATTAGAAGCAATGAAACTGAATGAGATCATGTCATTAAGTCAAATGCTACCAGCTCTAGTCCCTCTGAAATTTTTCTCATGATGCTTGTAAGCTGTACCCATATCCCTAACCATTTTTCAAAAATTTAAATGCATAAAAGAGAAACTTGAAAGTCAAAAGTCTCTGTCTTATTTCAATAAGAGAAGTAAATTGGTGTTGCACAAGAAGGAATATTGGCTTTATAATCAGAGTATGAACCAAGTAATTTTAGTGTGTTTTAATCCATGCCTCCATTCCACTGAGTGTCTTGACATCTACTCATAATGCTGTAGAGAAGCAAGAGTTTGGTCTAAGTGATATAGATCAGTTAAGAGAAGTTTTACATTATTTGAACTAAAATGAAGTAGCTATGTATTCAGTATCTTAATAAAGGACCTGTCCAAACTCTGAGATGTGGATTGTAGGTTACAAATATTAAATTACTGTTTCACAGTGCATTAAGCCTGGTAGACTCTAATGGAAGCCCTATGCGTTGTAGGGACTCTGGAGGGTCATCTCCCTCCAGGAAAGGAGAATACACAAAAACTGAAAAAGGACCAGGTCATATAAATGGATGGACTCATTCTCTGTGTGGAAGATCATATTTTTGTCATCCAGAACATATACCTTATATTGAGCTCAAATTCAGGTCTATGCTCAAGTATAGAGTTACTTCCCATATGCCTTAGACACAAATTTGAGAATAGCCCATTTTGGTTTTCAGTGTCCTCAGCATGGGACCAAGTGAGTACCTTTGTACAGTGGGGATAAGCCACATATTTGATGCTTATTTTAGCAACCACCTGCATCCTTTGCCCTTCCAAGAGGGCTACCAGTGTTGCCTGTGGTGAGAATGTCAGGGATTTGAAGGCTTCCTGAGTGGACTGCCTCAGATAGGCTGGACCTGACAGCTGAAGGTAGTACCAACCTATGGGAAGCACTTGGTATGTCACACTCCCTTAGGGAATGCAAAAAGTGTTGGGTTCTGTGGCAGGGTAACTATCACACAACTGCTGTCTTCTTTTACAGTAATATGAGAACTATTCTTCTTATGTATTTATATGTCAGCAGAGAACTAAATGGAAAAATAATCAGACTCATTTGTCCTAAATCAAAGCCAGTCAACTTTGTAATATGTAAAGCTATGTTGAAATGTGTTTTGAGAGAATGCAAAAACTAAAACACCTACTGTTCTTCACGGAGGAAAATGTAGGTATGATTTTCATATAGTATTTAAGGAAGAACAAAGATACATTCACCTTGGCAAGAGTTTCACAAATTTTGGATTTGCTTGATGTGAAAGTGAAATGTGTGAGGTATAAGCAAACCAAAATGGAATGATAATTCTGGAACAAATTTCTCTTCAATTGAAGTTACCTGGTTTGTCAGAGTTCTGACTGAGACTACTGCTACTGTAAAAATAGTTGAGGGACCACATAAAAGAAATTGTTTACCTTATTACAGTTTTTATTAAACATACACCCAAAACTCTGCCAAGCTGGCAGCTTTGTAGTCACTTCCAAAGATAAGGTCATGAGCTGAAAGGGCAAAGGGATTGAATTACCCAAGCAAATATAAACTGACACGCGCTCAAACTTGACAAATGGCAAAAAATTTTATAGAGCAACTTACCTGTTGCAAAAAAACCAAAAAAAACCCAGGAAAACTAATCCTCCAGATCTTAGTCAAGAGGAGTGAAAAATTTGTATCTGGTCTGGAATAGTGGTGGAATTGGATGCTGTTTTCTTAGCAAAGATTTAGGCTACTTTCAGCAAGGTAGAAATGTTACTCTTCTGTCATTTTCTTCAAAGGAAACTGTGCTTTTGCACTGTATTTGAAAAACGAATTGTGGGTTAATAAAAAGTAAAAAATATAAGGAAGAGGATCTTGGCCACCGATGAGATTGACCCTAAACAAATCAGCTATAAAGAAATAAGATGTATTTCTACTACTGAGGAAACAAAAATAAGCTTTTGAACTCAGTTGAGAAGAACGTTACAACAGAGTGTAAAACCTGCATGTTGTGTGTAGTCAGCAAAGGAAGCAGTTAGAGGTGAGTAATGAAACATTACCTATAAGTAATTTGAATTACAACCCTCAAATGGACTACACCTTAGGAGTAATTTCTATTTCTCAATTTTTTGTTCTTTTTGTTTTATTCCAGTTGGTCCTTGAAAAAACAAAATCCAAACCCATTAAAAATCACCTTAGGTTTTTCAAAACAAGAGTAGCATTATATTTTGAAAAGAAGCTTAAAATATTGTATCAACGGTAACACATACATATAAATCAGAATAATTCCATTCTGGTTAAATCTGAAACGAAACCCAAAAAAGGCTCTGTTTTGACCTTATCAAAGTTCTTCCTTTCCCTCAAGAGTTTTACTGGCATAAGATTTTATTAAAATTGACATATTCTTTCTGAATATGTAGATTTTGACAAAACTGGCCTTTGTTTCTAGAAGGAATGAAATGTTGCAGGATGATTTTACACACTGCTAGTAAGGAGTACTGTGCCTTGTATACAGCACGTCAAGACCTTCCCAAGATTCAATGCCATACAATTATAAGGAATACAGCATGATCCTGGATACAGTGAAGTGCTTCCTACTGTAAGTAAAGATCGGGTTCATGACCACCTGAGGAACATGGACTATGTCTATGAGACTTGAAGTGCATTCCAGAGGCATGAGGGAATTGACTGATGTAGTTGCCAAGCCACTCTCCATGATATTTGAAAAGTCATGGCAGTCAGACGAAGTTCCTGCTGAGGAGGACTTAGGGGTTCTGGTAAATGAGAGGCTGGACACAAGCCAGCAATGTGTGTTTGTAGCCCAGAAAGCCAATTGTTTCCTGGGCTGCCTCAAAAGCAGGATGGTCAGCACACTGAGAGAGAGGATTCTGTCCCTCTACTCTGCCCTTGTGAGACCCCGCCTGTAGTGCTGCATCCAGCTCTGGGATCCTCATCACAGGAAGGACATAGACCTGCTGGAGTGAGCCCATAGGAGATGCCACCAAGATGATTAGAGGGATAGAGAAGAGAAGGCTTTGGGGTGACTTGATTGCAGTGTTCCAGAACCTGAAGGGAGCCTACAAGGAAAATAGAGACAGACTCATTACAAGAGCATGTAGGGACAGGACAAGGGGAAATGGCTTCAAACTGAAAAAGAATAGATTTAGATAAGATATTCTTTAGATAAGATATTATTTGGGAATAAATTCTTTACTATAAGGGTCAAGAGGCACTGGAACACGTTTCCCACAGAAGCTGTGGACGCCCCATGCCTACAAGTGTTCGGGGCCAGGTTGGATGGGGCTTTGAGCAACTTGGTCCAGTGGAAGGCGTCCCTGCCCACAGCAGGAGGGTTGGAACTAGATAATCTTTAAGGTCCCTTCCAACCCAAGCTGTTTTATGATTCTGTGATTCTATGATCCTTTACTGTTGTGCGCCCTACTCATTTGGTGGCAGGACAGAGGGCAATAAAGCCACAGCTTTATGTTTTTAACCCATTCTTCCCACCTTTTGTATGAATATGCTGTCGCTGTTGATGCTAATGCAACTCAGGTACTTCATCCTGAACATTTGTCTTTCTTTGAAAGGAACTAACATCTTGGGATCTTTATTCTATAAAACGTTACAGTTGGAAAAGTTTTCTTTCCTAATTTGGACTGTAGAATATGTTTTCCCAGTGATATCCAGCCACATGGAGTCACCTAACTTGTGCGCACATCTACATAATTTTTTTCCCCATGAGGGTGAGGACATTAGCCTCTTTGCAATAAAATATTTCTGGGATTTTTTTTGCTGTTATTTTTAAATGACCTTAGAATGCTTAGAATCACTTACCCATTTAGCACTCCCCCAATCCTTGGTTCAAATCAAACTTAGTTGGTGAGTTAGTGTTTTCTTACATATTTTTGCCAAAAATATCAGACAGCATAGAGCCCAAAAACAATTCCTGAGGCATTTTACTATGAGTACATACATGAAATATTGGTTCACAATTGCATTTTCTCATGTATTATAATAGCTAGCAAAGATTTAATATACTTAAGTTTTGTATTTACTTCATGTTGTGTGAAACTAAGTAACCTTTCAGAAATAGCTAAACATATTAGCACAATACTGTCAGATTTATGATTTATTTTGCCTTTCAAATAAGATTCATTAATATTAATATTAATTCAAATTAATATCTTAACAGATAATTTCAGTTTTGAGCATATAACTAGTAAGTTATTTGTGAGTTATAGTTTATTATTTAAATGTGTTGTTCTGTTATCCAAACTGACTATAATAAGAGTTTTCCACCAGGACACAACACATCCTCAGAAGACTTTACAGTCTTCACTCTTAATGCCAAAATTCGTTGAGAACATAGATGGCCAATTTTTGTGACAGAATCACTCCTGTTTACTCCCTTCCCTTCTCACAGTAAGAGGACACAATGTAAATTAAGTAAAGTGATACACTGGTGATGAAAACTGGTAAATAATTGCAGAGAACTGATGCTATTATTTATTAGACTGTATCAGTAATAGCATCACAGCATTTTTCTGAGTAAAAGGGTTTGTGTTTTGCAGGGTTTTTTTGAGATACAATTATGTCTCATCATTCACTGTTTCAGGGAGAAAACTACAGTATACTAGCATCCAAGTAGTATCTTTGTAGTCTTTATTGTATTAGTTCTCTTGAATAATTTCTCTTACATTTTGCCAAGGAAATACATTATCATTGGACATCTCATGGGAGAGTAATGGAGAAGAAAGTAAGCATATGATTCTGTTTTAGTATTTTAAAAGTATCTAGGTAACAATATAGTTTTTTAAAAATTAAAGGAATTTTTGTAAGTGTTGAAAAGAGATAAAGAGAGGAATGATATAGATCTAGAATGCTACCTACAAATAATTAAAATAATACTTTTAATAGCACTTTTTTTTTAATGAATATAATCTCTCATTCTTTCTAATATCACAAGTAAAGAACTACTCTTCAGTTCTGAAAATAATATAATGTTTGTAAAGGGTCACAGGGCGACCAGACAATCTAAGTAAAGGATTGGTTCATTGGCCACATCTTCAGCGACTTGCAAGATGCAGACAGCTTTTCAGGAAAGAAAAAATACTATCAGACTTTCCTTCTTGGATCAGGATGGTCAGTTCACAGAAATCTTTGCAAATTTTCGCAGTGACTTCTGAAAGTTCTTGTCACCTGAGAAGTTTTACTTTTTACTCTTATTGGTGGAAATTTTACATAGCTAATTAACTGACCAATTGCGTCACTGAATTGTGTTTGAAAAAGACTATGTTAATTGATGCTTTCTCATTCTAATCACTCATTTTTAAAAATGTGTGATTTCCTTCTTGTTATTTTAAACGTTAAAAACATTATTCAGGAGTAGTGTTGATTGGAGCACAGTGTTTGTGTCAAGACTGTGGTTTGGTCCCTGTATCAACCATTCCCCTAAGAGCTGGACTTGATGATCCTTGCAGGTCCCTTCCAACTCAGAACATTCTGTGATTCTGTGATTCTGTTACATTGATCAGCTCTGGAAATGAGACTCCTCTATCTCAGATACTTGTGTTGATATGGGCCTTACTCTCTAGGTCATGTGCAGTGTGGAATTAGTCCAAAGACGGACATGCACAGAAAGTGCAAAGCAGGACCTTCTGAAACTAGAGTGACATCAAACCAACCTGACAGCTGTTTTTTACCTGTGTGTATTCAGTAGCTTCTTGACTGTGTATTAGTTGTACAAATATATAAAGTACTAACCTATACAGGAACACTACCACAATATTTCTTCACTCATAAGCCCTGTATGATTCGTGGCACCTACAAAAAGAACCTAAGGAATCATAAGTTTCTAGCTGGGATTTGAGCCAAGGCAGAAACAGAAGGATTAGCTGATAAGAATAAGGATTTAGTATTCTTGTCCAACAATAATTAATTATGAGTCCTTTCTTTCAGTTTAGCAGGTAGTTGATCAGGACCTGTCAGATGGAAGAGAATTGTTTTAACTCTGCCAGTCAATGGAAGAATCTTAATAAGGAGTTTTTGCAATAAAGAAAAATCTTTGATTATTATTCAAGTGAAAAACATCACAGACCAAAAATAGCTGGTTGCCTGTTATCTTCTTTCTGCCAGCTTCCAACAGGAAAAGACTGTATTTTGTTATAAAGAAATTTGTGGCTTAAGTTACTTTAAATAACTCACTTTTACTGTCTTCAGTAAAGACATGATGAAGACAAAACTTAGCACAAATGAGGGAAAATAAAAGAACGTACAAAAATGAACCATTTCAAGACTGATGAAACTAAGGATTTTTACCTTCTTAAAGATCTGATTCTTGCAGTTAGATTTTCTAAAAATGGGTGAGTTTTGGACTAATGTTTGTGCTGTGTGTGGACTGTTCATAAATATGTTTTGTGGCGTGGATTCTGCGGTTTTCACTAAGAATCCTGAAAGTGTTCAAGTTGGATGTGACTTTGAGCAACCTGGTCTAGTGAAAAGTGTCCCTGACCATGGCAGGTGGGTTGGAACTAGATGATCTTTAAGGTCCCTTCCAACTCAAACCATTCTATGACATCACCGGTCAAATTCAGATACACTGTCATATAATTTCAGATCAAAATATTTCTAGATAATCACTGAACTGAACAAAATTGCCTGGATTACTCTGTATTGCACAATATACATCCTTGAAATATATCCAACTAGATAGCAATAGAATTGGGCTTAGATTGGTGCCATGTTGCTGATTTATGGACCAAATGCTAAAATAATAAGATGGAGAAGTAAACATGTAAAGCTTCTCTATGCTATTGATATTTTTTTCAATATGTTTTGAAAATAAAATACTTCATAATGGTGATGCTAGAAAGCAACCTTTTCATTGTAACAAAAGGCCTGCAGAAAAGATAAGGAAAAACTGGACTAGGATTTTGGCAATAATATCCACCCTTCCACCTGTAATCTGAAGCAGATTTAATTTGAATTAAATAGAAACAAAACTATTTACCGTTATGTCCCATTGACTGTAATTTTCACACAAGCTGCTTCTCACAGACACAGTATGTTGCGCCTTTGAAATTGTATCTTCCCTGTTCTTTTGTCTAGGGGACAAAGTCTTGCTGCATGTATTTTTAATCACTGGACAGAAAATTATGAACTCTACTGGAAAGGTTAATACAAAAGTAAAAAAGAAAAATCAATTTTTCCTGTCATCATGGATGAAAACTCTGTTGATACCTTTTCAACTGGCTCATCCACCTATATGTACAGCTAACAAAATGGTACTACCCTGTTTCCTCTTATCCAATGGTACTTAATCCCATCAGGATATCTGTACTAACCATTTAACTCACCAAATAGCTATTATCTTGCTCATTTAGTGTTGTAGCCAAAATATCTCCGTTATAAGTGCAAGTAGCTAAACTCTCCAGTGCCTGATGGTTTACAAATTGGTCTCATCACAGAGTTACAGATGTCTTCACATCAAGAATTTTTAGTATTATGAACTCCCCTCTTCCTGTGAACTTAGTGTGATAGAGTTCTCTAATTTAATCTCCAAGTTAGTGATTGATACATATCAAAACTTATTATCAAATAAAAATGTACTAATTAGCAGAGTATTAGCATTTCCTCATTGTCAGCAAATAAATACCCAACTTGAGAGTCTGTGGAGGGATCTGTTGGAAATAGATGTACAACAAAAATCAGACTAGCTCTTCACGTGTAACTTTAGTGCATGTAAGGTGAATTACTCCAAAGTGGTTTTGAGTAGCTCCTCACCAAACACTGTAAACTTTTGTTTGCTATGTAGGAACTTTCAGCTGTTCATGCCAATTGAAAAAGAATAAATCACAGCCTACCTTATGCTGTGAAAGTTCCTGTCTGAAAAGGATATATCACTTAGTCTTCATGTTCTTATACATTACAATTTCAGTAAATTACTTACAGGAATTTCAAGACTTATTCATGATAACAACACAAGTTTTCTCTTTAAGAAACAGCTAACTATCATTTTTTGTCATCTTCCATTTGACTGGGAAAACTTAACTGAGAAGATGTCAAAATAATTTAAGAGTTTGCTGGCTTTAAAAGTTTATTCCAAAATTCTAGATGTATCTTAGGCTGCAAATGGTTTTCACAGAGTAAGATGCATAAATTGTATACTTTTGATATTCTTAATTAGCATTTATGTATCTGTCTATTTCAAATGAAAGAGAGAAAAAATACTTTATAATCTTGTCATAAAATAACTGCAGCTGTAGAGTTTCTGATTCTCTGAAGCCTAGCCCTAACCTTAAATATAAATCTTTACTAGAATCTGAGGCTGTAATTAAGGACCCCAGCATCGTGGGTAGTCCAGAATTTTAAAGTGCAGAAAGAGCAATGTTGGTGCAGTGTTGTGCTCTCCTTGCTATCCTGGAATACCAGCACCACTGCCCATGAAACTCTAGGTATGCTGGTTCTCTGAACCCTAACTCTAAAACCCTAGAATCTGGGGCTACCTACTCTATAGGTAATGAAGTCACTCCTCTATTGGTAAATCTGCCCCTGTGTTAAGGGGAAAACAGGAACTGAATTCTAGGAATAAGATTGCAAAGATACAATTTTTATTTCTAGGCACGTGGTAAGATTAGATTGTTCTATGCTTTAAAGGTGTACAATTAAAACTCAAAATATCACTGAATACCTAAGTGAAGACAACTGGTGATTCCTGATCATTCTTTTCCTCCCTCTCCTCCTGTGGAAAATATGCATATGAGTCTTAGATTTGTAATTCTATAGCATTTGTGCCCATAGGAGGCTCGAACATATGATGTGGAAAAAAACCTTTTATTTTTCATATCATTAGTATTAACTGTGTTTATTAATTTTTTTGAGTTTTAATGGTGTTGAAAGTATGACCACTGCTTTTGTACCACACAGATAAATCAATCATTCAGCTGTCATGACAATAAACTCATACTTTTTTCCTCAATACTAATAATTATAGAAAATATTATTAAATATTCAATCCTGAAAGATTTATAACTACAGTCCTAGAGGTCAATAGGACTCATGGTCCTTAACTTTGAAGGTCTTCGCTCCCAAAAATTAAGAAAAAAACCAAAACCACGCAAATACTTTAGTATTTGTGTGTTAATTTTGGCTGTAGTTCTTATAAGAGTTCAGACTATTGGTCACTAAAAGGCACTATCTTTTATAAATTGTAACCTGAATCAATGCACACCACTTAATGGATTCCTTATTACCTGATGCTGAATACTGCAGCTACATATTAATTAAACTCAAAGTAAATTAATTTCAAATGTAAAATACATGTGAGGAAATAAGGAAAATAAATTATTGCCAGCATAGCTGAGAATTCTCAAAGGATGCATCAGTCACAATTATAGAATTTTGCCATATGACCTTTGTATGTCTAAAGATAACATTATCTACCCCTACTAAGTTCTTTTCATTACTCTGCAGTAACTTCTAACAATTTGATATCAGATGTATCTATCTAATACACATAGTTCCCTATGACTAATTTTTAAGGATATTGTAATTTTGAAACATTTTTTCTTAAATACTGTTGTGATTGGGGAAATACTACTATCTATATTTGTGTCAGCTCTTTATTTAATGACTCTTCAAAGGGTAGTGTACAAGCAGAAAACAGATTTCCCTTCCTTTCTTTCTGGATGTGTATTCTCAACTGTTTATGCAGTCAGGTAGCACAGTTTAGCACTTCTGTGGCCCCAAAACTGTTTATTCTAACTGTCAAATGGCAGTGAAAAAAGATTGTCTTATGTGCTTTACTGTATAGTGATTATGAAAAGATCGAAATCCCTCAGATAAGGAGGCCTTAGAAATAAGGCCCCCTGTCTTAAGGTGCTCTTGCTATTGCACTATTGTAAAAAAGACTACTCTAATTGAGTTCACTGTGTGTTTCCAATGAAGTTCTTTATGTTCTGAAAACTAAGATGTAGAGATATGTATTGTGAAGCTTTAGCCAAGTATATGACCACTCGTCCCAAAGATTACTGAATCCGCTTAAAAAAGTAGTCCGTAGGATCTGAAAGCAGAGAAGATATGAAGTTTCTCGCAATAACTCCTTAGAGGCATCCTCTCTCTTTTAGCTGGATGGGGATCATTTGCCATCAATACAAGTAATTCAGAAAAGACATGTTTGATAACTTTATAGTGGTCAACTTAGAAGTGTAGAGAAAGCCATTTCAATCTCCCTTCAGTAACATAACACACTGAAAGAAGATTTCCTATTCCTGGCTTTCAATGCTCCATGATATGTAGATCAAAATATGCTACATAGTTGAAAAGCATACAAATGAGGACCCACATAGTTGTGTAATGTTGAGATCAAAAATATATTGTGAATCTCATTTCCTTTTAGAGCTGAGGTACTTCAGAACCTCATGCATTAGCTTTGTGATTACAATGTTCACTGGGGAAGATTCTCCAGCAAAGAGACATTTCCCATTTCTGTGGATAGTGATTTAGTTTGCAGAGAAAAGAAAAAAAGAAAAAAAAAAAAGGAAGAAAAAAGGGTTCATCAGGATAGACAAAAGCAATATTCTGTAGACTTAAGCGACCGAAGCCACCAACAGGGAGGGTAAAAATCTATATTCTAATTTCTTATACAGGGGGAGATTATCCACTTTACGTTACAGGTAGTGAACAGAGTAATGTACTATTTTGAAGCTTCCTTACTCACAGTTGAGCACTCTGATCATTAGGCCATAAATCAGTGTGAATATGATCATTTTTCTTAACAATTTTATTCTCCACTTCATTGAGGAATTTAAATATGTGCTTAATTTTAAGTCCAGAAAATGTAATGTTAAAGCTGTGTTTTGTTTGAATAGCATTTTTGGCTGTGCTTAGTTTCATATATAGAAAAAGACGCTTTTTTTTGCCTTTTGTTTTTTTTCATTTTTATTATTGATAGATTTTGCACCTGTGTATTTGTTTCTAATGAGGTCAGTTGTCTCACTCTGCTGCCAGCATAGCTTTTGTCCCTTCAGATTATCTTCTAACACCATCTTCTGTTTCTATTCTAATACCTTTCTATTCCATTTCTGAAGTAGCTTCAATGAAAACTGGTAGTTAAGCTGTCCAATAAGGAATTTTCAATTATCACATGGAAAAAAGCCCAAAGAATTGTTAACTAAAAGAATTGTCTTTTGAGAATTAATTTTTTGGACATTATTACAATTGTTTCTGCTTTCTTACTTATCTAAATCCTCAGATGGTAGATGTTTTACCTCTACGACTTTATTCCATGAGTAACTTTTATGTTTTTCAACCTCCAGAATTCTAACATTACCAATTTCAAAGTCCTTTCACAGCTAGGATTGTTTCTTCTTTGATGTCTATGAATTTGTGATTAAATTAAACATTGCTTAATGAGTGGAATTTCCTCTGTGAAAGAAGTGATTCAGTGCCTGGTGGCTGTACATAGACTCATTGTTTCATAGTAAAAATGTATTAATTTTTTAAACCCCTTTAAAGAAGTGTTATTTCAATATTTACTTCTGTTTTCTTGCAGCAGAACTTACGGTCACCAAATATTTTCCATCGTTCTTACCTCCTTGTGTCCAAATTCTGTTTTATAAATATCTGAAGAGTTACTTGTGTTGGGAAGTTACAACAGACATGAGATATTTAGGACAAAGTATGATGTATAGTAGAAGGTTTAATGGTAGTTACAAGTTAGGCATTCAATTAAGCTAAACATCATCTTATCAATTTTTTTTTAAAGAATGATTAAAACCATAATCTTTCGTAAGATGCAGAATCCAATCATGGACTTCTCTCCCCATTGCTAGCACAGTCTTGCTGCTAAAACAGTGTGTCTGTGAGAAAATGAATGGTTCTTTGCCTGTGCTAGGTCCCAGAATGAGCCTGGGAATTTTTTAGAAGACTAAGGAAATTCTGTTCTAACAAAATAAAAGTGTATGCAGTTGTAGTACTGCCCAACATTGCCTAATAACTCTGTGCCAACAGACAAAGGCATAGTTTGGCCCTCCTAGAGCAGAGCAAGAGCTAAATGGAGAAACATAAGTTAAAAATGGTGTTACAGGCCACTAAATTGGGGATCTGCCTTTGACAAAGGTGCTATTTGAAATAATATTGAATAATGCTTCCTTAGTGTACCCTCCATCTTCTGTGGTTGGTCATTTAAATGCTAAGTATGACTTTAGGCACCTAAATAATATTTGAACATGTAACTTAAGTGTTTCCCTAGTTTATAGTAGAGGGTCTAAGGTATCAGTCCAAGAGAAAAAGAAATTACAAAACCCAATTGTTTTAAATCAAAGATAAGTTTCTCTGTCATATAAAAAATAAAAATTATCCATAATAGCCACATATAGATTGTTCATCACTAATACTTTTTAAAAAGGAAGTATTTTTAAAATAAGTGATAGTTTTTAAGTAGAAGTGAACTCAGAGAGAAATTATGTTTAAAGCTCAAGTCAAATAATCCTGTGTTCTCTTTTGGCCTTACAAAAAATATACATGCTCGTCATGGAATAATTTTTAAATTTTGACCTGAATATGTAATATAGCCTGTACATTTGATCATGTGGGGTAAAAGGAAAGAGTGAAGAGTGGCATTTACACTTATCTTACGAGTAGTTAGGAAAAAATGCAATCACTCTTTCTGATAAGGTAATGGAGAGGAAATAGGAAGGTCAAAGACTATTTGGGTTTGATTATCTGTTTTTAAGTGCTTGTTATTGTAATAATCTCTAGAAAGAGCATTAATATGTAGATGGTAGCCTTCCAGATGTTGCCTTATTAATCATGAACATGACGGTGTCACCAACAGGCACAAATGCTTACCTAAAAGCAAGAACCATATCACATTTCAGAAGATATAATTCCAGATAAATCTTGACAAATTTTGGCTCTGCATTTCCTGTACTGAAAATACTTACTGCAATCTCACCAACACCTCCATAGAGAATGAATAAGAGGATGGATTTCCTCTTCTGAACACATCTTTTAACTAGCAAGAAAGGTGGCCTCGTGTAGTGTGGAGTCATTGTAAATTTTATTTCAGTAATGCACTCAATTTGGACTAGATCTTACCCAGAGATCCCTTCCAACCCCAACCATTTTTTGAGTCTGTGTGTGATTCAGATCAGTGATCTAAATTTGAAAGTTCCTCCAATGTAAGTCTTTCTGACTGTAGTTTGGAGCTACTTGTCAACTTGCCCACATTTAAGACAACATATGTAGGAAATTGTGACTGACTGATGCAGAACATGTACATTTAAATTTGATGACTAGTTATTATCTTATTAACAAGCTGCAAAGCCAAATTACTAATGTAAGGTTTCAGTTTTATGTTTTGACTATTATTTCTTTTCAATTAAGATACTAGAGTTAGATCTTTTGGACAATGCTTTTAAAAATAATGAAATACATAAAAACATGATAAAAATAACTTTATGAGCTGTATTTTAAGCTGTTACAGTTTCTATAAAAGTTACTGGATAAATAAACTATAATATTAAGATTTTCTGTTACTGAGCCAGGAAACTGAAGGAAGTAGCAATAATACAGATTTCCTCTTGTGCTGCTCTTGTGTCTTTGAACTGATTTGGGAGAGGAGGTTTCAGTTTCCTTTTAGAGTTAGGTCTCCTTGGAGTAATATCAGCAACTAAGGCATCAGCTGATGAGATGTAATTTTACATTGTTGCTAACACTGTTCTAATATAATTTGTATCATCACTAGCATTTCGTGTGACAGCAGGTGACATGCATAGGTCCCAGTTTTCTCCTACTAGTTAAAACACGTGCAAATATCAGTACAACAATAAAGTTTATGGGGTAACAGAGTTATACTTCTCCTAAATTACTGCATTGAGTCAGGGTCTTCTGGAAGAAGTAGGCATTGATGGAAATCTCAGTACAAGGGCTGAGGATGTTTGAAAGTGAGCAGGAGAAGAAGATAAGGAGATAGAGTTAATATGTTCATCTGCTTTGACAATGTCAATATTTGTTCTCTGAATGTTTTGAATAAAAATATTTCTAGAGGTATAAAAATAAGGAAGCATCTAGATTTTCTGACCATTGATCTACTTTTTTTGTTTTAAGGGATGAAATTTATTAATATTATTTTTACACAAAACTAAGAACTGAAGGAAATAAAAAGTCACTAGTTTTTGAACAGATACAAGAATTTGATAAAGCAGAAACAAAGACAAAATATGAGTATATTAATTGTTCTTGATGCTGCAATAGCCAATAAACACATTATTTTGCTCTATGTGTGAAAAACTTTTTAGCCTCATATATCATTAGAAGGTTGTGATTTGAAAATACTCAAAACACTAATTTTGACACCATTTCTATTATTGTTATTTAAAACGGGAATGACATAAATGTACTTTTGCAGTAAAATAAGGTATCCAGAGAATATTGTAGAGTAGCTAATCAATGGATAAAGATTTAAGGGATAGAAGATAGGAACAGAAGGCTCAAGATTTTTTTCCCATTTGTCTTTTTTTTGATATCCTATAGGATTAAGAAAATGATAGCTGATAGAAAGTTCATATGATACAACATTTATTCAAATATAGCATTATAAAGACTTATATCTAGTTGTTTCTTCAGTGGAAACACTGAGTAATTCTAAAAATAACGTATGCATTTACACATGATTGTTTTAAAGATCCCAATTATTGATGTTATTCATCTGACTATGTTCATTTGATAGTGAGCAATTTGTATAGAGTATCAGTTTCAAAATGATATTAATTTGTAAATTATTTTTTTTTAAGTCACTGGAAAACAAGTAGGTAATTAAGTTCTCTTTCAGTTCCATTTCATTTTGGTCATAAGTAAAATATCTTTTGACAGATACTGTGCATATTAGAAATACTCAGACTGTGAAGACCTTTTGATGAATATAAATTCAAATGCAAAAGGTTTTCTGTTAAACTTCAGCAGATAATTTCTTAGCCATTGGATCTCATTTTGTAACAGTTTGAATGATCAGCAAACAGCAATTCCATTCATAGTGCTTCCAAGGTCTTGGTATTTATTTTCTTTCATCTTTAGTTTGCTTCAAGGGAAAAAATGATAAAAAAAAAGAAAAAAATAAATATGAAGAAAAAAATATTTCAAAAGGGAACCCAAAATTTTGCATTTCTTTGTTTGTTTGCTTGCTTGTGTTTGTTTTTTTTTTTTTTTAAGTGAGAATATCCATTTTGTCTGAAAGATTGTGATTGTACTTTTATTTGGGAAAAATACCTGAGTAGACACCATCAGCGTATTGACCTGGGAATGTCTAGATGTAATGCCTTGCTTTAAAATTTTGTATTTTCGTCTAAAAATTGCTGCTTCTGGCAAAGACGAGACCTCTACTTGGGTCTTTTACAGCACAGATCCCAGCCTAGAAAAAAATTGTAGTGTTTACTTTCCTCCCTGAAATCTTGCCATTAGTTCTTATACAAGAAGAATGTTCCAAAAGATTCAATTGAAAACATTTTCAAGTGATGAGACTACAGAATATAAATGACAGTGAGATCATAAGGAAGCATATAATAATGTGGTCCCAATTTATAATGACAGTTACATAAAAAAAAGTTTAATTTTTTAAGTTACAACAGAATATTTTTTGTGTTGTTTTACAGTTTGAAAAGAAACCATACTTAGATAGGGATTAATTTAAGATTAACTGAAAGTGTAGTAAAAGAAGTATTGTAAAAAATGTAGTAGAAACTTTTACAGTGAATCTAAAGTCCTATAGTTCAAGGATGCTGCCTACCTGTCCGACTTCTCTCTATTCAGGGCAATAGAGTACTAACATATGCACCTATTCTTGACATCAGAAGTCTTTACTGAATGAAGGGATATCCTTGTATTTTTCGAAAACTGCTGAGTAACCACAGACTGCTCCCTGCAACAGGTAAAAAAATGTAGAGAGCTGAACTGCAAACTAAAGCTCAAGACTGGCAATTTGAGACCACACTGTCTCAGTAAGAACCAAGCTTTTGCTTTTTTGCAGCAATTCAAACTTTCTTTTGCTGAGAGACATCCCAGAGCTCTTGGCAGTGTAATTTTAAAGAGAGTACATACAAGGTATGTACCACCCTGCTTGAAGGGGGTAGTCCAGAATTTCTTATAACCTGTATTATTCTCTGATTATATGATCTATCAAACGTAATGCAAAACAGTATATTTTAATATATCTTGAGTGAAATTGAACTATACGCATAGTTTCCCTGTATTGGTTAATGTATTTCATTGGCCTAGATTTTCCAAAGCTTTTGATCATCTATACAAGCTTTACTTGCTTTTATTTGTGGTTTGAACATGTAAACACATCAAAGTCAGGTAATAGACAAATACCTGTCACATTTTACAAGTCTAAATTACTCAGATCACTTGCCTTTCAGTTTTCAGATGGACACAGGCCAGTGTCATAGTATATAATTTTCTTTGTTACTGGCCTTCATCACCTTCTGTCTCAGTCTTGTTACTTATTTATTTATTTCCCATTGATTCTCTCCAGGTGAGACTAAGACCACAGAACTGATATTTTTTAGGAAGTGAAAGTCACTCCTTAATGCTATTAAAGTCTCAAACCAAGTTGGCTTTTCTTGCTTGACCTGCTAAATCATTTTTCAACTTCTGACAGTTTCTTTTTCTAGTGAATAAATAGGACTTTTTTTCATTCTATTTTCTTCCTCTATATTATGCAGAATCTTTAACAAAGGTGAATAAAAGCAGCATGCATTTTGTCTGGACTTTTGTAAGATCATTACACCCCCGCTATGACATCAGAGTTGTTTATTTTCTTTTAAGACATGTTTTTTAAGAGCTGAGGGTATCAAAGCACACTTCTAGTCTGTGTTCACTTGAGTTCTGACACAAGGCCATCTGCTTTATGGTAGCACATTTTGCTAGTGATGGTCAAAGACAGAAACTGAGAAAGAAGGTATGAGCTGGATATCTCCAAGTCTCCATTACAGCTAGACAGAAAAGAATTTTTTTATTTTGAAAAAAAATCTTTTCAGAATTGCAAAAGAACTTGGAATGTGTTTATGGGTGAAGCCAAAGCCTGTGGAACCATGGTTCAAAAGACACAGGCAAATTCCTTCTCCAGTGTAGCTAATACTTATGTGACAGAACTGCAGACTGTAAACTAGGATCAGCATCTCTAGCAATGCAGGATCACTGTTCATATGTTCATGGCTGTCTGCACTTCTCTATCTGAAAAAAAATTCCCTTAGTTTCTTTTATGGCACCTGATATGTTCTCTAAAGAAAATCTTTTGTTTAAATGTTCTGATATTCTCTAAATTAAAAAAAAAAAAATCAACTTAAATACCGCAAAGTGGAAAAAATATCCTTGACCATGATTCATAGCTTCATACCTGTGAAATTATCTAAATCTGCATATGCACAGCAGGTTTGCACGGGTTATATATCAGAAGACAGAAAGACAATTTTCAATCAACAAAGAGATTTTTAAATTTGCAAAAGAAGTTTTGTGTTTTTTCCTTTGGGTAAACAGGGAAAACACCTCAGAGTAGATGAAGATGCTGAATATAAATATCAGAAATGCATCAAAGGAAGAAGGTTTGGGTAATGGCTTATAACAAAAACTCTTGGGACAAGGAATTATCTGTTTTCCAATAATATTTGCCACCTAAGCAAAACAAGCACCAATTTTATCACACTAAAAGAAATATCTTTCATCATATTAAAGACCTGTGAGCCTTTTTTTATGGCACTGGTAAATGATCAAAGAATAGTTTGGGTTTCCTTGAGCTTACAGTTTCTCATTAAAAATGTAAATAAATGGCTTCCCTTAAAGTAAGGAATGAAGATCAATGCTCACATTTAGTTCGTACAGCAGCATTTGCTTATGCAGACTAATAAAGTATTTTAAATGACGGTAAGAATAACTTATGTCAGTGTGTAAGCATACACCAAAGACTTACAGTACCTCTTACCGAATCTGATCAATGCAACTGTTTTTGAAACCAAAATGATCACAAAGAATACAAGTGCTGAGTAAGTGTGCATGTGATACCATGATTGCATAGGTTTTGCTGTGTTCCTTGTAGTTAATCGGTCTATTATCATGCTTTAGAAATTCCTATGCACTTTGTTTTATCCTTAGCCAGTGCTTGGACTTTGAATTTTTAATGTGTATGATCTAGGATGTAACCACTTCATGGTCACACACTGTGAAATCCAAAATAACTGAAATAATAGGTAAAGAAAAATAAGGAATTGCCTAGACTTTTCTCTTTTTCTTTTTCTCTAGAGTGCATTTAAAGATTGTCTGCTCCTCTTTGTTTCTGCTGAAAAGCTTATCTATATTTCTTGTTTAACTGTTTACAATTCCCTTCTTTCTTCTTTTACTTTTAGCTATTATAAGCACTACCACAAAATAACTTACTGTGTCAATAGCCTTGACTGAACCCTATTCCTCCTTGGATTTACTTTTTGTCCTCCCTTTTCTCCCTATGAACAGAAAGTTCATATTCTGCCTTTCAGACTGGCATTTACCTAATTTTCGATCCTTCTCATTTCTGCCTTTCTCAGCTAGGATGATTTTTATTCCATTGCAGATCCTCCTCTCATGAAGTTCCTTTCAGATATGTGTACTTTACTTCTTCAGAAAGAGTCCATGTACCCACATCTCAGTGCCCTCCAAGTATTCTTTTCAAGGCCCATATGCCAGCACTTTTTACAATAGAGATAGTAGAAAGAAATGAAGAGTATAGAAGGAAAAGTATCATTCACTACAAGCAACTATCATCATTTTTATCAAAGTGTTGCCTGATGTTTTTTACCTTTTGCAATAACATGATTAATGTCAAGCAAAGGAGAGAAATAAACATGGGATGGAAAAATAGCACACTTCCTGTAAATGCTAATAAAGAAAGCCCTGTGGAAATAACAAAATGGGTATTAGATTTCATACTGGGCTCGATCATGAGTTCAAATTCTTGCTCATATTTCTATAGTTCTGTTAAAATCATAAAGTCCTATATGTAGGTATTTCATCCTAACATCCCTGTAAAGACTGCAAAGCCCTCAGCACATTGTGGTGTTCAAGACAGGTTGGCATATGCTCTGTTCATTTTCAGCCTGCAGCTCTGCTTAAGAGATTGTTCTTTGAGCTTTGGTTTGGTTTAGAGTTTTGCTTTTTTACTACAGAGTCACCAGCAGAATACACATACAGGTTAGATTTGTTAGATGAGGAGGACAAAAGAGACATTGGAGGGATGCATTTTGTGAAATGGGTATTGATTTGGTAATAACCTGTTTTAATTGCAAGGTAGAAGGGAAAAGAACACAATTATTGTTCTGTGGGCAAAGAAATGCCTTTTTTATGTTTAGAAACGATTTCTAACACAGAAAAAAAATATAAAATTTTATGAGGATCTCTTCAAGGGATTTAAATGCAAATTAACCCTGATGTATTCTACGTGTGTTTCTTGCCACATAACAAAACCTACCATTAGAGAAAAATAAAATACACTAAAAAGAGTTGCTTCAGCGTTCAAAACTAGATAATCATGTATCACAGGAGTGGAGATTAATCAAAGATTCTTTAATTGCTAGTTAACTGGACATTATGTTGTGAAATATATTGTATTACTCAGTCATAGTAACTGACTGAGAAAAAAGACCACTGTGGTTTAACAGAGTATAGACTTTTTAAATGAGGATGAAGTGAGGTGTAAAAAAAATATCTGTAGGTTTTGATTTCAATAGAAGGCAACCTACCTCACTTCTTTCTTTTCTCTTATCTTCTCTTGTTATCCTGAAAGTTCACACCAGCACAGTTGCTGTGTGGATACAGAACAAGGTAATTGGTCTAAAATAAGGTGGTTCAGTGCTTCTTAAAAGCTGCTGTGCAACCAAAGACACTGCAATCCCAGCAAATATTGACATGTCTTTCAAAGCTAAACAGCAATTACAGCTCTATGAATTAGAACTGACTGACTGGGTTTCAGCACTAGTGCTAGAAAGCTATACAGGGATAGCTGTATACAGGGATACAGGGATACAGTTCTTTTGTATATTATGTGGTTTAGATATTACTGTTTATTTTGTGTTATGTTGTGTTTTGAGAGAGCTGCATCACTGTCTTTTTCCTTCCTCTGTTGCTCTCTGTGAAACTAGAAAGACAGAAAGCCAAATTCAGATGTGAAATAGGGTTAAATTGTACATATAAATGGATGTTTTTGAATTTTGACCTTCCCTATAACACTTGTGGGCTGTGGGCACAGCAAGGTATCCAAAGGCGTTTTATGGCATCATTTATTTCCTCTTTTCTTATTTAATTAGAAATGAAAAGCCTAATTTATAGTCAATGTGGTCTATCACTACAGCTCTATAATTCATGCAAAATGAACTTCTGCTACAATGTTTTCTTTGAAAGCTATCTTGCAGTAATTGTCCAAATCACTTATGTGTAGGAGTAATATAGAAATGTTACTATTATGTTTTAATTACTTTAATATAGGGAAAACAGCAAAACCACAGGCACTTGCATATATTTTGTGACTCTTACTATTAATATAATTTCTACTCTAGAACTGCACACAAAAGGAGTGGAACACAAAGGCCAGCTAGCAGTGATACACATCATTTGAGGATCACTTTGGAGAGCATGTCTTTTCTTCTCATCTGAGTTCTATAGCCTGTCAAATTTCTTTAAATATACACATATATATTTATATAAACCAGGTTTATTTTAGAACAATTTGCTTGCAATGGAAAGGAGGTATGTAGCCATTTTGGATTTTATCTATAGAAATGAAACCATATAAAATATAAAGCTATAATTTACGAAAATATCTAAGAAAAAGAAAGGAAGAGGAAGAAAGGGTAAGAGTAGATAGTGGAAAGGAAAGATACCACCAGCCGTGGATCCAGAAACAAGACTTGATTATTGCAATTTAGATATGCAGATATCCAAAGTGATGGTCTCAGTCTTGATCTGTTAAGGGTGGGGGAAGCCCGCAAAACTCAAAGTCCAATGATTTAATATAGGTTCAGGTTCAGGTTGAGGTGGGGGGAATTTTACACTGATGCAACACTATGGATCATGTGCAGTCTTCTGGTGAAAGGTAGGATTTTTTGCAGTGCATTTTAGGGTTTTTGGCTTTGGAATTAACTTTTCCTTAATACCATTAGCAGTGGTTTGGTTCTCTGGAGTACCTGCCTGCATGTCAGTTTTCACTATTGGTACAGTAAAAAGCATTATCCTGCCTCTGCAGGGTCTGCTTCTTATTGACCTTTTCCACTATCTGGCTCAAAAACCCAGATTGTTGCTAAACAAATATTGGTTTGTTGTGGTCATCCTCCAGTGATGGGTGCTAACCCTCTCAAACCTGGGCTGTTCTTATGTAGATCAGAGATTTCCACACCAAGTGTCCAAAAGCTCTCCTTCTTCCCCGCTTTGGCTTCGGGGTACAAACCTGGCCTCAGCAAAGCACCCTGTGGCTTTTGCAAACGGCCAATTTGTTTGAGTCATTAACCCTTCAGCATTTCAGTCTCTTACAGCTTCTAATAGGGATGTGCTAAAAGAATATGGAAAAATAGATCATGTGATTTTTGGAGGCTATGGCTCGTTAAGTGAATCTAGTTAGTAAATATTCAGCCATTAACTTTTTGTACAAAATTGCTCAAAGCAGTTATTAATCTTCTAGAATCAGAAGCACTGTGTGTAGACAGCTGGATCTGGCAAGTAGCTGTGTGCTCTCAGTTACTAAGGAAAGCAATAGAAATGTATAGCACTTTATATTTCCCGGGGTGAATGTGGAAGTATCTTTTAACTCTCTAATGGAAGAATCACATGGAAGCACAGCAACTCCCACAATAAAAACTGAGTCCACTGTGGGCTCGTACAAAATTTCCTGGCTGTACCAAACCCAAGTTAAAATGCAGAAATTAAGGAACCTAAGTATCTCTTAAAAATATTGCCTTTGTGAAAATATTATTCATTCAGAGTTTTCTTTTTATATTTTATATCCTGTTTCTCTTAAATCTCATTCCAGTTAAATGACAGTCAGAAGGAGTTTAAAAGTAAATAGCATATGGCTCCAACACCTCTGAGAAGTTGCTCTCAAAATTCTCATACAGACCTCATTCTCTCTTCTCCCAGTTTCGTAATTTTTTTTCTAATCATTTTGACCAGTCCAGAAACTATCAGTTATCAATATGTGGAGGCATCCTAGAAAGCTAATATTTATGAATAAATTGTTCTTATTTTAACTTTGAATCTGCTCTTTCAGCAATTATTAGATTAAAAGTTTAATTCATGTACAAAATAACCCAAGTAATTCCTGCATCCCTACAGTCAGATTTTAAGCATCCTTCAAATGCAGGTGAAATCTTCCTTTCCCTGGCTATAAATCCATGAAGCTTATTTTTAAAAGAAACTGGATCCTACTGGTAAGTGATCATCCTTATTTTTCATTTGTTCTCAATCAAAGTGTCTTTAAGAGCTGAACTGCTGCTAGCAGATAATACAATGGCTTCTGGCTGCTTCTTCAGTTTCTTCTTTCTTATGTTTCACACTTTTAGTTCTGAATCTTCGTTTTTTTATAAAGTAGTGTTAACACTGTGTATCCACAGATGGAGTGAATTATATTTTCGGTTCTGAGTTAATATAATAAATACTTGGGGTTCTAATTTTGGTAATTAAAATCTTATTTATACTTCATAATAAAGTGAGGATTTCTGTAAATAAACAAATTTATTGGCTGAGGACATATAATATTTTATGTAGAAATAAAAAAAGCCCACTAGCTGATCTAATGCACTTTCCCTAATGAAAAAGGCATTGCCTGTTTAGAAAGACAAATTAAAGTGCTACAGCTATTTCAGGAAGTATATGGATTTCAGCTTCAAATGTTTCTTTTATGGGACTCCAGAATAAAACATAAGAATTTTGTAAAAAAAAAATAAAATTAAAGAAAACAAAAAGCTAAACATCATTATCATCATCACAATAATAATGAAATAAAATAATTAAAATTTAATTTAGAGGGAAAGTATTTTGTTTCATAATATATTTTAAGCAAAGTACCTGTGTTTTATCTAAAGAGAGTTCTATTATTTTATTTTTAAAACAAAGATATAATAAATTTCCCTTGTGTTTAAGTTTTAACGAATCAATATTTTAGTATGGAAAAGTCTTCCATTGAAGAATTTATGTGTAACTAACTGCAAAAAGCTTTTATCATGTTTGAGGAAAATTGTTCGCTACACAGTGACAACCTTCCCCTCTTACCCATTAGTTCCAAGAAGAGTACATGGAAGTAAGTTTCTGGGCAGTTTTTATTGCTAAATTTGTGTTTATTGCTGAGGGGTTTTTTCTATATTTTTTTTCTTGTTGTTGTTTTTAACTTACAGCAGCTACTCTCCTATAACTCAAGCTGAAACTTTCAAGGGAGAAATTCTGGGAGAAAGACTAATTGTGGGCTGAGGAATAAAGTCATAAATTGATTTGGGGAAAGCAGCTCAGATCGTAAGATTACTGCACAGTTCACAATGAAAAAATAAACAGATTCTTAGAACTTTAAGGACATACATTTTTAGTGCTGTGATGCACTGCAGGGAAGCAAGACTTGCAAATGTAGCATGGATAGGGACATAGAAGTATTTTTTTTTAAGTTTCAGCATAATGGTGTCTATGAAAGCAAAAAGCTGAAATTACATCTACAGAATTTTCTTCTTCATAAGCTGTGAATTGAGTTCATTCTGCACTGTAAAATTCCAAAGTATATTTTGACTTGAACAATGAAATGTTGCTTCATTGTACATAATGAAGAATGGGAGACATAGCAAAGAAAATGAGGTTATTTGCTTTTCACACTGTTAATTTTGAGGAATTGCACTTTGAAAGCTGTTTCTGAAAATCCATTGGAACGAGGTCATGTCCTTCATTTTCACTTCTGAATCCCTGACCCATGATTTCCAGAGCATTAGATTCCTCCCCAGCTGTCAAACATGTAGTTAGTAAGTCTAGCATTTCCAGCTATAAAATCTGTGGTCAGTAGACTCTCACCGAGAGCTGAGGACAAACTGTACAGCCATATCATTAACCAGACTTACTGGTAAGACAGCAGTCTGCTGCTCCTGCCAGGCAGGCTCAGTACACATCTTGGCTGTTGTTCTATTACTTTCCCAATGACTCCTTATGTGCTTCTTTTCCATGCTTTATTCATAGGATCCTTTGAATTCTCAGGTTTGTTTTTATGCCAGAATTTTATCTTTAACCCCCTTCCTCTCCTTTATAATCTGCTATGCAAGAGTCCCTGTGTACATTTTTCCTCCTATATTTTCTGACTCTGTTCAGCTTTCTCTAGAGCCCTCAGTCCAATTTTCACTCCAATTTCTTTTCCGTTTCTTTGCCTTTTGAATTTGGGGATCTGGATCAGCCTATTGCAAATATTTCTAGGTCTTCCTCCCTTAGGAATCTGTACATGTTTTCCCTCTCCCTTTCCTAAACTCTCTTGTTCTCCCACTCCTGGAAAAAAGCCCCATTTCATTTCTTCTGCTTCTCACCTCCTTCTTCCTCCCTTCCAAGATCTTTCATGGCATTTTTGAGAACGTCATTTCCCCTATTCTACTATTCTCTCTACACAGGCAGAGAGTTATTTAGGATGTCTTAAATTTCATCAAGAGAATGATGGGCTGTTAGAAAACTCTATGGTCTACAGGGAATTACAAATATCCCTGCTAGGGTGCTAAATTCTTAACAACCATGTCCATTAATTTATCATTTCTGATTTTCTTCTACAGTAATGCAATACTATCCATCACTTATTTCTTCATTGTTTTGGTGCTCCTTCACTGATCATTAAACACCCTACTCTGCTAAACATTGACATTAATCTATTTTTTCTGTCCTTCGCCCTATTTTTTACCCTGTTTTCTTTAAGTTGATGATCTTTTGCATTGTAACAATAATGGTACAATTAGCATAGAGAATGCAGATACAGTTGTCTAGAATAAAATATTCCTGTGTCACACTGATGTTAGTGTAAATACTGTACCAATACAGCACCATCGCACTTGATTTTTTCTGCATTTGTGCTGTTGATCACAACTTCAGTTCAGTGAAAACACTAACTTTATGCTTAATTGCAGAATTTCTCTTCAAAAACTTTCACACATAATTAGTGTTTTCATTTTTTCTGGAGGTACAGAAGGTTCACATTTCTCAGCCATGGAAGATCAGCAACCTGCATACCAGAAGGAGTATGTCTGACAAATAGGCAACACTGAGTGAGCTTGTTTAGGTACTAGAAGCACAGTTCAACCAGTCTTGGATATTACAGCTCCCTGTTATGGATATATACCTGACTACCATCATCTTATATCTTTTCTCAATTTATACAATGTGAACAAAAGTTGTTTGAATTAATTGTGTGATTAAATGAGAAGGATTCATTAGAGCTCTCTGTACTTTTGTTATGTACCTGAGGGATAATTGTGATCATCACTGTTGCAATTCTGTGCAACTATACTCATGTCTGTAGTTTGGGGTCTTTTGCTTTCAGTGCTCCATCCCATAAGTGAAAGCTCAACCATCACATTATTTTCTGTGTCCTCTGTCTTGATCATTGACATAACGACCAGGTTAGATGGGGCTTTGATCTAGTGGAAGGTGTTCCCGGCCCATGGCAGGAGGTTGAAATTAGATGGTCTTTAAGGTCCCTTCTAATCCAGGCCATTCTGTGATTCTATAATAGAGCATAATAAAAGGCCCACCACATAGGTGGACAGATTTTGATTACATAATATTAAAGCCAAAGCACAGTAAAATCTAATTAAAAAAAATCTTTCAAATTTATTCTATTTCTTTGTTTTCGCGACAGTTCTTTTTTAATTAAAATTGTGTTGTACTTGATACTTGACTGCTTTATGGATCTATTTTTCTCCAAGTATTGCTGCAAACTTTTACAGCCAGTAGAAGAATGGGGAATAAAAAAATCCCCCTAATGCACTTTAAAAACCCCACAACAAACCATCTTGGCTGCTAAACCACCTTACCCAATGTTCTGTCATTGAGAAATAGTATAAATCCCTGTTTCTTTCCGTCAGAACAGGAGCTGTGTCTGATGGAAAAGCAAGATGTGGGTGTTTTGGTGGGCTGTGTTTTTGGGAGTTACTTATCCAGTAATTTTCTGATTTTTAGAACCTTATTTTAAGGTTGAAAAGTTCACCCAACATATGTTTAACATCTTGAAATATAGGCATCGCATTTTCTCAAACTTTCCTACTTTTACTACAGAAGCTTTAAAAACATAAGAGCTTCAAATAACCTTTTGATGAATTTACTTTCTGCCCCACAAGTTCTCTCACATTTAAAATGTTCCCATCTGTCACACATGCATTTCTTCTGAAGATTAACTTCCTTCTCTTTCTATCTTTCATATGCTTTCTCTGTCTTAAATAGGAAAATATTGAGTTTTCTCTTGAAAATCCTGCTTTAGCTATTCCTGCTGTTCTATTGCTGAATTATAGATAGTTTGTGGGTTTTTTCAGCATCACCACAGGCTTTAATCTTGTTTCATCTCACAAGCTAAATGACAGAGATTTATTACTTTACTTACTAAATCCTCAAAATGTTCTCACTTGGTCATGTGCAGTATTTGGGTGGCAGATCTCAAAGGACAGTGTACGTACAGCATTCAATGGCAGCAGATCTCACATTCAGAATTAATTCAGTGTTTGTGAAAAATTAACATATTTTATTTATATAGGTAATTGAGAAATATAGTTTACAATGAATAAATCTTTATGGTTTTTTTGTTTACCTTTCCAGTTTCTGTATTGTTGCCGTTTTTAGATGAAAAATATTATTGAGATGTTAAGTATCTTGGCAATTAAAAATCTCCAAGAACTTTAGAGGAACAGGACTTAATGGACTTACTCATTTGTCTGTTTGAATAGAATTTACAATATCGCTTATGGTTCCTTCATTTTCGTGTTACTATTAATGGTTGCGTATCCTATAGCTATGCTTTGAATGTTGCCATCTTTGAACTACAGATCACCATTTTAAAACAAATAAAGTAATTCTAAACACAAGGGTTTTTTCACTAAACTTCATGAATTGAAAATGACAAGGGTTTAAACTGTATGTTCTTCCTTCTTAAGCATAACCTTTGCATTATTATTTAGTTCTTATAAGGTGTCGTCTAATAAAATTATATATTTTATTCAACATCATTTGCTAAAACTTTCTTATTTAAGAGAAAAATCCAATAGTCTTTTGGCAGATGAGTGTCCTTTTCAAAATGTCGTTAGGCAGTTTAGCTATCAAAACCCCTTTGAAAATCTAGCATACATTCTCCTGAGGAATAACATTGGACAACATTTTTTGAAATTTTTCCACAGTAAGCCATGTGATTCAATAGTTTGTATATTTACAAAGTTATATGTTGATAACATTTGCCTAAGGCTGTAAAATTTTGCATATGTTAACAAGCCTCAGTTGTGAATCCCTGTCTAATAATAATAGTCTTTGACACTTGTCGAGTCTTGTTCTACAACGTTTGCTATGTATGCTAACATTACAGTAGAATTTGCATGATTCTTTAATACTGTTATGCATCATTGTTAGGTTAGGTAACCTTTGCAGATACATCATATTAGCAGCAATTGTGACTTGAAATTCTTAGCTCTTGTTTATAAAATGTTTATGACAACAGTATTTTTACTGGGATGTAGAAAAACTATTTATGCAAAGATCACAATTACAGTTTGATCTATGTACAAATATTATTTGTCTCCATTTTATCTGGGAACATTTTACATGCATTTTATTTCTAGTTTCATTTTGTTTTGAACAAAAGACTTACACTGATGTCTAGGACTTTGGCCATCATTTGTATAAAGTTCTGAGACAACGCAAAATACAGACTGAGACCAAGAGCTATGGTCTCTGTCACACAAATATTATAAATTACCCAGTTTGACAGTTTCAGGTAACAGTAATCTCATGAATACAGATGGAAACAACATGCTAATAGCTTTTGGGGCTAATCACTGTGTCAGGTTTGCTAGTTTTTGCATTAATATTGTAAAGAGACCTCAGGCTCTTATTATGATCCTTCTCCCTGTTGAGAAGCCACAGGCTTTTAGTGATGAGACTAACCACAGTCGTTACGAGAGTTTTGACATAATTTTTGGAGTCCTGTGACATTTATTATAAGAAGTATTTTAAGAAGACTATATTTGAGCTGCATTTCTGTGTCATCTGAATCATATTAGAGTTTATGTATTTTGTTTGTTATGTTTTCGCTTTCATAAGATAATGACATCCTTTTTTTTTTTTGCAAATATTACATTTAGGGAAGCTATTAGACTCATAGTTGTTTATATTGATTTTTTAAAGTAGCTCACTTAACAAAGTTATATAATTCTGATTCCAAGTGTAGTGGGGAAAAAATATTTCTAATAGCATAGAGGTGAGCTTGTAGCTCTGTATTGGGCATTGAAAACTGAGATCATTAGGGGAAGCCAGGGAATATTTCTGTGTATTTCTGATGAAAGCTGCTTATTCAACAATCAAGGTAATTTAACTAAAGAAGATTTTATTTTTAAGAATCATATTAAATCATATTATTGCTTTAGCTTCACAAGGTAAAGTCCATCCCATTAGGTATGTTTTTCTGTGGCACAGAACATTTACCTTTCCTAATCAAAGAATAGAAACAGGTTGTCTGGGACCAAGTTGGACTCACTGATGATACGGCTTCCCATTAAAGGAAGGTAAATAATAATTTTTTTACTTAATTATAACAAGAATATGCTTGAATACCTGTCATTATTTAAAGAGAAAATATTGAAAAAAGGACCCTGATTGGGTAAAAACCCATCTACTGTTAGTATTTGGGAGTAGAATATTGATAGAATAATTGGCGAAAAGGTTCTGGTAACCTTGAAGAGTGGTATAATAGAGAAGGGAATGGAGGTAGGGGCTAAAAGATAACTAAAGAGATATTTATAATACAAACATAAAACATCTAAGTTCTTTTTCTGATTTTTTTTTTTTACCCACTGTACCTGTTAAATTATAACACAACATGTTTGGATTTGTTTAGCTCTCTATACTTTAATATTTAGAAGATGCACAGTGTTAATGCAATAAAAGATTAATTTAAGTGGGTAATTTTAATATTAAACCAAGACATGAGATACTATTCCTTTTATTATGCTTGTCATCATTTACTTCTGAGATTGAATTTAAAGACTCAAGTTAGTAATAAATCAAAACAAAATTGAATTAAAAATTTTAGAAAAATTGCTATGCATTCTCTTAATAATGTTGAATTCCTAATAGAATTCAACTCTTACTGTGAAGCTGCTTATAATATTTTCGGATCTTAGACAGAACTAATGGTATGAGTTTAATTTATTCTATGAAAAAAGAGATTTTGATTTTCAAGCGCAGTAAACAGCCTACTTACCACCTGAGAAATGGACTGGGTTTTTTTGCATAAGCAATATTTAGAAGTTTCTTATATGTGGAGTTGACAGTGACTTAATAAATATCATGTTATTAAGACTAATTGATTATGAATAATACGTGACAACTAGCCCCAGATCTCCAGTTTTCAAGGTAGCAGATTGTGGGAAATGTCCCACAGTAAAATAAAGGAGGTGATAAAAAAATATTATAATCTTTAGGCAAACTGTATAACACATAGAATAACTGCAGACACAAGGTGAAACAGGTGTTAAAATAGCATCACAAGATCTTTGTTTTGTTTCAGTACTGAAGAGAAAAAATTTTAAAATCTTTAAAACTAAAAAAAACCAATAAAACCCACAGATTTAGGTGGCGAATAAAACTAGACTTGAAGGGTGAGAATATGGAGAGCTGCATTCATTTGCCACAAAAGTGCATTTAACTACAGTGTGTACAGGCTACATGTACTTTAGCCTCAGACTTTGTTCACTGAACCATCTTTTATCTCAGTTTGGTTTTATTTCTCAGCTTAGAGATCAAATATTCTCCTTTAGTCACCACTTTTTCTTCTTAATATTGTGTGGTTTTGTACCAAAATTAGATCACCATTTTCATGAATTGAGTTTTGCTTCTGATGTTTCCACTCTATCTAAAAAGGAGGGTGAATTTTCCCTTCATAAGGTAAATGAAAAATACTATTATTATAATTTGTGCTAATATCATAGATTCATAGAATATATTGGGTTGGAAGGGATGTTAAAGACCATCCTATTCCAACTCCCTATCATGGGCAGGACAACTTCCACTAGACCAGGCTCCTCAAAGCCTCATCCATGAAAACTTTCAGGGGTGGGACATCCACAACTTCACTGGGCAACTGGTTCCATTGTCTCACCATCCTCATAGGAAAGAATTTCTTCCTTATGTTACATCTAAACCTACCCTCTTTCAGTTTAAAATCATTACCCTTTGTCATGTCACTATGGATAAGTAAAAAGTCTTTCTCCGTCTTTCTTATGAACCTCATTTATAAAGTGAAAGGTTGAAACAAATTCTCCTTGGAACCATCTCTTCTCCAGACTGAACAAAGGTTGAACACTGTCTCTGTTTTCCTCATTGGACAAATGTTCCAGCCCTCTGAACACTTTGTGGCCCTCTTTTGGATGTCTTTCCTGTCCTGGGCATCCCAGAGCTGGACGCAGAATTCCATGTGGGATGCAGAATAGAGTGGAGAAACACCTACCTTGACCTGCTGGCCACACTTATTTTTATGCAGCCCAGGGTATGGCTGCACTTAATTTTACATAAGATTTCTTCCTGAATTCTGACTATGTTGCTTAGTAACACACAGATACTCTCCATTCATGTTTGTCAGTTTTGGTAGCCTCTTGGAGATTTGATGAGGATAACTCAACAAAAAAAATATTAGTTCTCTGAAGACCTCCAGCTGAAGACATCTCATTATTTTTCATTTGCTTTTCCAAGTCATCACAAATAAGTGTGTAGAATCAAAAATGCTTTTGTAGTACAGTATACTGTAGTACAGTATAAATCTTAAATCAGGTGTTGGTGAGATGATTTAAAAGAAATCACATTAACTAAATTACTGCATTAATAAAAGTTTCTAGATATTTGCTGTAACATCGGACTTCCAAAATTATCATTAATATATACTATTGTGGCCAAAGAAAAAGGAAGTGCTTTTTGTCAGATATATGTTTTGTGATAAAATTATTAATGCAACTTGTTGAAAAGTAGATAATGTCCCACAAAACACAAAATAAACAGCTTCTGGATTAGTTTGGAGATATCTCAGAGGGAAAAACTCTGGAGTCTGTGTCAAGTCAGAGTGCACAGACTGTAGGTTTGTCCTAACCAGAGAAAAAATGTAAGGGTGAAGTTTTAAAGTCACACCAGCAAACAATCCTTTATTAAAATAATCATTCTTTGTATTCTGCTTACAGTAGTGGTTTTAGATTCCACTGTAAGTTCTGTACAGACCATAATGCTCAAAGCCCAGTATTGCCTATCAGCCCGAGCTACCTTCAAGACACAGGCAAATAAACAGCAGCATTTTCACTGATGTAGCATTAGCTGGGCAGTTCCCAGAATTTATGACTGCTTCTACATACTCTGGGGCTATTGAGGACAGGGAACTGGGTGGAGTGAGCTATAGGAGGGAAAGAAGGAAGGCATCTCCATCTAGAGCCCCTAAAATCCCTGTTTCTTCCTCATGTCCTATATCTTCACTAACACATTTCTATCGTTCCCCGTCCTACCCCATTTGTCTGTCTCAAATTCAGCAGGACCTATGTATAGGAAATGGGCTCTCCTCAATGGAGTTCAACTGTAGAGGGCTGTTTCTCTCTCCTGTGATGTGTAACCACAGTGAAATAGGGATCTCAGCCTGCCCTACATTCAAACTATAAAAGAATTTTGACAGTCTTCTCATCAATTCAGTTTTAAGAAGTGAAATCCAATTTTTGCTAGCCCATGGTCTGCATAGTCAAGATGAATGAGAACTTATAAGAAATCTGCTGAAGAGCACAATATAAAAGTAGTTCACATCTGTGCACACATAATGGACAACAGTAATGCAAAAGGTCATCTAAAAATTCAGTATTCTGTAATTAAAAATATGGACAGTTGTAGAAGTGTACAGCCTGATGGTTGCTCGGTCAATGCTGAAACTTTCAATGCAAATAGCTTTTTCATCGAGGAAAACACAAACAAAATGGAAAAACACATGAAGGTGATTTTCATTTTGAACACAGGTTTCGACAGATGAATAAAGGTATTTGGAAACAGTCTTCCAGATCTCATTTTGGTGCCTGATCTATGAGATTATACTTCCTTTTAATCTGACTATCAGAATTCTTTTTGTACTCTTAACCTTAACATGACCTCCACAGTTCTATCACATACATACTGAAATTTATTTTAATCATTACAACATAGTATGGTACAGAGGAGAACATTTTGATGAACTGTGGATAATTCTTCTTTGTTCCCACAAAAGAATGTGATGGTCTACTTCATTTAATACACTCTGCTTTTCCATAACAGTCTTTTTAAGAAATGTAATTAAGATTAGTGACTAGCTTTTCCCGAGGAAGAAAAAGTAAACTGCACATACATTTACAGAAAGATGCAACAAAAAAGGATTTTATTGCCTGGTCTTTTTCTAATTGCAACATTTTATGGGGTTTTATGTCTTAATATATTGTGTGTTTTCTGTTTCTTCAACATTAACTGTTTTAGCATCCTGCCACAGCAATGGCTCTTATGGAAACTGGTAGCTTAAGTACTAAAATAAGTACTACTTTTTTGCTCTGAAACAAAAATAAAGACATAAGTAAAATAAAAAAATCCCTTGGGTCCAAGCTAAAGCTTTTCTTTCTCACAAATAGCTCAAATCTAGAGATTTCACTAGGTATATAAACAACAGTCTTATGAGTAAGAAGCTTTTTAAAGAGTTCAATTCCAGGTGAGTCATAGCTCTGAATCAAATAAAATTATAGTATCAAATAGCTTTTCTCCTACAACATACATTGGAAATAATAATAATAAAAAAGGACTGAAGAAAAAAAATCAATCTTCTCATTTCACTGCATTTGCATATCAGGAAAAACATTAATATCCTATTATAGTCTTCCTCTCTGTGAGCCTGCAGAAAACCCATAAATTAGATTACTGCTTTTAATCTATGTTCACAGAAGGCCCAAGGAAAATAGATAAAGGAGGAATCCTTAAAGAAAATTTGGTTTCTGTCCTCAATATTTAAGGGAAATGCTCCCCAAACAGCTGTTAGCTAGGAGGAAGCCCAAAGCTCAAACAGAAAACCAAAGATAAAACTTAAGGAGCTGATTAACTGACATATGATAGTCACAGGGATGCTGGGACATGTAAATATCTTGGATGTGCTTAAAGAAACCCACACAGGCCACATGAAAATAGCTCTCAATTCTGACAGAAAATATAAGAATAAGACGCATTGAGTTCAGTTCTGCCTCCATTACTTAGTGCACAATTATTAACACACTATGTTAATCCTGTGTCACACATAATGTCTTTTAAAATTATTTAAAAATCGCTAAGTAATGTATGCATCCAATTTTTGCATTGTTTGTTAAATAAGTACACTGCCTTGGTCCAAAGAAAAGTCAAAATGAACAATGATTCTATATAAATGGGGAGATAAAGACAAAAAATTTAAGGCATGAATTGCCTTGTCCTATTGCCTGCAAACAGATACTGATACTGATATTGATATTGTCTAATAGATTTTTGTTTTCCTAAAGACAAAATAGCTTTTAAGACAAGATAAATATAGTTCATTCTCTGAGGACGTGTATATAATATGACTAAAAGAGAGATGAAGGTCTTGGGAATTTGATTAAATATTACCAAAATTTTTAAATTGACCTGGTTGGTATTATTAACCTTCTAAAACAAAGCAAAGTTTTCTCTTGGATCTAAACTCTCCAGTAAGAGAACCATCATTTTCTATTTGTAAGCTAGCATTCTCATTATGGAATAGTTATTTTCATCAGAGAGTATGATTTGGAGATCATTTTTGGATACTCGAACTGATATTAATATGGGTTGTTCTCAATATTTTTATTACTGTTGCTCTAAATAAGAGCTAATGTAACACCATAGTGCTAAAATGTAAAGGAGTTGTTAAGTGAGAATGTGTATTACTCCCGGTTGATATTTCTGATCCATGATTTCCTTCTCCTTGAACTGGTGGCAGTGTGGTGAGCTAGCTGAAGGAACAGGGGAGGAGCTTGATTTGTTTTTATATTATTTCAGTTTTGAAAATAATGGGGTTTTTTTATCCAGAAAAAGTTTTCTGGATGAGGTCCCTGAATGGCTGCCTCAGGACCCAGTTGAGAGCAGTTGAGCAGCAGTGCTTCAATTTGTTTTCCATAGCCTTGGTTACCTACTTCAAGGGACTCTGAAACTTTGTCTTGGGATGGCAGTTTAACATTATATGTGAACTAGCGTAACCTACATACAAACTGCTGCTGAGAGTAGGATCTGCCTGGTCACATCTAGTCACACAATACTGACTGGTGTCCATTATGTTAATCTTATCAAATTCTGATTTTTGCCCAGAACTCTCTGTGCACATCAGCTGAGGTTTGAGTGGAAACTTTTTGAGAAAACTGATCAAATTTTAATGAGATTAGTATATTTAACTAAACTCAATGAGAACATGTAAAACCAGCTAAAGTCAGAGGCACATTTTGTTGGATGGTAATCAGGACAAACTTGTCTCCAAAATTATCTCCAAAATTATCTGAATCCTATCAGGTCTTCAAAGACATTGATTTAAATCCACTAGGAGATGGAGGAAAAATTGTCTTTAGTGCTTAAAGTTCCTCACTTATGCAGGTAGGAAGAAAAAAATTAATGACATCTTACTTTTACTTGACTGCCTTACAGAACAGGGAATGAAAGATTTCAGTAACTAAAAATCAGGGGAAAAGACAGACTGATAAAATTATAGAAAATATTTACTTCCTCACCCAGACACTCTGCAAGTGAGGTTTAGGCTGAAACAGTTAATCATTTATGTCCACCTTCCTGTGATGCCAAAACCAATCATTGTAATCTGATAGATATCTGATTAAAATGTCTGTAAAGACAGCAGAGTGGAGCAAGTGATAAATGGTTTGAAATTTGGCTCCGTGACAGTGTCTTATTTGCTAGTTCTGTAGCAATATATGGTTTGCAGGAATCATAAGTGCCTTATACAGTTGTATATGATTTTTCAAACCACATAAAATAATAGAATGAATAAGAACTGCAACACATTAATGGCTTAGAATTCTGAAACAAGTTGTATTACTTAGCCTCAGAATTTTTTTGTTGACCACATACCTTTAATAGACTTTTTGATTGAAGTATATCTGCTTTATCATTTAAATATGGCTAAGCGTTCTTCAAATGAGTGTAACAATCTTTTTTATGAGTGTAACAATCTTTTTTATGGACCATTTTTCAAAGTGTAGAAAGACAGCTGTGAATTTCAAGAAAGGTTGGGTTTTTTGGTTGGTTCATTCATTTTGGTTTTCTTTTGTTTTTTAAAAGTTTCTATGATTAAAAAATAAAACCAATAGCATTTTCTGACATTTTCAACTATTTTACCTTTCTCTTTTGCTAAGTATGTTGCTTTTTACTATTAAAACCTTTTAGACTTCTAAGTATGCATACTCTTCTACTTTTTTAGCTAAACATTTCATATACTGGATTGAAAACAGAATACAAAATAAAAAATGATTAAAAAAAGAGAAAAGAAAATCAGTAGATGCACACATGCAAACATACAGATACACACACATTCAACATTCGAGAGTGTTGAAAACCTTTGAAAACCCTTTTTTCCAAGGAATTCTGTCAGAAGTAGAAGGCTTTGAAGTTGTTGAAGAGAGATTTCCTCTGAGATGTAATAAACAACACTTGTAGGTAACTGAAACCTGTATGAAACTGAAGCCACAATTTTGTAGCTATGGCTCTGTAGGTAGGACACACTGAACCCGTGACAGACTATAAGATGCTCTGACAACTTGATAGCCTTCAGTTGCCATGCAATTTTATCCCAAATGCTAGTTTGACTCTTTCCTAAAGTTCTTTGGATGTGATCTGAAAGCAATTGCATTTATTGAAAGTCTCATAATAATGTTGAGTTTGAGCGAAGGCCAAAGTTACTTGTTTTAATGTAAACAAAAGCATGTGATGTCTTTGCCAGCATTTACTGAGACCATAGAATCATAGAATCATAGAATCAGCTGGGTTGGAAGGGACCTCTGAGATCATCAAGTTCAACCCTTGATCCACTACCACCGTGGTTACTAGACCATGGCACTAAGTGCCATGTTCAGTCTCAGATGTTACTTAAGACCTTGAACACATAAAACATTGAAAGACATGAGAAACAAGAAATGAGACCTGCATGATTAAAATGACTTACCCATTTAAATGCTTTTCAGGGTCAGAGACAGCATCGTCAGCACTCAGCATCGTTCTACAGATAACCAATTTTGTATTGCCCTTACATATCTTGTTGTATTTTCCTACAAGACACATCTGACTGTTTTATATTTCTCAGTCTGATGAAGTTTAGCTAATAATTAAAGACTCTTTCAGGGTCATTCAACTACCTTCATATTGTTGTATGGTTAGTCATGGAAGCATTTTGTTTATTTTTCTGAGCTGGCTTTAAAAGCTCTTCTGACATTTGCTTCCTTGCCAGAATAACATCTTTTTCCTCTGCCTCTTCTCTCCTCTCCATCCTTATATGCCATTGTGAATTAGAACAAAAAGACTTAAAAAATAGTTAATACTGAACTTAAGGCATCAAACTGAGTTATACAACTTAAAGTACCTGATTTTCTAGCAAAAAACCTCTGTGTCTACTTTTGTGAAAATGCATATTTTCAGTGTATGTCAAATTTTTTATTAAACTTAAGAGGACTCTTGTTATGGCACAATTTTCTATCCCTGACCACTAAAAAAGTATTTCTGCATTATTCTCTTCAGATTATTGTTTGTTTTTAAAGGGATGGATAGATCTTAAAATTTTTATTTAAATGAAATACAAAATTACTATATTCTGGAGCAAATGCTGTTTAGTATGGAAATATTCTTAGAATGTAAATAGTTACCTCAACTTAGACTTGTGGAAACTTGCATTTTATTATAAACTAGGTTTCTAAACTTCTTTTACAGTAATTTTTATAGATAGTGTTCCACCTCTGTGCAATTCACTTCACCTGTCTGAAAAAATGCTTTTCAGACTCTATACTAGTTTTCAGATTATACACTAGATTCCCATAAGCATATTGTCACATGTAACATTTGAAATATAGCTAATTTATTCCCCACATCTCACTTTCTAAAGTGACAGCTATTGAATAGCAATTACTCTCTTTCTTAAATCTTCTCACAATCTTATAAGAAATGAGATTTGCAACATTTTTTCCATTCTAGTTTTTAGTTTCCTTCAGGTCACAGGCTAAGACTTCTTTCCCTCAAACTATAGTGAGAAAATATAACAATTATTTACACGGTGGTGGTCTTGTTTACCACATGCTAGTCATTCCGATTTGTCCAGGAATTATGTCTAGATATAACTTTATCCTGATAAGGCTCATTTCCTTCTCATTAATGGTATCTCAAATTGCTTAGTTTTCACTAAACATGGACTGTTTAAATTTTGAGTATGTCTCAGATCATAGTGCAGCCTGAGCAGGCTTGAGGGGATGCATCACCACAATATGATTCAGCAAAATTCTTACGAACTTTGAGAAACTCACATGAGAAATTACTTCAGTACAACCAGTGTACTAAACTTTTCTAGATCGAGAAGTTAAATCATGAGGTGTTATATAGCATTAAAATATAATTACATACATGATTTGATGCTCCAATGTATATAGTTTTCATTGCATATGTAAATTTATAATTTTATTTCATATCACATGATTATATGTTATTCCATATTTTATAACATCTTTTATGGAATACATATTATAAAATGTTACATATTACATATGTAAGTACCTTTCTGGCATAAATATACTAAGTATTTAACCAAGTATTTTATTTTCAATTTATTCTCATTATGGAACATGACAGTCACCTTCACCTAAGAATTACAAGAAATGACAGATAAACCATTTTGAAAAATGAACAAGGCATTTTCTGTACTTGCAAATCTAGCCTCATATTGTCTGGTCTTTTTTCAGTGTTTTAGATTGGATGATGATATCTATTTTGCTGTCCACTGTCTCCCTAAAGAATGTCATGTTTTATTGTTCTACAAATATGCTATTTCCTTCTACTGAATACTTGTATCTGAGTTTATTTTTTCTCAGACATGTTAACTTGCATTTACAAATGTTGAATGCATTTGTTTGTTAACTGCAGACACTTGAGAATTAAAGGCTTTGTCTTTTTTTCTTTATCCTCACTACTGTCTATAATTACTCCCATTTTTGCACTGTTTTAGAATTGAACCTATTTTCATTTGGCTTTTCATTCATCTTAATCAAGTTTGTAAAATAAATCTGCTCCAAAGATACCCACAAGGGACCCAGAGGAATCATAGACAGTTAGGGTTGTGAGTTTTGAGGTATCTCATATCTTACATCTTGAGTTAAGGAAGGGTAGGGATGGGATTGGTTGCATGAGAAAAATTTTTGATGAATTAATGATGCAAGGCAGAGGGCTTTGTATTTAAGCAGTAATAAGTATCCCTTGACATCATGTCTGGTCCAACAGAGAAATCCCAGAATAAATTCATATGAGCAGAATCATCTTATTCCTATAGCAGAAATGAGTAAGTAGAAAAATCTTGCAGAAATTAATAAGTAGACAAATGTGTGTCCATCAAGAGACCTCCCAATAAGTAGGCCATAAGGACCATAAGACAAGCTCCAGGTCAGGGATTGCTTTAGTTGTTTATCAGGCACATACAGAGAGGTCACTGCCAAGAGAGTTGACAGGAGCAGAACGGTCCAACAGACTTGGGAACAGGAGCAATCTAGTTGAAGGAACTCACGCTGTATCTGACTGCAAGTGCATATCCTTAGCACAGCTTCTCTGACACTATGATAATGATTTATCATCTACATACAGGACTGTGTGCAAATCCAGTGACATCAGAACATGTTGATGAAAGTTTTGGTCTGGCTCAGCTGAAAAAATTCTCCAGGTAGTCACTCAGCCCCAAATAGATTTGTGTTACACTTCGTACCCATCTGACTGGACTGTAGACAAGAAGCCTATGAGTGTAGTCATAGGCTGCACAGGATGCTCTGTGTTCTTCAGGACTTGTGAGACCCCAACTTCCTGAACACAGGATCCCAGCCTGTGAGAGCTCTCTGGCAACTGTGCCTGAGATGGTGTATGGACAAATCTGTGAAGAGGAGGCAAGCTCTAGAGGTGACCACTCAGAGTATTGCAATAATCATGGGCAATAATAATGGGCAATTAAAATTTATAATGGGTAGTCATGGGGACAGAAGTGACCAGGCTAGTCCTGTCTGAGAGAGCTGAGAACCAGGTCATCCCATGGGCATGGAAGCATAGCCCTCTACCTAACAGTAAGTGGTTAGGTAGTGTCTAACAGCAGGTGGATATATACACCATAGCAAGAGAAAAGCTTAAACAGTTTCAACAACGACAACAAAAATATTAATAAAAGAATATTTCATATATTTGCAATAAAATTGCAGTTGTTACAAAGAAAAATATGTTTGAATAGTATTCAGAGTAACTTAGCAACACTTTCCTTCTTTGTCTTTCCTGTATTTCTTCTATATAATATCTCCTTAAAGAAATACTTTTATTAAAACTTTCTTGTATGGGCTCAGTTACAATCCCTAACTCAGGCCATCTGTCATTTAACTCATCTGCTGTTACTGATGAAACTGACCCCAGAAGCAACATCTGAAGACTTCTAAATTTTGGGGCATAAGGCATCTGAATCCAATTTGTGCAGCTCAAAGTAATCAGTACCAGTAGCTCATCTGGGTTATTTATTGCCCAAATACCTTGTATGTGTACATATATATGTAAGTCCATGAATAGTTCCTTTGAAAAAAATCTTATTATCCGTCTCATTCCCTTAAGGCACTCTTTTTCCTATTTATCATCATTTTGCCCTTGGAGATATCCATGCCCCTGAGAACCAAGGACTCTTCAAACTACCTTAATGTGGATGTGTAGTACTATGAAATTTTAAAATTAGTTTCAACTTTAACTCTGAAATTACTTGGTTTTCTCAAGATCCATAAAAAAAGTCTGAAGACAGATTTTATGATTTAATATTAAAATTATATCAGAGGTCCTTGACTTTGTTTGGGATGACTCTTCTCAAATTGTCCTATCTTAAAAGCACATTTCAACAATAGATTGATGTCAAAGGCATTTTAAATCTTTGGGTTATCTACCTCAGGTAGAAATTAAAACACACTCTTATGTGCCTACCAAATAGAGTGCAGTGCTTCAGGCATTCCAACATGTCAGAAAGTAATACAAACAATATCTGTTTTGTAAGTGCCTTCTTTAATGGATTGCTGAACTGTTTGTGTAAATCTTAACATAAAGGAATACAAAGCACATGGAGAATTATAAAAAAAATATACATGCAAGTTCATAATAGGTATTTCTACAAAGGATTTGGTTTCAGAACTGGGAAATGGTGCATAAACCCCAATATTTTTTCTACTCTTTTGTGTTTAGTTTTGCTTCTTTTTGGACTCACTAGATTTTTCTGATCTGTTTTTCAAATGGTTATTCTTCTTATATAATCATATTGCAATAATTTTGGGGAGTGTCAGTGCTTTATGCCTTTTCTTGGCTGGAAAAATTATCCTCTTGTCCCCTGCAGCCAACTATGGCAATTTCCAGTGAATGCACTAATGAGGGCAGAACTGATTAAATGTAGGCTTCTCTCCTGCTAAACTCAACCAATCAACTGCTTGTCAGTACCTAGGGAGTTTTTCTAGGTTTTTTTTCCAAAAACAAAGGAGTACGTTCCCGTCAAAGTTTTGCATTTGTGCCAGGAGTAGATAGATTAATAGACAAGTAATGTGTAGCTTTGCTACACACGGTCAAGTTTGGACATAGGATTGTGTCATTGGTATCAGGACTGTCATTACTCAAAGTATGCTTCCATGGTCAACTTTACCCTGTTCTGGAGGCCAGCTGCTCTTTATAAAAAGATACTGCAATGCATAGTCTCAGGTTTTACAACAGGAACCCTTTAGAACTAGAGGAACTGTATGTCATAATGATATAGAAATAGTAGAATTAATATGTTATACTGTGAGGAGAAATGATAGAAAAGATAGGAAATATTAGCTACAGTGTGTTTCTGTGGCTAGGTTTTGGTACCAGAGGGGCTACAGGAGTGGCTTTTGTTAGAAACTGCTAGAAGTTTCCCCTGTCCGGTGGATCCAATGCCAGCCGACTCCAGGATGGACTTCCTGCTGCTGTCCAGGGCCAAGCCAATCAAGAGTGATAGTAACGCCTCTGTAATAACATATTTAAGAACAGAAAGGTATTGTGCCAGAAGAATTCCATTCAAGGAAGAGCAGAGTGAGAACATGGGAACAACAATGGAGACACCAAGGCCAGTGCAGAAGGAGGGGTAGGAGGTGCTCCAGGTGCCAGAGCTGAGGCCCCTGCAGCCCGTGGTGAAGACCATGGTGGAACAGCTGTGCCCCTGTAGCCCGTGGGGGAGCATTGGGGTACAGAGATCCACCTGCAGCCCAGGGAGGAGCCCATGCTGGAGCAGGTGGATGCATGAAGGAGGTTGCGACCCCCTGGGAGGCCCAAGATGGAGCAGGGTCCTGCTGGAGACCAGCAGCCCCTGGAGAGGGAAGCCCACGCTGGAGTAGGTTTTTCCTGGGTAGGACCTGTGGCCCCTGTGGGGGACCCACATCAGTACAGGTCATTCGTGAAGGACTGCACCCCATGGAGGAGTGACCCACGGGACAGCAGTTTGGGAAGAACTGCTGCCCGAGGGATGGAATCACATCTGTGAGGTCCATCAAGGACTGTCTCCCATGGGAGGGACCCCACAGGAGCAGGGGAAAGACTCCTCTCCCTGAGCAGCGGAAGAAACAACAACTGACCGTAACCCCCATTCCCCATCCCCCTGCACTTCTGGGGGGAAGTAGATAGAGTTTGAAAGGAAGGAGAGGTGGGGGGAAGGTGTTTAAGATTATTTTACTTCTCACTCTTTTGCTCCGATCCTGTTAGAAATAAATTTAAATATCCCCACTTTGAGTCTGTTTTGCCCATGAAGGTGATCCGTAAGTGACCTCTCCCAGCTGTTACCTCAGCTCATGAATCCTTAGCTGTTCTTTTTCTCTCCTCTTCCAATTGCAGAGGGGATTGAGAGAGAGGCTTTGGTGGGTACCTGGCATTCAACCAGGGTCAACCCATTAGCATTAGCTTATGCAAACACTGTATCTCCTCTGTGCCATGTAGTATAAATACTTCTCTCTTTTCTATTTTTTAGAATTATTTTTCAAGGAAAGGTCTGGAAAAGCTAGACTAGAAATAAGACTAGCAGTGTTAAAATGGAATGAAGAAACAGGATTAATTCACTGGTAAAAATAATAGAGTAACTCTAAAGATATTTCAGTGTTCATGGAGCTACATGGGTAATAAGTGGTTATGCCCATGGAATGTCAATATTGCAGCAAATAAAACCAGCCTAACTCTTCTGCATAATTTTTGACCTCAGTCTTCAAATTTAAGTGAATAAAATTTGATTTAAAAGAACGTTCCTGGATAGAAGAGTTTCATGATAATTAATGAATAGTCATGGCAGAACTTTTTCCAGAAATATTTGCATGAATGTTTGAATAGACTTTTGTACTTTTTCCAAGACAGAGAAACTATCAAAGAATTGCTCTGAACATGCATTTATACATAACTTTTGTATGCAATTATGCACTTCTATGGAGTGAATGTCAACCAATTGCAGGAGGTCAAAATATTGAATAGCAATGAATTTTCCAACAGGTCAAGACCCCAAATCTTTCACATAAGCTTAGTTAGGTTCTTACTTGTCACAAATATGCCCAAATACACCCAAATATGGGTGTAACAAGTATAAAGACATAAAATCATAGAACCACTCAGGTTGGAAAAGACCTCTAAGATCATCATATACACGCTAATATGCATAACTATATATATATATATATATATGCTTTCAAACATCATCTGTTTACTGGGAGAGCTTCATAAACATTCTCAGAATTCTTGGACACTTATAAAAGTTGAACTGTCATCATGATAAACTTCTTTGCTTCCAGATTATAGGGATAATATCTAAGAGAATGATAGTTGCCGTAGACAGCAGCAATGTTTTTCAGCAAAGCATCCGTAAAATTTCACTGTATCAGCATACTCAGTGCTCTCTTTCTTTATTATTTAAGCTAAAATCCAAGACTTGTTAACAGCTTAAGGACCTTTATCTTGGTCACTGTATTGGATACCTCCTTCTAGTGAGAACTGGAGTAATCTTCTGCATGACTCTCCAGGGACTTACTGTACATTTTTTCTATTTTCATTCTTTTTCACATATTGTTAATAATTCTCATTATAGGAACAAACAAATAAACAAATATATAATGTTGTAACACAGATGTTAGCATTCTTCTGGAAATGCTGGCTATGATTTTTTCCTGCTCCCTATATAAACTTAGAGGGTAAAGAAAACTTTCCAAAGGAACATACCTACAGTATTGATTAGTTCTGTGTGTGTTATTTGAAGCTTGTCTTGCCTTTAAGGTCTGACTTTGCTTGTCTCATGCTTCACACACAAGGTTTTTGTGATGAGTTTTGTTTTTTCCCATTATGCATAAGTGTCACTCTCCAATATCGATATGTTGCTAATGTTTGTATAGTTATACTGTTAGGAATGTAGAAACATATCTTGCTTAATTACTTTCCCACAATGGGTTTGAAAATTATACTCAGATTCCACCATTTATGCTACACTTAAGAGTGCTATGGATAATGAACCAGAAAGGAGAAAAAAAATCATCTGGAAAACAAACAAATAAACAAACCCAGGATGAAAAATGAAATAGCAGAGAGAATGGCAAAACAGTATTACTTAGAAATGGATGAGAGTGCAATATGAAATAAATTAAAAGACAGCTGTAGTGTTATAGGATTAAATTTTGCTATCTTCATTTTCAGAATATATGGTGAAAATCTCTCCTACTGTTTCCTTTGGAATTAAAGTAACCTTTTTTAATCACAGTACACTTAAAATTTCAGATTTTTAAGATGTAAATTTTAAATTATTTAACAAACTCTTTTTTAATGTGATTTCTAAAAATCCTTATACCTCAAAGTGTTCTCTTTGATGAGTGCAATTTGCAATGTCCTGAGGTTTGAAACTGTACCCTGAAACACCAGTGAAGTGGGATACAGGCATGTGAAATCTGCCTGACTTAGGTTGCAGAAACAAAAGAAAAGGTCAGCTTTCTTGGTCTTGCTATGTCTGGCCCACATTGCACTTCTCATCTTTTGTGTTATGCATAAGAAGAACAGATTGGTTGTTTTGGGCATAGTAATGCCTCCTTAGGATGATTCTGTGAAAATCTGAGCCTTCTTTCAGGCCATCCCTTTGTTCTCTTTTCTGTCTTGTAATTCCTGAAGTGGAAAAAATTCTGTGAATGCTTGTAGCCAAGACATTTCTGCTGATAATTTAAATGCTGCTGAAGAGAAGGACTATTATAAAGCAATATGTATGCTCATGAAGTGTGACTGGTGTAGGATCAAACTCTGAAGATTGTGTGTGGGTGTTCTGCTGGGGACATGTATTGCTCCAGGTTATATTCATACAGAAGCACATCACAGCACCTCTTGTTCTGTCTGGATAAGGGTGACAGGCATATGCCGCCCTCAGTCTGATACTTAAACTGTATATATAATGAGGAGGTCTCTTTTCATTTGAATAGCTTTGGCAAGAGTTACGTTTAATGTTTGACTTACTTCAATTGACAAAACAGCAGAAGGTAGCAGGGATCGCTGGAAAGTCTAGACTTGTGCACAGAATGGTAAGCTCCGTGACCTTTTTTACAATGTCAGAGAGAAGGAGATACATACACAGGGAGATGGTTTGATTATAATGGACACAGAGTAGATGTATAAAAAAAAGAACCCAAATGATACAGTTAAATTAAGCCACACATGCACAGACACGCCAAAATACTTGGCACGGTATTTTAAGGCAGACAGACCATATGGCCTCCTTAGCAATGCACAATGCTTTTTACTGTATTCCACTCAGAGTAAAAGAAACTGTTGCCGTTTTGGGTGTGCCAGATGTCTTGTCAGTCAGCCAGTTTCACACTTAACAGTGTTCTCTGTCTAAACTTGACATAAACAGTGGTACTGTTCACTCACTAGCTAGCTCCTTACTCTGAGGGAAAACATCATTACAACAGAATATATGAAATGGCAGGTAACCATAGGTCATTCTTGGTGGACTAGGTTCCTTTGAAGAAAAATTACCATTTTGTAATTACAGGAGAAAAATTACGGTTACCTCCAAAGCAATTGAAAAGGAAAGAAACAGACAGGACAAGTATATCATTATTTTTGTCTATTTACCCGTGCACTTAATGATGTATTTCCCAAGTGCTTCCCAGGGTGTACTGCTGGGATCAATTAATTTACCTAAGAAAATTCATGACAGGCGAGTAGGATGAAAGCTCTGGGTCTAAGGGCTGGAGTGGTTGCAATGGCATCTCAGTACTAAGCTCCATCCCTTATGAAGCTTCTCTGGAAGATCTCCAGTACCTGATCAATACTTTTGGAAGAATCATAGTCTAAATAGAGAGACGTCAAACATGCAGAAGTTTTGCCTTTCAATACCTTAGTAATCGAGACTCTGACATGTATGCATTAAAAAGAAGGAAGTAAAACCTACTTCATGAAGTAGTTGGGTAGTTATCAGGAGTAAATTCACATATTTTTCAAGTTTCTAGTGCTTTCCATAGTCATATAGAACTAGTGAAGTCAGTATTAATGGAAAGAACGGCTTAAGTAGACCTGTGCACTTTAAAATTATAGTCACAGACACACAGACACATTGCATATTCCCCACTTTGATTGAAAGTATTAGCTATGCTCAGATTTGATGGATGAATCCAAATTATAATTAATTTTTCAAAGATAAAACATGACATCTCAAAACTTAGTGGTTTTTTTTCAAAGTAATGAAGGTTTCACACCCTAGATGAATCTGTACCTTGAAACATACATTAATTTCTGAGCATTCTGATTAAAGAAGTGAATGAAAAAGAGTTAAAATCTAGTACATTTTCAAGGCATTTTCATAAATTAAGGGAAACTTTTTTTTTTCTTCTGTTCTTAGCTTTTTGGTGAGATTTTCCCTTCATCCTCTTCTGAGAAGAGATGATAGACCAAATAACAATTTCACATTTGTCCTTTTTCTACTCATAATAAGTTCTTATTGAAGGTTTTCTATCCCTTCATTTGTCTAAATGGTGACTAGAAAATGCACTTATTACTCTGTGTCTTCTCACGGGCTGTGTAACATTTTGTTAAGGAAAATATATTCAGATTTGTCATGCCATGTATTTCTTTTAATGTTAGAGCATTTGCATTCTCTCTGGTAGAATATTTTTTAAAGTAATTTTTTCCTTCTACTTTTAAAGTCTAAACTTTTCTCAAACTAATAAAAAATATGTTTATTTAGTATATGTAGGAGTAACAGTACTGTTCTATCTATCTGCAGCACTGTTCTTAATATCCCCTTCTGTAGTCCCCGCATAGGATAATGTTTCTACAGAGGGCAGTTGCGAGAATTGATAAAGACAACCACAACTTACTGCTGAAGTGCAAAGAATAGATTTATTCCTTCATTGTAGGGACATACATACACTGCTAAGTCACTAGTCTGTGTTTTTATTATTGGGAACTCTCTTATTGTGTTTCCCTCCAAGCCCATGGGAAAGAATGCTTTTAAGTCTTTAAAAACAGTAGTCAAGTATTTCAACAGGTTACCTGGACAGGTTGCAGAATCTATGTCCCTGGAGATAATCCAACCTTTGCTGGACATGGTCCTGAGCAATCTCATCCAACTGATCTTAATTTGAGCAGGGTGTTGGACTAGGTGACATCTAGAGGTCTGTCCCAAGCTAAATTTTATCATTCTGTGTTTTATTATTTTCATGTAACTAAATATCAATAAATGTAATGTAATTGGAATACACACTCATACTTTAATTTTCAAGCATATCTATCACGTAATATACTAAATGCTCTACACAGCTCTGTGTGTGTGTATACATCTCTCTGTCTGTCTATAGTATACAAATGAATATTTTGGAAGACTGTTTTAACCTAATCAGAATAAAGAAGAAATAAATCAATTTTATATGTATATATTCACAGAATTAATGGAAATTGGCATGATACTGTAAACCATTACATTTATATCTTTAAATGTAAATAACATTTTTCTATGACATATTGATCCTTAAAATTCTTTTTCTGATTCTGAGGTTTGTTAAATTAATTTTTCCAGACTTGGAAAACCTTACATTAAACTCTGAAATTTGAAAATTATTCTAAGAATATAAAAATTGACTCTGTATGACTTTTGTTTTTTCAAGAACATAAAATAAGCATAATCAAAATAGTATCATGTCGATTAGCTTTCATGGGTACCACTACCACCCATTGTGCTCCACAGTCACTCTGAACATAGTGACATAATGCAGAATGGTTGAGGACTTTAAAATTACATGTTTTGTATGCATAGTAGAAAACTCACCTTGAATTTTTAGCTCTCCTATGCAATTATACTACCACTAACAAAGTGGGGGAAGACTGAGTTGTCATCTATGCAAACTGGGATGCACATCATGTACAATGTGATTCACTGAACCGCTGAATAAGTAGGTGCTGTGGTATTTGATTTAAAGGCAATAGTGTTTGTGAGGACCGTGTTTAGAGTACAGCTCGTTATCTTTACTAATTAACTGGATAATTCCTGTTATTTGAAACTGAAAAACTATTGTCTCATGAGCACAAAATGTAACGCCATGATGTAATGTAAGAGAGAAATAATGTGGGATGACAATACCAAGGGATGTTCACCACTACTCAGAATGTTATTGAGGTCCTCTGAAAGTAATAGAGACTCATTTACTTCTAGCTGAAGACCTAAAACCTATACCTTGGTCTGAAAGCTTATAAATGTATATAAGTAAAATTATAAATTAAACAAAGACTTATAAATAGAACTCAACTGGTACCCTTCACAAAAGGGTAACGTTTATTTCCAGCAGGGCAGTTTACTATTGCAAAATAGAGGAATCTTTTAGTATCTAAAATCCACTGTGGAAAGTGGATGTTGCCACCTAAGTTTGTGCTCTACTTAAAGAGAAGTATATCTGGCACTTCTTAGATAAATCTGAGAACACATGGAGAGATATTGATGCCTTCAAATCAGCAATTAATTACTGCATAGACTATTGGAAAGAAGCGATTTGAGCAGGTTTGAGGGAGAAATGAAATATGGAAAGGAAGATCTGAACATAGACATTTTCTTTATGTGTGGAAATTTAGGGTAGAATATTCATTTTTCAGACCTTGATAATGCACTTCCCTTTGGAGAATGCCATTAGGAATTCACATGCATAATAGCTGCCTCATAATCTCTACATCCTTTCTTCCTTAGCATATTTTCACATAATGACTATATTAGGAGAGCTGCAGTAACAAATTATATAAGAAAGATGTCAGGAATTACAGAAACTTCAAATTATGTCCTCTTTAAGAAAAAACCAAATTCATTCTTAGGTTTATCGCATAATATACATAAGTAATACAAACAAGAAAATTGTATATGACTTTTCATAAAGTTAGCTATAAATTTAGCGTTCCCCTTTTACTTTGAGTTTTCTAACTCTTCCATCCTGAAATATTGCTTTGTCAATCAAGAACTGAAATGTTACTTCATTATAGGGTACTTATTTTTAGATGTCTTATGGTCAGTGCTACCAGGAATTAGGAAAATAAAATAGTGTCCAGTAAGAAAGATGTTATTAAAAAGTGTAAAATTCATATGTTTTATCAGCTGACAAACCCTGTCCAAATATTCACTTCGGCAGGGACTACAGTTATGCAAATAACTTCATCCTCTCTTAGTGTTCCTTATTAATCAATGTAGATATCCCACTGCTCGTCACGTCAGCTCCTCTGCTATGCTATGTTATGACTGTGTTTGCAAACAAAATGGGCTTACACCTATTCTTCGACCTCGAGAAAAATATACAATAGTATACAATTTACTAAGAATGCCTTCAGTTACACTGCCTGCTGGAAACAGTCTCTGGGTTGTGGCTGAGCAATGTCTGGGAGAACTCTAATTGGCACAGGTTGGAAGCATGCCAGACTCCAACAGATAATATAAATGATTATGTGCAGTGCTGGAGACCAAGAATAGGGTTGTTTACCTTATTAATGTCACTGTAGCATCTGTGTCTCTTAACATACAACTGAATTTTTCTACATACTTCCTTTGTATGTATAGATTCTAAAAATTTATCCCTACTGCACTGTCAGACACATTCGGTAATGATTAACAGCTCATGGAAGACCTACAACCTAATATTTGATGTCCTATATCAGAAATGCTGTATACTCTGGTAAGCATAGGGAGTAACTTGTTTTCTTTTGATGCTCAGACACAGTGTTTTTTATGACAATTATTTAAGCCAGTTGTTGCTTGTAATTATTTATATCTTGTCTATGGTGAAGGTGGCTACATAGCTGTGTATCACTACATCAGTACTGTACTTGGAACATTCATATACCTAACACTTTCTGATAGAAAACCATGTTCCCAAGCACCACATTTAAGCATCTTTTAAATACTTTCAGAGATGGTCACTCAACTACTTCCCTGGGCAGCCCATTCCAATGCTTGACAACCCTTTCCATGAAGAAATTTTTCCTAATATCCAATCTAAACCTTCCTTGATGCAACTCGAAGCCACTGTCTCTCATACAGTCACTTGTTACCTGGGAGAAGAAACCAATGCCCACTTGGCTACAACCTCCTTTACGGTAATTGTTGAGAGCAATAGTCTCTCTCTCCCCCTGATCTTCCTTTTCTCCAAGCTAAACTACTCCAGCTCCCTCAGCTGCTCTTCATCAGATCTGTGCTCCAGCCCCTTGACCAACTCCTTTGTTGTTCTCTGGACATGCTTCAGCACCTCAATGTCTGTCTCGTACTGAAGGACCCAAAACTGAACCTAGTATTTGAGGTGTGGCCTCACCATTGCTGAGGATAAGGGGACAATCACTTCCTAGTCCTGCTGGCCACACTATTTTTGATACAAGCCAGGATGCCATTGGCTTTCTTGACCACCTGGACACACTGTGGCTTTGTACTAGCCAACTGTCAATCCCACGTCCTTTTCCATCAGGTAGCTTTCCAGCCACTCTGCCCTAGGCCTGTAGGGGTTTTTGTGACCTAACTGCAGGACCTGAAAGTGCAGTAAGGGTAAGGGAACCCTTCTAACAGCCTTTATAAACTTGATGTACATATCCATCAGTGTTATTGTACTTTCCCTTACAAGCATAAAGAAACATCAATGCACCCAGTTCAGATAATGGCATCAAGTCAAATTAAAACCTGGCATATATGAAACATCTATTTAGAGGATTTTTTTCTAATCAGCAATTTCAGCAACATTTCTACTGTTTATGTGATGATAGAAGCCAGTTTCTAGCATTTTGATAGTGATTCCTTTTTTAAAGATAGAGTTATAAATACAAGTTTAATAAGCTAGCACGGTAGCTAGCTACCTGACTACAGTCAGGTATAAAGGAAAATGAATTAGAATAAAAACAGGATATAGATTTCATCTACTTTTGATCAGTATGAATAGAAAAATATGAAAAATGGACCAGGATTGAGGGACATTTTTATAAAGGTGTCTGGGAAAAGATGTAGGTCTCAACATTTTAGAACTTCACTAGATTTCAACAAGAGATCAAGGGCAGTAAGAAGCTCTTAGAGAAATCCTTGAAAAAAAGTTACAATATCTTTGTCTCATCTATAATAAAAAAAAAAGATTTTTTTTAATAAAAGAAAATTTAAAGAGCAATTTTTGTATAGTTGCTAAAACAAAGCTGGAAAAGCAGTTGACCCATAAATTTTCTTACCTCCCTGATAGCCAAGCAGCAATGGACACTGAGAAAACAACCTTGCTATAATTTAAAAATTGTGACTCTTTCTCCTTCAGCAAAAAGCATGTGTCAGGGATATAACAAGGAGACAAATCCTTCTTCAAAAATTGCATAGTATCAACTGATCAATGCCATATTATAAATTCCAAGCCTTATGTCAATTTCTAAAAAATACTTCCTATAGTGTAAATAAGTAGTCCCTGTGTAGCACAAGCATGACTTACAGAGAAGACTGAATGGCTGTATGCTTCATTGCACATAAAACCATTGCATGGGCTCCTGCCTTTTCAATCAGTACTGCTATCTGAATCTTCAGAATGCACAAGGTGGTAGGAAAACCAAGACTTGTTCTAACGCTAATAAGGACTCTCATGTTTTGTGTTAGTTGAAAGAGATCCTTTTCTTCTTTAATAAAAAGCTACATTTGCAGAACATAAATTGCATTGTCCATTCACAGAAATGTTTATTTTGTGCCCCAGGAGACCTCTGAAGAGGTAACAGTGAGGTGAGAAGACACTAGAGGTAATCTGAAATATTGTGCAAATAATGATTTTGAGCAACTTAATATTTGAGTGCCAGTCTAGTCATATTTAAAACTATCAATACATAAAGATTGGCTTCTTAGTACTTTGAATGCAAGGAGCATAAGAAGTAAAAATAACAGAAACATGATAGATTCATTATTCAGATTCAGAAGTATGCATAAATATTGTTTCTCCCTGAATATATTTGCAATTTACCTTGCGGTCTAGTGACCATCTGCCTTCAGCAAAGTACTTAACAGCACATACCCACCAGTGGGTAAGTATATGTAGGTTCATATGTCATACAAAGTAAAACATGTGTACACTGTATGGTATTAATGCTTTTCCACATTACCAAGATTCATGTAATATAATTTGAGGCATCAAAAATTAGATTTTTAGTGCAAATCTCCAAATTCAGTAGAAGGAAGGCAACATATGTGCTTCAAAAATTGATTTACTCCATGTTAATATAGACACAGACAGATGGTATCTATGTCTCTGTTGACTATGGCTAAAGGCTATGTTATACTGTGCACCTAATATGACTAAACACTGTATTAGGTGAAGGTCTAATTACACATCACCTTGATTCATTTAGGGTAGACAATGGCTAATAAGAAATGTTCAAGCTTGATGAAATCAATCTAGCTTTAAAGGACACAAAAACTGTATCACATTAGAAGTTTTTTGAAGAAGTTTTTATTTTCATAAAGGCTTTGAAACACATCAGGTCAGAGTCTTTGCTAGTGTAAATCAGTGGAATTCAATTCACTGACATCCTCACTATTTACACCAACTGAAGATCTATCCCATAGACTTTACTAATGTGACATCTTTATGTATATGTATGGTAATTGCAGCTAGAGCACAATTCTGAAAAGTCTTCTATGCATGACATTACCAATGAACCCAAAAAGATATCTGAATAAGTAAGGTTTCCTATATCTGAGGCTTAATTACTATTTTAACTAATATATTTATTTTTAATTACTGTATAATTTTTGTAAGGACAAATAATATTGGGAACAAGCATGGGTCAATTTGTTTTCATATTTGATTTTTCTCCATATACCAATCAAAATACATCTGGATGGATATGGAAAAAAACCTGATATAGCTTAATAGTTTCTAGGTACAGCTGGTCATGCAGAGATATTAATATATCTTACTGAAGCTGTTACATCAGGGTTAATCTGCTAAAGCTCTCAAGATGAGCATGCTGTTTATCCTGTTGACACAAAGCATTAAGTCTGCCATCACATCCTACTCCTGCCAGCTACACAGGCAGACATCACCAAAGGTTTAGCTGTGCTAATCAGCGAAGCAAGAGACTAACCTAAAGAAAAGAAACTAAGTAAAGATGTTGTGCTAATCAGAAGGAGGAGTTTGCATTCCCTGAGGAAAAAAAAAATAATCAGCAATTGATTTTTCTTCCTTCCTCCTTTTTTCGTAAGGGTTGTGGCTGTAATTTCTATCATGAACATAAGCATAATTTGAAACTAGGAGAAGCACTGATTAAATGAGAAACTGTTAAGTAGTGCCTGTGTTTATTCATAGAGCATCCAGTGATCTTCAGAACACAACAATTTGGCAAGTATTTAGCTGGCATTTGCTACCATATGATGTTTAAATCTCATCTTTGAGTCCCATGGAAAAAATAATTAATTAATGCTGTGAAAGATGGTTGTTCTGGAAAGACTCAAAGAAAAGAGAGATTTATTTCTGACTCTTGATTATTGCTTTTCACAAATTTATCTTTAATCTTTTCTCAGAGTCAGTTAAACTTTAACTAAGCTTAACTCAGTTAAACTTTAAGGTTCATACCAGTGCTTAAATCTGTGCTTTATGAATAATGAACAAGCACAGCGTTTGGATGGCATGACTGTATTCCCATGTGAAGTCTGTGGGAAGCTTTTCCTATTGGCTTCAGTACTGAAGGATTAAGCATATAGAATACACAATAAGTTCATAACAGTGCTGCTACATTTCTGGGTCTTGAACATGTCTTAGAGAATGACTGAACATCAATGTTCAAATTAAGGCAAAAAAAAATCCTTTCTTGAATAATTATTGAAACTTCAATTATTATTCTTAATCTTTTTCAATTAATATAAAATTACGTACATCAACCTGAAGATATCTAATTTCACCAACAACATAAAGCAGATGTAAAGTAAATTTAGATAGAGGTAATAAAAAGTATTAATTGAGTGGAAAGACTAACTGTAATGTAACTAACTTCTTTGATAGAGAAGGCCAGTGAGAGTGGCACAATGTCTATGTAATGGTACAGATGAAGTAGACAATGACCAAGTAATGTTCTGGACTTGGGACAACTCTCTGCTTCATTCCCATGAGATTAACAGACATAGCAATTATATCTCAGTTTGAGGCACAATGGAGTAAGAGTCTGGCCTTTTTTTTTGTGCTGTCACATTTTCAATGTCTGTTCTGGATAAATCAAGACTTTACCTTCTCACATAAAGCAAAATTATAATGTCTTGTACGTCTGTGCAAATACAGTGTGTGGTCTTCTATCAAATGTCACTGTAGGTGTTTTTATAATTTATGCAAACAGCCATTTACTTTTACTGTCATTAGGATTTTCCTTCCATGGCAGATTTTAGAAGAAAATCATATGGAGTGTAAAATAGTACTTCCTGGAAGCAGATTTAAGAACCTTGTCTGTTGACTTCACTGAATGTAATACAATGAGAAAGGTTCATGCCAGAATATATCTTATCTACAACGTGCATTGTGTGTTCATTCTGTCAAATTCTTTGTTTAAGCTAATCATGAAGTCTTTTCTCTCTCTTATCATGATGTAATCTCTTAGTGCATCTTGGCATTGTTTGTTTTATCACTGTAGACAGTCATCATCATTGTAGACAGCTAACTTGAATTTGTAGTTTAGATAATGTTTAAGTAGCCCTTTTGGTTACACAACACGTAAGGGTTGCTACCCCTTGCCAGTAGGGTTTACCCATGGACAGAATACTTTATCCAACCAGTTGGGGTGTGGAGGGGGAAAACAATAGAAAGCTCACATTTAGGCAAAATTACTGTTCTGGTCTTTTGGGGCTGAAACAGAGAATTCTGTTATGAGACTCTTGTCAACAGGAAGAGGCAGAAATCTATAAAGGTTGTTAGGGTGCTTTGTGTTTGATGGACAGATATTTCTTTGGAGATCTTGGAATCACTTACAAATTTCCATTAACTAGAATGAAACTAGTGCATTAACTCAAAATCAAGTCTGCAGCAGCAACTGAGATATAGGCACAAGGTCAGTAGATGTGTTAGATGAGTGAAATCCCATGCCACGTTTTTATCTTTCTCATTCTTGCTGTGGTATCTTCTTGAAGGTTAAGTTTTTACACCATCATCTACTATGCAGCACCACTGTACTGTGCAAGAAAAGGTATGAACAAGAAGAATTAAACTTCTGTGGTGCTTAAACTCTACTGATGATCAAGGTGCGTCACAGAAAACACTGGACAATTAAAACTCTAAAGTGTCATTAGGTTAAAATTAGGCAAAATACAAATACCAAGTTATTTTTTCCTACTGAGTAACCCGAAGTTACAAATAAAAGTGATCCATCTAATGAAACAGAGATTTTATTCAACTTTAAAAATTGGAAAGGAAAAGAAGCAGTCATAAACATTTTATTCCTGCAAATATAAGGCTGAGAACAAGGATATGTTTTTTTTTTTTTTTCTTGTAGATAGTTTTGTTCCTTTTCTTTGACTTTGAAGGGACCAAGAGTGATTCAATGTTAAAGGCAGAAAATAATAGAATATAATTTCAGGAAAAAACATATATTCTTACCTTTTTTCAGCATTTTCCTTAAATTATATTGTCTGATTGAAACACACAAATATTCAAAATAAAGAGCAAAATTTTCTTTTGGATAAAGACCATCTTGCTCTATGGATATTGGCAAAAGGTCTGGTAGCCAGAGTGATCTGCCTGACCATGTTATTTTGAGCTTCATGTGCTGTTGTTCTAATAACTGGGCAAATCCTTGATTCATACTTGTTATTATGATTTGCATGACAGCAGTGGCCAGGAGCCTTAAATTAAATCTAGGGTCAATTGTGAAGGGCAGTATGTAAGATAATAAAAAAAAATCCTAATAATTTAAATTAGGCCTTGCAGATTAGTTTAAACTAGACATTTTAAATGGATGAGGTCAAGACATAATGGGAAAGAAATAAACAACTATTTTAGGTCCAAATTACTCCCATCTCACTTTAAGTGCTTGAGTAGGATACCAACTTTATTTACCTTTATTTACCTAGAGATACTTTTAAACTCCAAAGAGAGAGAGAAGGAGAGAAAGAGAGAGAGAATGGAATTCCTCAGGAGTGATTCCATTCAAGAATGAGGGAATGGTTCCTTCCTTAGGATGAACTTACCCACATTTTAGCATGCCTCAGGTCTCTGTTACTGGATTTTTTTGGACCAGTACCTTTTCACGGTAATGATAATGGTAATTCCTGCCCAACAACACATCTGAATTTCTTTTATGTGAAAGAACCAGGGTATCTGATACTGAATTTTTTGTTCTCACTTTTTCTGATCCATGGATCTCTAACCAGGCAGAGTGCACATCCAGAGGTTGTGGGTAATGCAGCAAGGTGAAATAGAAGCAAGGTGAAATGAATTAGTACTTAGGTCCTATGTGAACAAAAATAGATTTTGATTTATATTTTCTTCTAATCTTTTATAAAGCACTTTCTGTACTATCTGCACCACAACTAATACTGACTCAATGAACCTCAAGCTGCATTTTTTTTTCCCACTGCCACCCTAAAGTTTCTTCATTTAAGAGGGGAACATATAGAAATTTGAAAAATGAGAGAACACATGTAAAGTATGAATGAAGTCTATATAACCTACAAAAGTGAAGATGTAATGATGAATAATTACTGATGGTAATCCCAAAATGAAAAAGCACCTCTTCTTCAAGAAATTAAAATATACCTGTTTAATTCTTTTGAAATGTCAGTATTTAAACATCTGGTAAACATATAAAATTCCATGGAGCTCATGTACTCTAGATCATAAAATTGGCAGTATATCGTATAATACAAACAGAGTATTTATAATTTAACAATTTGAAAAAAAAATGGAGATTGAATTTCCTCTGTAAATTATTCTTTTTCTGGATGTTAAGGAACTATGTATTTACTCTGTAAGAAACTAAAGTTGTACCTTAGTCACTTGATTTTACTTCAAATTTTGTGAGCTAAAACAAAGAAATAGAAAGGAGGGATATTAAAGTTAAAAGAAAGTCCATTTTTCTGTAAATTATTAAATACAGATGGGAAACTTCTGCACCACAACAGATGGCCTGCAACTACAAACAAATTAGCATATAGACAGCCATAGCTGAATTTAATTAAATGTGAATCTAAATATTAATTAGGATTTAAAGGCAATATCATAAGCAGAAAAAATTGCACTTTTCTGTAGCGTAGGAAAATCTTATTAGAGAGGAGGGGTCTGTTGGCAGTTACTTTGAAATTTGACATAGTATTAATTATATGAGTCACATGAAGCTCTACAGTGCAGAATATTGTATTTTGTGTGTGTTTTTCATGGAGGTCAGTTCTAATCACCACCTCAGAGTGGGAATTGGCCTAAGAGATGAAATAACAAAGATTTGTCTTTTTCCTAGATACTATCTAGGTTTCAGATGTATTTCTAAGATTATTGCCAGTGCATTGGTAAATATTCTAAATCCCAAATACATTTCAAAAAACAGAGTTGCCTCTCTGAACAGATGTGCTATTGCTTTCCCATATTAATATATTTCAAAGAGTACTTCCTTTCTGCAGAGAATGTGACAGTCTGATTGAAAAAACCGCTATGAAGACTGGAGAGACTTAGACTAGGGTCAAGAACAAGCAGTTGTGCATCTGTAGAATAACTTGGAGAATGGCAAATAATTTTTACAAGAGCAGGAATGTAAGACCAAATTCCAAAGCAGAATTTATACTTTGCTTTTATAAATTTCCTGTAGTTATTTAAGATGAATTAACACTTCTTTACTTAACTTTTCAATATCATTTTGTCATAGAAATTGTAACCCCAGGATGCAGTAATATATTATCATTGCTCATAGACAGTCATAAACTTTGTATTGAGTTTGTGAGTCCTCAGAGCTGAAGCTTGTCAACTCTGCTCTGCCTGAGTTTTGTTTTACTTGACTTACCTGTAAGAGCAATCTCATTGGCCAGGTGCCTATAACTAACCTATTTTGGTTGTTTTGTTGTTTGGAGTTTTTCTAAAATATTTGTGTGGTGAAACCTGTATTTTCCTTATTAGACATTTTTACATATTTTTAGCAACCCAAGCAAAAAGGTATTATGTCTATCATGTAAACAAATCTGAGCAAAAGAATGATGCTGGAGTTGAATATCTGTTTCCATTTCTTAAGCTTTTATTACTCCCACTTTTGGTCCTTAATGCAGAGAGAATACAGAGGTCTTTCCCGTAGTGACTACCTTCTTTCTCTATTTCTTCTGAGCTAGAACAAATTTATTTGACTATTTATGTTCTTAATCAAACCACATTTTGTGATATTCAAACAGAATACTTGTAACTGATTTTACTTCTTTTACAGGCCCCAAATAGACTCACGGTATAAATACTCTATATTTATTTCTTTTTTGCAATTTGTTGCATTTAGTTCAAAAGGCTGTTGGAGAAGCAAGACATACTGTGGAGTTTGTAGTAGGCAAAATATGGCAACCTGCTTTGCTCTGGATTTGATAAAAGCTAAGTCAGAAGAAAAGTATTGTCTTTGATGAGTTTGAGTAACATATGAAAGGCACTAGTTAAAAAAAAAGGGAGAACACTTCCCTATATATCCCCAGCTTTCATATGTGTATATACATATATACATATTTATATATTTATATCTATCTAAAGAGAGATTTGAAAATGGGATATAAAATATATGTCTGAGAACATGAGTTTGCCAATATTTCTAACAATGTGGGACAATAAAAAGCCCTATTTTTGTATTTCACATAAGACATTCCTCAAATTAGATTGCTTACCAAGGTATGTTACTCCACAGCAACCCTAGTGCAGTCAGAAACTGCTACCCACTTATATTTGTTTGAGCTAATGATGTTTCTCTGTACCCTAGCCATAAAGTGGATATAGTTCTATATATTTCTTCATCAGCAAGTGTAGCATTCAACAGAATATCAATATATAATTTCTTTAAAATATATCTTTATTTCTCATTCACAGATAATAAAAGCCTGTGTGAAAATTCAAATGGGAAGGAAATTAACAAAAAAATGCATCTGTGGAAAAGAGGCATGCCTTTTAAGATCACATTGAATGTGACATTTTGTGAATACATAGGGTCCTGTTCTTAATATCTCCTAAATGCCAAATAAGAAGAGTAACAGTATCCTTTTCTTTTTACCTTCTTTTCTTTTTTATTTTTTTATTTGCTACTTCTCTGTAGGACATCTCTATTAGAATACTTAGCAATGATCTTTCTTGAACACTGTTTCTGTGATAATTGCTTTTTAAAACAATTTTTTAAAATAGTTATTGCCTTGGAAATTATGATTTAGATATGTTTATATATATATTTTAAAAATCATGTTTCTATGCTTTTACCATCATTTTATCAATTTTACCATCATTTGTTTTGACCGAACTCTGTCTAAAATTACATTTAATTTGCTGTAAACTGCATTCTAACCTGAATTGTCCAAGCCCATTTAAATATATTTCTTTTTCCCTTTGAAATTGGGCTGTTATTCTTTCAGAAAATACTTTAATACATTTAAAGACCCTATTTGAATACAGTAACTTAGATAGTAGAACTATGTGATATGAAGCTGAAAAGTAATGGACCATGAAATTCTATAGGAAAAAAATTACATCAGGCTTTTCTTTAAAAATAAGAAAAAGGACTAGAAATAGTTATTTCTATTTTTGCCACCCCAGGAAATTTACACTATTTTTGTATATAAGAGGTCAGCATTTAGTTTTTAATAAGTGCCCAGGTAGTCTTCTGGCCCAGGTTGAAATGTTATTTCATTGAAAAGTTAATTTATCACAACTGTAGAACACAGAGATATGGCGTTTTATTAAAGCTTGTTGTAAGTGGTTGACTTAACACTAGAGAATTGTGAGGCTGAGAAAACTTACGGATATATTTGTTTGTATTCTCTGATTTTGTTTTTATATTCATATACGTAGAAAATTCAATACACAACATCTACAAGTCAGCAAGTAAATAGTTCAAATATCTAAGTAGCAGTCAGTGGATCCTCCCATCTGAGGTAAAAAGGTTATATCTAAAGAAAGTTAAACTTAGAACTATAGATTAGCCTGAATAATTATTAGAAAGGAATGAAGAATACCAAAGTATAAGCAGATAAACCTAATAAGACTCCAAGAAAGTTGGTCAACATTTTGTGATCCCACTTACTTTGATGTGGTACTTGTTATGTTAAATAATTATCTCCTTTGACAATGTCATGTTATTTAGTGTTTGAGGCTGAAAGACATGGGCAGGGTAACACTAGCAGATCTACCTTAAAGCTAGCCATCTATACTGGTAGGTGTAGCACTAAACCTGCATTATATGGGAAAACTGTTGTTGAAACATGTCTTAAAATGGTTTTTTGTGGTCTCTTTGCAAACACGTTTCTTCTTCCCAACACCCCTCGGGCAACTGTTATCTCCCATGCAGGAATGTCTTGGGAAGATGTCCTAAGGTGTTCTCACTGGACCTTGTTAACCCCTTCCTGTGATTGGTCGTTCCTGTAAGTCCCTTGAGACTTCTAATTGGTTACTCTGTGAATCCTCCTAAACCCTATAAATGTAACATCCCCAACAATAAACACTCTCTTGCCTCCTCTCCACGCCCGGTGTGTTGTCTCCGTACCGGCCATGGAGCCACGTGGGTGTGGGGAGAAGGGGAGGGCACCCCTCCCCTCCAGGCTCAGGGCCTGAAGAAACCCCTGGTGCTGGAGTTCCCTTTCCCTATCCTTCAAGACGCCGGAATGGTTCCTCAGATGGAAACGGAACTAGAACTGGGTCGCCCCACAACACGATGGGAAAAAGACCCAGAGGTAGGAGTTACACTGTCTTACACAACTTCCAGCTTACAGTGTCAAGAGCACCAAGAAACTGTTGGGTTTATTCCTAAATTAAACATCTCCCAACACAAAGACCATATCTCAATGAACTCTGATAAAAAATTTTCAAATAAGGCCTGAAGAGCAAAATACTCTGTGGAAAGTAAGAGAAAGTATAGGTGGTAAGAGACCATGGGGGGGTTGTCATGAGATGGAAGCTTCAGTATGCAATGACAGTCTCCACATGAGTTTTCTCATCTGGTGCTGCTTCAAGCCCCCTCCTCACAGACACCATTTAGCATGATTTAGCATGCTCAAAGCAACCCTCCCTCATTTAAAGGATTACCCCATTCTGTTCCTATTTCCCTCAAGCAGAGGGAATGGAATGTCCTTCTTTGTGTCAATTTCCCTTTCCTTCTGATACTCCAGTGCTTTGGGAGAAGGCACAAGAGATTTAGCCCAGCAGATTCTGTATATTTTTCTGTCTCTGTTCTAAGGTAATTCTACCCAAGAACCATATGGTTTGAATACAAGGGTATAGTATAAAGTCAAATAGAAACAGGGTGAAAAGGAATGAGAGGTGCTATGTGGTTGGGTGGAGATGTGGGAGCTGGGAGGCTTTGCAGGACATTGATAGAAATTTAGGAGGTCTCAAGAGAAAGATGAAAATTCAGGAGTTTGTTTCTGAAAGTCCAATCTCAAACTAATTAAACCCTTCCTTCACATTTAGGAAATGATTATGTATTGAATTATTTCAAGAATGGAGAAACTTAATTGAATGGCCTGGGGAAGGTAAGCGTGAGTTCTTTTTGCTTTCATAAAGTTTTTCTGCCTGTTTAATGAAAACAGATCAGTTTTAGATCAAAAACAGAGTCAGACACACCAGGCAGAAAACAGAGTAAGACTAAGCAACACGGAGCTCAGTTCTCACGGTTACGGGGCTATTAACTGGTATCACCATGTGGGAGTGGAGCAGAAACAGACAGCTTTTAATGGTGCAGTTTGATGCCTGGATATAAGCTGAAGCAAAGTATGTGTTTGGATGTTAACTTTCTAAGCTTCCAAGTGCTGACCATTGATGCTTTGATCAGACAGCTGTAGAAGATGAGGATACTGAGCCTGGGTTTCTTAGTTGTGAGTAAATTACCTGGTCTTTATTCAAAAAATATCAGCCGCAAGCAGTGGAAATATTAAATAGGATTTTATTTGTATTTTATGTTGGTGTTTTTTTGCCAGAAGGATCAACATCAGTTCATTTCCCTAACCAAGCCAGAAGGGATTCAACTCAAATCCCAAATTAATTTCAAAAGGAAGATTAAGACCTCTGTTCTCTACAATTTTATAACAGAATCATAAGCACAATGAAGACAAATTGTTTTGTTGTCATTGGTTTTTCAGTGAGAGGCCTGGTAGAAATCTGAAGCTCAAAAGTTCTGGAAGGATCAAAAAGGAGGAAAAAATTTATTTCATTCTCCATTTATAGGAAAATTATTGTTAAAAAAATATTTTTGATATTTCTTTCTCTTCTTATTTGTTTATCTAGATATAATCACCAAGAATATAATATCATATACCTGTAAAGTATAACTGTAATTTAAAAATAATTTTGCACTAACTTCATTATAGTGAAGTTTAAAAGTAGATTCATGGTAGATTATATATAGTGGAATTTTGTAAAGAAAAGTTAAAATAGAAGGTTATTATTATTGATAAATTGCCATATTTTAGTATTAATATATTTACATTTTCTTGAAAGTAATATTAACAGTACATTATTTGGTCAAATGAGGAAAAAATAGAGTTTGGGTTGTTTGTTTTATTTTTTAATGTTTTGTTTCCTAATCATACTACTACATTTAATGTCATTCTGTTTTACAAGTTTACATGAAGACGAACTTCTCATAAAAACAAAGAGATGTATTGCTGAAACAAATGTTATTTAACGATGTACTGACACTATCTTGAAAACATTACTTTTCAGTGACTACCAGGACAAGGCAAATCTTGCAGTTCTGAGACAGGTCGTATTTCAGAGAGAGAAGACAAGGTCTCAGGCTGTCCTGAAGCAGGGAGCATTATCAGCTACTGCTCCCTCTTCCAGTGTTGGCACCAGGGACATGCACTCCATGTAAGGACGGGAAGTAGCTGAGGACAGTTGGGACATATCTTTTTATCCCACAGTCATATTAAAAGATTTTTCTTCCACGTTGAAATTGTATTATTTTGGCACAAAAAATTTTTGTTCTACAGAACTTGCTTTTAGGCAGTTGTTGCAGACACAGGATGTCAAAACAGCAGAATGTTGATGAGTTTGCATTGTTATCGACCAGATTATAAGTAAGGTGCTGGAATTTGGTATGAGTATATGATGCTTCAAAGGTAAATGATTTTGCCTCCCCTGTTTTATTTTGTCCTTACCACATTTTATTTTGTGCACCCGTGGTGCTTCACAAGGATTGGTGGCAGCCAGGGTAGTGCTTCATGAAAGGTTTTGATGGTTTTCTCTGTCCAGGTTTTCATTTGTAGTATAAATAAGTTTTAACAAGTTTTCCTACAAGTATCTGATCTATATGCTCTGCCTATTTTTTAATTTATTTTCTGAGAGAAAGAGTTTTGCAAAATTTATATGGATAGCAGTCATGTTTGTAATACACAGTCTTCTTGAATTCCCATGAAAACTATTCTTCCATACATGATGAGACAGGCAGAGAGAAAAGCATGCACCCTATTGTTTTGGAAAAAGAGCTAATTTCAGCTGTTTGGTATCTAGTGGTTTGAATTGCATTGTTGTTTTCCTTTACAATGCCTTGAAACATCAACCTTAGTAATGGTCCTGTGGAGAGAAGTAGAATAAAATTATATGGACCAAAACTTCTGAATCTTCAGTCTACTGTAGCACATTATGTACTAATGTCTATAGGTACATTCCAGTTTGTATTTTCTTTGATGCAAATTTTAAAAGCCATCAATTCATTTTGTACACCATAATGCCTTTTTATGTGACTGTACCATAAACTTTAATTGTTATGTTAAATGTTCAATACAAGTACTTGTTGGAAAAAAATCAACCTAAAACAAACTTAAACAAATGCAACAGAAATTATCAACAAAGTCAAAATTAGTGAACCCAAAAGAAAACTAATTCCTCCTATTATGCACATACTGACCAAGTATACTGAGTGAGTCAAGAATTTAGGACAGATTTGAATCTCAAGCTTACACTGCTAATACAGTGATGAAATTTAGACACATGGTCACATTGGTATTCACAGAATGAGTTGTCCAAAATGCCCTCTACTAATTAACTGGTTCTACCTATTCAGAAGCATAGGAATGTGCAAAGAAACTAAAAGTGAAAAACACCTGCAGAATCTAATAGGCAAAAGACTTGTAAGAATCTTCGAGGAGAAGTCAGAGATTGTCTATTCAGTAAGGTGAGAAGACAAAACAACTCTACAGGCTATTTTTTAATATACAATTTTGGGAGATTTTGATATTTTGACTGGTTTTCTTATGCTCCATGTGCAGAAGGACTATAGCATTTGCTGTACAATAGTACTAATTTTAAAAACACTTATCAGAGATTGTGAGGTCTCAATATTTAGCTGAGGGTAGGTTGGCTTCATGGTCAGTGATGGAGCTCACAATCAGTTTGCACCAGGCGGTAACTAAAGAGGTCCATATTGCTGTGGGCTGAGGGGGGCAGGTCTGCTCTCTGGGTAGTAATAAAGCTTTCTGAGTGATATTCGGTGACTGTCTTATACCTTGAGCATTTAGAAGCTTCCCTGAGCACTTGAGAATGGAGAAAATCCTTGACATCATGTAAGTGGAGCAACTGAAATTTGCCAGAAGCCTGTATTATCAGAATTACCATCTTTTTTTGAAACATGATGGTGTGAGAACAAGGTAAAAGAGAAACATTACACAAAACAGAACAGTGAGCATGTACAAAATCTCATTAACTCCCCGTTCCAGGGAATTTGCAGGATAAAAACCAGATGAACAGAGTCTCCCAAATAAGTAGAAAAAAACCCTAGAAAACCCAACCCTGGCTACAACAAAACATGGTATTCTGTGATATTGCAGAACATTAAATGATGATCTGTAGATATGGGATCTGTAGGCTCTGTAGGTATGGGATCACAGAGTCTACAAATCCCTGGGTGAGATAATCGGGAAGTTCGTTGCTCTCAGAAATATAATTTCAAATTTTCTACATCTCAGGAAGGCATTTGATTATACTCTGCTATCTTCCATTTGTTTCAGGTGCTGCTCATGATTTCATGTTTATAGCAAGGAAGGTTGGAAACAAATCTGTGTTTTCTTTTCAGTTTTAGTGAATATTGAGGTGCTAGGTCCCTGTTGGCTGTGACAATACTTTCTATGCAAAAAAGGTAACCATGAAATAAAGTGGGCCCACACATTGTTTCATCTTCATCTTCATCATTTCAGAACCCCTACAGTTTGCAAGAAGACTTCTGAGGGATTTTCACTAAAGTCTCACTTCCATTAACAAGTAACAACATCTAAGTAAAGTCGTGTAAAGTACATGAGAAATTAACTGAAATAATAAGTTTGGCTGTGTAATTCTGAGCAGATTTTTTATTGCTTCAGATGAAGTCATCCCTTTTACTTTCTAAGATGACTTAAATGGACAGAATCAGCCTCTATGTCATCAAAATCTATGTTTTCATGCACGGCCTAGTAATTAGCTTGTTTCAACTCCTCTTCATGTAAGGTAGTAGTGAATTGATATAACAGTATTAACCACTAAGTTTAAAAGCAAAGATTTCAATATTATTGGACACTTGTGAGAAATACTTAAATAAATCAAAGAACATATGAAATGAGAAGTGAGATAAGAGTAAAACAAACTAGATTAAATTCAAATTAAATTTATAATATCTGCAGTGTGCTAATTTATTCAGAGTGTAGATAGATTTTTTTTCATCATGCTATTAACAGTTGTATGGTTTTGATCATACAAAGGTATTCTGGAAACTGTTTATGTAATGGTAATGATTAATTAAAAAACAACCCAACAATTTAGAAGTTCCTGATTCTAAAATCAGAGATTGAATAATTTTATGTTTTGTCTGGTTTTACAACGCAGCAGAATGCAATGGGTTCAGTTTTCAGTTGTGCTGTTATAAAGTGAGAATACCATTCTCAGGAAAAAAAAAAACACCCGAGACATAAAACCTTTTATATAAAATCTAGAATAACATCACAGATCATACAAATTGTTATATATATGTCACAGTTAGCATTGATGAAATTATTTCAGATTACATGAATATCAGATGCATATCAATGACATATTTAAGATATATAAGTATCTATATCATGCAAGATCAGTAAAGTGGTAATTTTATTTTTTCTGTAAAGCCTATATACTTTTACAGGATTTTTCCAGGGGAGCAAAATGAATCCCATAAATTTAGAGTATATTGTTCTTGCTTAGTCTTACAGTAGTTAGGTATACACTGCCATACATACACTACAAATCTTGTCTCTTTGTCAAAAAGAAAAAAAATAAAAAATTTTGACATTTTTAATAATTGTTAAAATATGCTGCATGCATGCTGCGTGCAGTAATCTCTGATGATTTCAATTGGTTCCTTTTTCCTATGAAATCCATGCTTCTTTCATTACATAGGTAAGATAAAGTACAGTCAGAAGATGAATCAAGGTTGCACAGGACAGGGGCTCAGCATTTTTCCTAACATAAGATGGTAGAAAGTAGAGTGAAAAAAAAAAATCAGGAAAGCAAGAAACTGCTCTGACAGAGAAGAGTGATCTGGTGAATTGAACACCAATGCCGCTGGTCTAACAAGTTTTGTTCCCACCCGTTTTATGAAATTTCCTTGTGTTCTGGGCATATCTAGTAATTTTTCCCCTGTGTGTTCATTAAAAGCACATTCTTTAAATGCACTTAAAAAAATTTAGTGTTTTCAGATAAATATTGCAAAAGCTGTGTGTCCTCTGAACTTGTAACACATAGGCATCTTAAATTGAATAACTGATGTTAGTTACAGTAATGTCTCTATGCTCCAGTGGTTATAATACCATCACCACACAAATGGTGACAGATAAAATCAGTAAAGATCATTCAGAAAATACATAGTGAAAAATAACAGAAACTTACAAAAAGTGAATAATTCTGTTCTAAGGACAAGTCATGAATAGTGTGGGCCTAAAAAAATAAAACTAAATATTAAGCAGTTGTGCAGTCTTCCCTTATTCGGTAAGCATCAATCATTTTGTGCAAAGGTAGTTTTACAAGAAAAAGTAATAATATATACAAGATGTAATACATCTTTAATTAGAATTGAAACATAAAAATTGATGTCAAATAACCTGAATTTAGGTAGCACAGGGAAACTAGGTGAGGATAGATTGATCTCCAATATATAAGACCTGAAATGTTGCTATGAGATACACACTAAAATGTTGGTGAAGTCACTGGAAAAAAAAGTGATTATGTAGATTTTATACAATAGCAACAACAAAAACATAGGACAGAACAGTGCAGTAGTGTCCGTCTTTCTTTAACTAAATTGGAATCTGTAATTTGAGTCTTTGTCTTATTACAAATGTAATTTGTGAGTTCACATGCAGCATGTCTGATTTCGATAACTTAATCCATTTTAATGATTATAATTGTCTGAAAGCCACAGAAACAGTTTTGTTGGATTGATTCTAAGCAAGTTTAAGCCGATACTCATCCATAATTGTTCCCAACTAGTTGTATAGCAAAAAAACGAAAAAATAGTCTATTTCTACTGAAATAAAAGAAATAGTAATTGCTGCCCCTCCATCTCTCATTGCTTGATTTTTGATTGGCTTCATCCTGAAATTCAGAAGAAATAACATGATTGTGCTAATATGAAGGGGGAAAAGGAAGTAGGCCAGGAAAGGGTAGTCAGAATGAAGTTTTCCTTATTTATGGTAAAATTGTTTTGATTTCACAGTAAGGTCTTACGTGAATAAGGCAAGATTGAGTTCAGAGTCAAAACAAATAAGGATTGGAAAAAAACATTAAGACAAGTATCACTTATTTCTTGAGTCAATTCGCATTGGACAGATTAATGCATTATAGGGTAAATAGAAGACAGAAAAGAACCTACCATGCAAAGATTTCATCAATAAAGTGTCAAGTTTTTTTCCTGCTTTGCAGTTGCAGGAAGAAATTGGGTTCCAAAAGGACAACTCCTATCTGAACAAGAGTCCCAAGCCAACTTCTGACACCACTGTAATATCAAATAATAGCTGGCAGTTTTATCCTTTGCTTTACTATCTTGTTTCAGATGAACAAAATAGTATATCAATGATATAATAAATATTATAAATGCATTAAATGTGTTTTAAAAGTAAGCACTCTATGCAAGTAGAATGTATTTATAATGAGTGTAGGTGCGATAAAAATGGAGATAAGCACACTGTTGTTGTTTTCCTTATTAGAAATCTGAAGTTAAGTGAATGAACAAATCCTTAATATTCAGGTAGAGACACAAATTTTGGTCTAGTAAATGACTTCACCTCACTAAAATGACAGATGTCAATTAGAAAAAAATTCCTTTGAGGACATATTAATAAACTATATCTTAAGCAGAATGTTGGTTAAAATTATTTTTCCTTGATCTGATGATCTGTTTTTGAAGATGCTTCCTCTGAAAATTGAAGTGTTCTAACCAGAGAAGTAACAAGATACTATCCAGTAGATCCTGGCAAATATGATCTGTAACACAAAATAAAAAACCCTCATTGTTTATGTTACAGTCTTTTCCATGAAAGTGCTGTAGGAATAGGAATTTGAGAAGGAAGAACTTCTGAAGTATAGTCTTCTGAAAGCCACAAGGCTGTAGTAATTCATTCATTCAGCCAGTACCAGTTACATAAAACACAGAATTTTAGAAGAAATGTTCTTCAATTGCCTCCTTTGTGTTAAAATATTTGATCAACAACCCAACATCTTTTTCTTCATATGAATATCTTTCAAATGAGCCATCTTGATAAGAGCAGAAACATAAGCAGTGGGAAAGTTTTCCTACTTGCCTTATCATTTAAATGCAAGACCACAGAAAATCCTCCATTGGTGGAGATTTTAAAATGAACAAAGTCAACAACTACATGCTTTGATGACTTCTGTTTAAGTTAAAAAACATTTGTGATTAACTAGAAGGGTTTTTCATGTCAGGCATGGAACTACTGATGGGAGAAATAGAGACCAGGTTCAGAATCATCACCATTCAAAGTTATTCTTTATGCAAGGAAATAGCTGTAGTTGTCACTGAGACTGAATGGCCACATGTGAAGCATGTTACTGATTAATGAGCTGGTCCCATGTCTGCTTTCCTTCACTTTGTGCAACTTAATAGTAAAATAGGAAAAACAATGACAATATGAAGTAAATGACACTCAAGATTTTGTGTAGATGCAAAACAGCTGCTTCTTGTCTGAAAATTGGGTATTTCCAAAAGTCTATGCAAGCCTCATGTTTCACTTGAAAATTTCTTAAAATCTGATTTTAATTTTTTTTTTTAGATTATCCTTATTTCAAAAAAACAGGTAAGAAAGGAGGTGAAGTTTTTTTTTCCCTGTCATGCTGTGTTTCCAAGCAGTACAAACAGAAGAAAGTCAGTAACAATGTGTCTTCTAGAATTTTTTTTATAAGGTAAATTTTGTACAGCGGATTAAAAAAAATCCATATTAGATCATAGTGACCCAACTATAGATTTTGGTAGATTTAGTAGATTTTGGTACCAGTGGGGATACCCTATTAGAGAACAGCTATAACTTATCTAGCCCTTTGTACAACCAGCCAAAGTTGTCTCAGGATGACTCACAAGTTTCTGAAACATTCCAGTGAGCAGGTGCTACATACAGCCCTACTGATCCACTGTATTTCTACATTATTGCAAAATCAGTAATGGTTTTGTGCTGCTTACAAAGGTGTGCTGAAGGCCCAATAACACCTGTATGGTACCTCCTGTTTTGATTTCCCTCAAGGACAAACAACAATGAATAAAAGATGACTGCATTAAAGGAGGCAGGTGAAAATATTGGAATGAAAAACCTCAGACAATTTTTAGAAATTTACATTAGACTTACAAACAAATGTCATTCAGATACAAAGGAAGAGAAAAATAGAACTATAAAGAGAGAAGAAAGAGGAGACAGAAAATGCATGACAAAACACATAAAAATCTTTTAGACGATAAATAGAAGACTGCACCTAAAAGCAAAATGAATCTGTAAAGCTGCAGTCCAAATGCAGAAAATAATGAGAGTTTAGTTATTTGAATTAGAAGCAGTTTATACTAGAATCAGGCTCAAAAGGAAACAATAGAAAAATAAAAAAAATAAGTAAAAAGAAAAAAAGGAAAGAAAGAAATATCACCCAGCCATGATTTACTATATAGGGCAGACTAATTGTACCTTTGAAATGCCTGATCCTGCCCTATGACTGAAAAAGATGCTTTGAAAGACTAGGTCATATGTAGCCATGCCCTAATTATATAGATAAATAAGTAAGTTAATTTTGGACTTGGTTAAGGTCTGACTTTCACCTAGGTATGGGAGAAATTATTTAAAATTTGGATCTGATTCCTAAGGAAAAATGTATGTATATGACTGTCTGATCCAGAATAACTGAGAGGAGCAACACTTCAGTACAAGGGAGACATGGAGCTCCTGGTGCAGGTCCAGTGGAGGGCAACAAAGTAAGGTATTAAAGATGGAAGTAAGTGTGACCTAGGCTAGATGTTACAAAGAAAGAATAGTGATTCTTCATGAAAAAGCAACATGGTATTTCTCTCACTTATGTGTTTTAATTCTGAATAATTATTTAATGAAGATGCTTTGGAAGCAATATTTTAGAAAGGATTAATGAATGGATTTCCATGTTGCAAAGGAGGCCAAAACCAAAACTTAAACAAATATCACTTCAGTCTAGAAAAACAAAATCTGGAGCATATTGAAATGCTTCACAGCTCTGTGATAGCTTGTGGGACGTGACAGAAAATTGAATATTGCATTCAGAAAGAGAGAGGGGTTGAGAGCTACTTGAGAAAGGAAAAACAAATACTGTAGCACTGATCAGTAGGATCACTTTCTTATCTAATGTGATTATTTCTTGAATAAAGATACAGGAGAAACAAAGCAAACCAACCAGATGTTTACTTATGTTTTCTTATGACATTTCCAGAGCAGTCTGGTTTTGTTCAAAGGCAAGCATTTTTTATGAAAGGCATTTTCTAGTGGGCAACAAGCACATTTGGTACTAAAAGCCAAAACTAAACTCCGAACAATCATATGTCACATACACATAGGAGGGTTTTATTTATTTATTTATTTATTAATATACCAGTTCCAAATACAAATGTGCCTTTCCATGTCACAATCCTCTGGCCCTGGAGGATACCTCCAAAACGCTTTGATTACTATTAAGACCTGGTAGAATAAAAACACTAGGCCAATTTCAGTAGAGTCACATCATGTATATTTTTGTACATCTCTTATTTTCTGAATGTTTAAGAACATTTTCAGAGGAAGACGCTAAGGTTGGGTTTCTCCATGGAACCCACTTTTGTTTCTTCTCTGATCCTTACCATCTTTTTCAAAGGTATTCTCAGGAGAAGGCTGAATCTTTGCAGTTATAGTACATAGTTAATTACTAATTCTTTAACTGCCATCAAAGACAGTGTTTCCACGTGTTCTTTCTCTAGTACCTTCAATCTTTTTTTCCTCCTAAATGAGTATGGGATTGCACTACTGTTGTCATTTTGCTATACAGAGAGGAAAAAAAAAAAACAAACCACAAATCACTGGTGATTGTTTCTCTTCCAGGGCACTTGGCAGAAGTCCACTGTGTAGGGACTGTTCCCTTTTTCATTTGAGTTACCTTCTCAGTCTTTGCAGGATAGTTTGCAAAGGTTTCTTATAAAAAATTCAATAGAAAGAGAAGGAATTGTATTAAAAATTCAGTTGATCTAGGCTGATTGCTTTAGTGTTGAAGAATAAGCAAGGGAAAAAATAAAAGGAAACAGTGATGTAATGTCAGAGATCTACTAGCTGATCTATAGCAGCTGCCATCAGATTCAAGACTTTACTGAACATGTGACTCCCTTTCGACCAACCTCTCCTTACACAGTCCCTTGAAGGTCTCAATACTGTGAAAATTTGTTTAAGCTTTAGCAAAACCCCCTCCCTGTGGGGGGTTTGTTTGTTAGTTTCTTTGTTTAATTTATGTTTCGATTTTATTCACATTTTAGTAAATATGCCTAACTATCCCAAAAGAATGAAAACAGAACATTTTGGGTGACTTAGCTATAAATACTCTTTTGGATCAGTTAAAGCTTAAGAAGGAAGGTAATATTCCCATGCTTATATACAGCAATTTTACTGACCATCTTTCACTCTATGAGCCATTCACAGATGAGGTCTTGTTAATGATTCTTTCATTTTCTCACATGCAGCTAATAGAGCTACATTCTGTAATGTTCTTTATTTATGTGTCACTGTCTTCAAAACTTGGCAGCTCTAGTCACAGGCAGAATTAACCCTTGTCTAGGATATCACACTACTGAGAGGCAAAACACCACACCCTGGCAGATTGCTCTACCTATAATTGCCTCCAGGAGAACAAGGAGTTGCTCTGGTAAATGATTCAGCAGTAGATACTGCAGTCAGAACAAGGTGGTATCAACCGCAATTATCTGCTGCTACCCTCTTTATCCATTTACTTGTCTTCCCACACCACCTTTGCTCCTCATCCTTTTCCTTGTAGTCTACTTCTAGCTTCTCATTTGGTGGAAACAAAAAGTCTATGTGTCTACACATCTGAACAGCCTTGAGATGTTTCTGTTCATGACTATAAGTCTCACTGATTTCATTTTTAATTGTTTGGGGTTTTTTTTTCTGAGGTTTTGGAGAGTGCTTGTTTATGGTTCAAGCTTTGTTCAGATTCAATTGCTGCAATGAAGTTGCTGGGAAAATGAAAATAAAATCTAATTCAGAGCAACTTCCTAATTTTTTTTGCTGAGTATGAAATTGGTGTTGAAGTCTATATGTAATTTCCTTTTCATATACCATAGCATCTGTGTATCTTTTTCTTCTGCAGCTGAAACGAATTAACTAAATTTCAATAGTCAGTGAGGTAAGGTTTTATCACCTTTCAAAGAATATAGTTACCTCTTATTTTGTTCAGAGAGTTCTCTGTCATCTAATGTTTGTCTGTCCACGTGTTCTGTGCTCTGCCATCATACTGATAAAGAGAATTGAGATCCATTTGTAAATCCAATTATATTTTAGTACTTACTGTTGGTTTATTTATAAAGAAAAATTAAAGAAAAAATCCACAGAAATAATAAATCAACCAAAATTTTCAATAAGGAAAAAATTGTACTGTCTGAAAAAAATTGATTAAAATTACATATTTTCTGATCCTAACAGAAGATTTCATAGAATTACTGCTGAGAGAAAATAATATTTATATTTTTTTTAAACTAAGCATTTTGGAACTCCAGTTTTCTTACAGAATTTTTTGCCCCATCCACATATAAACACTATATGTTGCGTTGAAGAATCTTCATGCATATAGTAAATAGTTTTTTACAGTCATTATAGCCATGAAGGGTATCTTATAATATAATAAAAAAGATAGTTTATTTTTCTAGATTATATTATATATAAATAAATATTGTATATATAAATTTTGCATAAAAATCAAAGAAAAAAGGAAAAATGACTGACTGAGGAGAAGGATTTTATAGAAGAATAACATTTCATTGTGTCACACTGAACATATACTAATTAAAAAAATGTAAGTTTTTTCCAATTAGGAAGTTTGCAAGACTTCAGAATGTTTTGTTCTCTGAATAAGAAATAATGACTACAATTTTGACTTTCCATAAATAAAGCTCAAATGAAAATGAAACTGTTTCTCTGGAATACTTAAAAAGCTTTAACTCACTGAAAAATAGCAAAAGCTTTTTCAAACAAAAAATCCCCTAATATACATACATATTTGTTTAAAAGATATCAGTAAAAATGTTTTTCAAATTTTTTCTTTTTAAATTGGAGCCAAGAATTTAATGAAAATGGACTTTCTTCTGAGAAAATTTTATTAGCAGTAAAGCATTTCTACCACAAGAAGAAGCTGCTATCAGCAGATTGTAAGGATATCTTTTGTGATTGCAATTAATATATCAACTGGTAGATGTACAAAAATCCTTAAACTCATGCTTATTATCTTAGGAAAACCCATTTCTCTTCACTGTTTTTTTTCCTGCATGGTGTGTTGGGGAGGGTTGCTGTTGTGAATCTGAAGAACTAGAGCAAGATGGATTGGGAAATGAGAAATACAGTAAATAATATCTGATTCTTATTATTCTACTGGGAAAATGAATGTTCTGGTGATCGAATATTTCCTGGTTAATTTTCTGATACTGACATTTTTAGTTCCTATAAAAAACAACTTTTTTTTGTTTTAGTATCTTACTCCTATTAAACACTATTATGCATGTAACAGTGTTGCTCACAGGGCAAACCTGAAAACAGCATTTCTATGATCAGCATAGTTGGAGAAACATTCCGTATTTTCCCAAAAGCTCAGTATGGACTCCCTCTGAATTTAATTTTCAATGATTCACTACTAATGTCATCTAGACTTCTGCTGCTTTAACCTCTTTTCAAAATAAGCAATGCATTAAAGTCAAACAATCTAAGTTTATGACTTGGTATCTTAAATCTTCTAAATCAGAAGGTTTTTCACCTGGTAGCAGATTTTCTTCCAAGGTTCAATTTAAATGCCTCCTTCCTGGTGTAGGCATGCTGCTGCAGAACTGCTAGATCGAAATTTCATAGAAGAATACCACAATAAATAAGTATCACATATCATGGAACTGTAGAATCATTTAGGATGCAAAAGACCTCTAAGATCACCAAGTCCAACCATTAACCCATCACTACCAAGCTCACCACTAAACTATGTCCATAAGCATCATATTTACACATCTTCTAAATACCTCCAGGGATGGTGACTCAACCACTTCCTCAGACAGCCTGTTCCAATGCTTGACAACCCTTTCCATGGAGAAACTTTTCCTAATATCCATTCTAAACCTCAGTGAGCATAACTTGAGGCTGTTTCCTTTTCTCCCATCATTAGTTACCTGAGAGAAGAGACAATCCCCCATCTGGCTACAACCTTCTTTCAGGTAATTGTGGAGAGTGATAAGTCCCCCCCCCCGGGCCAGGCTAAACAACTTCAGCTCCCTCAGCCACTCCTGACAGGACTTGTGCTGCACACACCTCATCAGCTTTGTTGCCCTTCTCTGGACGCACTCCAGCACCTCGATGTCTGTCTTCTCTTCACGTTTGTAACTTTCAGTCAATTGGCACTTCCCCAGTTAGACAGAGCTGCTGATAAATGATGGAAAATGGTTTGGTGAGCACTTCTCCCAGCTTTCTCTGTGCCTTGAAGTGGATCCCATCTGGTCCCATAGACTTGAGTGTGTCCAAGTGGAAAAGCAGGTCACTGACCATTTCCTTTGGATTTTGGGGGTTTCATTCTACTCCCCATCCCTGTCTTCCAACTCAGAGGGCTGGGTACCCTTAGAAAAAATTGTTGACTATTAAATACTGAGGCAAAGAAGTCAAGAAGTAACTCAGCTTTTTCTTTATCCTTTGTCACTATGTTTCTCCTCACGTTCAATAAAAGGATGGAGATTCTCCTTAGCCCTATTTTGCTGCTTACGCGTTTATAGAAATATTTTTTATTGTCTTTTACAGTAGAAGCCAATTTAAGCTCTAGTTAGGCCTTGACCCTTTTAATTTTCTCCCTGCATAACCTCACATCATCCTTGTAGTCCTCCTGAATCAGCTATGCGCCCCTTCTCTCAAAGTCCATGAATTCTCCTTTTTTTTTCCTGGAGTTCCAGACAAAGCTTTCCGTTTACCCAGGACAGTTGTCTTCTTGGATGGATTATCTTTTGGGGATGTCCTGCTCCTGCATCTTTAATATTTCCTTCTTTAAGCCCATCCAGCCTTCCTGGGCTCATTTACCCTTTAGGACTCCATATATATTATAGCACAGTGCCTTTGCTGCTTTGAAAAAGAATGAAATAAACATCCAAAGTGGGTCTTTATTTTATGTTTTATTATAATTGCTATATAATACTTTTTTGTAAAATTATTTTCTGTTGGATAATACTATCATACAAGCTATAAAGAAACAAACATATACGTAAATTCTGCTATGTTTCTAAAACTAGATTTTTAAACTAGAAGTGAAATCTCTTATTCTTGCCCTGGTATCAACTTGATATTCTATAAAATAAATCAGAATCTGGCAACTTGTCTAAAACATAAATTTGATTAACTACTAATGTTAGTTATTTTTCTCCTGTGAATATGTTCTCAGACATGGCATATAGTTATATTTATGTATATGCACATAATTTGTCGCTGAACTTTTGCAAAGCCTTTAGTTCTTGAATACTTTGAAGTCACTAAACAGAAAAAGCTACACACTATTCCCCAAGAGAATTCTTTGAATTGAGTGGGAAAATAGGCATTTGGCAATACGTTCACAGGAGTAATGTACAACCAGGGAGAAGCATTTCACTAAAGTATCCAGTAACCCTTACAACACTTAGTAAAATACAACCCATTGGTTTTAAGTTACCCAGAGGAGATTAAGGAAAGAGTAAAGGAAGAAAAGAGATAAAGAGAAGAAAGAAGGAGTAAAGAAAGAGGTTATAATAAGACAATTTTATAGCTACCACTGAAGGGTCCTATGGAAGTCTAGAACTTTCACATGGAGGTGGCAGGTCCTGACAGAAAAGACAAGATAGAGCCCCTGTACTCCTGTATTTATGTCCTTTGGCTACTGTGGCCACCCCTCCCAGGTGGGAGGTCAGCTCAACTGACCCCTCAGAGCACTCCAGGCCAGAGTGAGGAGTGCTGTAGCCAGTCAGGGGCTCCAGCCCCTGGTGTGGGCAGGCTACCAGGCAGCTCTGCCACATGGCTCCGGCCCGCTCTGCCATGGCTACCATGGGGCTGAAGGCCTGGTCGTTTCCCCCCAATACACAAAAGTTACTTCATTAGACCCAATAATAAAATAATACAGTGAGATCTGAATCCAGCCTCTCACAAGTGTTATAAAGAAACTTAATTTTTCATTTCTTATCTTCAACAGAAGAATAATGTGGTTTGACTTTTCTGTGTTATCATGAAAGACATGATGGAATTATTGCAATTATAAAGGCAATTTGGCACAGAAAAAAGTCTGAAAAAGAAGATGAAATTCTAGGCTATATCATTCAAACTATTTCCAGTAGGCAAATGGAGATGTGATTGAATTGCGATTGTGCAAGCTTCAGTTGGTATACTCTTTTGAGCAAAACAAAAATTACATCAATTGCAAGGTAAATTACTATATTAGTAGCATTTTAAAACTTATCAAATGAAAAGAAACTGAAAAAACACTGACTCATTGAGCCTACCAAAAGGAATGTTCTCTCCAAAACCATGAGGGTAAATACCAAGACAGTAGAAATTCTAAACAGCAGTTTTGGTTATTATCACTATTATCCTCAAATGGAAAAAAATGTAAGTATGTTAGACTGAAAGTTAGAAAAAAGGTTTCTAACCACTAGGACAGTACAAATTTACCATATCAGTCCAACAACAGGAGGAAAAATTAGAAATCTCTGCAATACTTAGCTTCGTAAATGTACGTTTATATAATATGATTTTCTGTCATAATAGATATCTATGAACAGCAGTGCAGGAAGCCAATTAAATTCTGTGCCCTATGTTCCAAATATGAAACTGCAAAAGTATATCTATTATTGCCTGTTACAGCCCATCAGCTACAGGTTCATAAAAACATGTCTCTCAGAAGAGACATACTATGGTTTGGAATGACATGTTTTCACTGCAGTCTTGAGCAATGGGAGTTAATTTCACAGTATTCAAAAAAAATTAGGTATATTTGGAGAAGAGAAAGAAACTGATACAGGATAAAAGTCTGTCAAAATCTGTTTGTGCAGTATAGGATTAACAGTATGTAGTACAGAGATTCTCCAGTGTTTCTCAAAATTAGCTATATCATTCTGTTCCAGTTCAGCTTTTGTATTAAATAATTTCTACATATTCTCTAAAGCACAGTAAGTAAATTATCATACATGAATCTCTCAGCCTTTTTTCAAAATGAAAACTGTTAAAATATATTTTTTTTTTAAATTTTCTTGCTTATGTCCACTTTCTTATGTGTTTTACGACTTAGTCCTTACATCTTCACAATTTTCAATCAAGAGCAGATAAACTGTTATCTCCCCCTTCAACCATTTTCACTCTTTAACTCTTCCATTGCATATAAAGAAGGAATCTATCAACCACGGCCTATGTCTAGAAGTTGTGGTTTTTTTCAGGGTGAAAACATCTATATTTTTTTACATGAAAATTAAAGAAAATTAATCATCTATCACAGCAGGACTCCTATTTGTTGGAATATTTGGAACTGACAAAAGAGGTTTTTGCCTTTTGCTGGAAATATGAATTAGGTACTTTTTTAGAACTAAAGTTTATACAGCTGTGATTTCTTTTTCTTATTCCCTGCTGGTTATCTTACTACATTCTACTCTGCTCTTTCAGCACTATGCATATCTAGTTTTGTCATGTTTGCTAAAGGTTGGTAGGGTTGTCCAGAGAAGCTATGGGTGCACCATCACTGAAAGTTTTCAAGGTTAGGTTAGATGGGGCTTTGAGAAACTTGTTTTCCTTTGTTAACTTGGTAACTTGGTCTCCGATTCTTACTTACAGGCTTTCGATCTGCTTATGGCTATTCTTCAGAGACAACTGTTCATCTTCAATCCACCTCCTGATGTAACCCTGCACTTCTTCTTCCCCTGTCTCTTGTGGATAGCCTGTACTCATTTGTAGTTGCACTTCAGTCATGGGACTGATCCCATGAAGTTTCAGGAATGGCAACAAAGTTATAACAATCTAGCAGCATAGTGGCTTCCAGCTCCTCCTATCTGTTGCTGATGCTGCCTGCATTGGTGTAAAGGCACCTCACTGGGCTGTTGGCCGTGGCACCTTCCTGGAGGAAAACCCCTTAATTCCTTTGAGATATTTCTCTGGTGTTTCCTTGTTGGCTTCTGTTACCTCAGGAATCTGGTTTGTTTCCATAAGATTACAAGTGTGCTCCAGTGTGGTTTACACAGTTCCAAGCCACCGGTAGAGAACCATTGGTAACACCTTGTCCCTCTAACTTTACCTCTCATCCCACAGCTTTCCAGGGACAAGCCTGATATTCTCCCCCTCCCTCATCACATCTAGTTTAAAGCTCTGCCAATGAGCCCTCCTAGTTCCCAAGCAAAGACACACTTCCCTCCCTGAGAAAGGCGAGTCCCATCTGATGCCAGCATGCCTGGTGCTGCATACTACATTCCATTGTCAAAACCCCAAAAATTTTAATGGTGACACCAGTCATGGAGCCTTGCATTAACATATTCAGATTCTCTTCCAATGTTTCTGCCTTCAACTAGAAGTACAGAGGAGAATATAACTTGTGCCTCAGATTCCGTTATCAAACGTCCCAAGTCCCTGAAGTCCTTTTTGACTGTCCTTGGGCTACCTGTTGCCACTTCATCACCTCTTGCATGAAAGATCAGTAACGGGTAGCAGTCTGAGGACCACACAGAGCTAGAAAGTTTCCTTGTGATGTCCCCAAACCAGGCCCCAAGGAAGCAGCAGAGCTCCCTATGGGTTGGGCCCAACCAATACATTCGGTGCTCTACTAAGATATCTCTGCCCACAGCAGGGGTCTGAAACTAGATGATCTTTGAAGGTCTCTTCCAACTCAACCCAAACCATTCTATGATTTTGTGATAAATGAAAGTTCAGCACAAAACCACAGTGAAATTTGGGAGCTGAAGCGCTTGTCCTGTGAGGCAGGGTTGAAGAAGTTGAGCTTGTTCAACCTGGAGTAAAGATAATGTGTTGTGGACCCCACAACAGCCCACCTGTGGGAAGGTTTTCAAGAAGCTGGAACCAACATCTCCACAGTAAGGCATGGCAGAAGGATGAGAGACAATAGACATAAATTGAAATAAGAAAGGTTCAGAGTGCCAAAAGGAGAAACCTCTTCCTAATGAGAACAGTCAGGTAGTGAAACAGGCTGTCCAGAGAGGTGGTTCAATCTCTCAGTTCTTGGGGATTTTCAAGATCTGAATTAAAGCCTGAGAAATCTTGTCTATCTCATAGTCCAACCTCCTACTACTTTGTACAGGAGGTTGGACTAGAAATCTTCTGATGGAGAAGAAGGTAATGTCATTTCTAATGGTCATCTTTCCTTTTCCACAGTCTTAGACTGATGACTCAGTCCTGTTGGTTGAACAGCTTAATCGTCCTTTACTGCATACAGTTTTAAACTACTAGAGAAGTAAAATTCTTGTCTTCTGTTTGTTCTTTGGAGGTATTAGATAAGTGAGAGCCAGGTTATCTAATGCTCTGAGGAAAATAAATAAGATTTTAATTTACATTGAACCATGCACATTAAACATGTGAAACCAGTCCAATGAATGGAAGACAAATTAAATATTTCAGTAATCATAATAAGAAGGTATGTTCAGTATTCCCTTGTAACTGGATTTTTCCTATTCTAAGTGCTTCATGCCCAAGCATACTTCATCAGTGTGGTCTGTCTGGAAGACGAAAAATGTATTAATAGAACTGACTATTAATAATGATTGCTTTTAGTAGAAGTTTACTGACATCAAATAAAGGAAATCCCTAATTGGACTGAATCAACAACTTCTGGATGTGTACTTTGCCATCTACTTAGTGTTTATACCTAATGAAAAGAATGTTCTCAGGGATATATACTCAGAATTAATACATGATTCTTAAGTATTAAGAAGTAAAAGTCTCTTATTATTAATCAAGAAATAAAGAATTTATGATGTAAAGAATTTACGGTCTAAAAAGTCTAACTGGTCTAGGCAATCTAGCTTAGGAAAAAAAATGTAATAGTGAGTTTCTTCAAACACATGGAGTAGAAACAAGATCTGCTGTGTACGTGTTTGTGTTTTTTGGGATTTTTTTGAAGTTGATTCCCTGAATCTGCCAGTTCTAACACAATAACAAGAAGCTGGTGCCGATAACTTATTCAGACAAGCAGATAGAAATATATTGTATTCTGAACTATTTATTTTTGCTAAAGCTATTCTGTAAAATTATTATTATTTTATCTTTCAAGTAATTTATCTGAGAATATTAATATGAACATTGTTACAACGTTATCAGATGTTGCAGGTCCGATAGGGAGAGGGGACAGGACACGAGGACTGGTGCAAGCAGACTTTTTTATTCAGGCGTCTGTCTGATTCTTAAAACCTCCTGCCAGGGGAAGGGGCAGAACAAAGGGTGGGCTATCAGACAGACAAGCAGGGGAGCAAATCACAATAGGGTACAGGCAAAAGGGGGAGGAGGAAGCCTGGGCATGTGCAGTTGTGCACTGTGTAGTATGGATACAATGAAACCACATAATAACAGTAAAGTCCATATGAAAGTCCTGTCGATTGCTGTATGCTTTTTTCCATGCCTGGAACTGTTCCCATCCTGAATCTTGCTTCTCTACAATCAGACAGAGAATTTTGACTATTTTGAATTATCTAATAATTTAATTACATTTATTGAAGAACATAGCAGTAGGTAAAGACTTTTCAGTCAATTAAAATCTGAAACTAGAAGGTTTTTCTGCACATAAAATAAAATCAGGTAGATAAAAATTATTTTGAATAAAAACTATACCAAACAAAGCAAAAGTATGAAGGTCTCAGAAATAAATAAAACCACAAAGCAATAGAAGCTTTAGGAGAACACATTCAGTGCTGGTATGGCTATGAGAATGTTAAAATTAATATTAAAATTAATATTGTCATAATTCAAAATTAAACAAAGGTTCTTTGTATCATCATTAGAATTGCTGGGTAAAATTTTCTAAGACCAAGATTTAATTGAAGTTCTAAGGTTAATTCAAAGAAATGGATTTTTTAAAAGGCTTAGTAAGTTTGGACAAGCATACCTTTGTTCATGGTCAAGTGTATTTATGTGTGAGGGATGAAAAGTAGGAGGGAAAAAGCATTTTAATCTGGCTGACAATAAAAAAAAGGATTAGTATTATAAAATCAAAGCAAGCAGTCAGAAAGATGTTACAAACTAGGGATATTTTCTGATTAGCAATTAAACTATCGCCAAACTGCTCCAGTATAGTGTTTGCAATTATCCTAAACAGTTGGTCAAAAGCAGGTAAAGCAAATCAATTCTGAGAAGACATGAAGTGCATTGTCAAATATGGCAAAGATGCAGCTTCTATATTTCTGGTATTCCTAGTGAAATATTGGAAACATCTGAGTCAACTAACAACAGAGTAATAGGGGCAATGCCCCTTCTGTGTCTCCTCATCTGTTCTTTTTTCCCTTCTCCCACGTGAAGTAAGACAGCTGTGAAAATGTAAATTGTAGAGAGGCTGCTCAGGCCAAGCCAGGAGAGCAGTCAGGTTTTTCTCTGCTTTAACAGCACATTTCCTTCAGTCAGATTAGCTGGTTTGGAATACTTCTGTATGAGCTGAAATTGCACTTTGCACTGGCATTGTACCCTAATCCTAAATAGACTAGACAAGTTGTTAAACTACAATTGAATTACGATTTTGTTTGTAATTTGTACTGCCTACCCCATGGCAGTGAGATCACTTCGTGACAATAGGAGTGAAATTCAGGCTGCATCTTAAAGTACTGATGTCTAGGTGTACACAGACAGGAGTATGTATGGGAGCCAAGTGAGCCATGAGAGTCAGTACACCATCACCCCAATGAATCTGAAAGGTATTCAGCTGACCAGATGCAGGTGTCCTCAACAGATGCCTGCATACAATGGTATAGTTCTCAGTATCTGAAGGGGGCCTACAGGGAAGCCAGAGAGGGACTCTTTGTCAGGAACTGTAGGGATAGAACAAGGAGTAATGGGTACAAATTGAAAGAGGGGAAATTTAGACTAGATATTAAGAAGAGATTCTTCACTGTGATGACAGTGAGATACTGGAACATATTGCCCAGGGAGGCTGTGGATGTCCCAACCCTGGCAGTATTCAAGGCCAGGTTGGAAAAGGCCTTGAGCAACCTAGTTTAGTAGGAGGTGTCCCTTCCCCTTGGTGGGGGGAGTTTGAGACTAGATGATCTCTAAGGTCCCTTCCAACCTTTAACATTCTATGATGCTATGATTCTAATTTTTTGGAAACTGAGTCTACTGACCTCCATTCACCTCAGTCCTGATAGTATCAACATGAATATATACCAGCTAAACATCCTAGCAACAAAGGATCCTGACACCATAAAGTGTAGACCCATTTTATTTTTGGCAACCATATCACATGAACCAGTTCCTAACCTGCACAGACTGTTTTGACCCTTTGCTGTGGTGTTCCAATTAGTTCTTGTAGAACCATCAGTTTCTCTTGTTGTAGATGTATAATTATGGTCCACAGAGACAAGAATACTTTTCCTTTCTTTCCTAAGAACTGTCAAAAATGAATATTGGAAAAGGCAAAGTCAGATACGCTGAATTCAAAATGGGTCTCATATTTTTTTTTCCAGTACAAATGTTCTACATTATCAAGAAAGGACTCTGAGCATTAGAAAAAATACAGTGCAGTATATAGTGTTTCTTCAAAGAGCCATGGTGATGCATCACATGTCAAGCGGAACACAACTATTACTGCCTGACACTAAAGGACCAGAAAGTAGGGTATGTAATTTTACTTTAAGTTGGCTGAATTTGAAAATTATAACATTTTTTTTTCATTTGTGTCATGGTTTAGGAATGATACTCCCCAATTTAGTTTTCCCACTGAAACTCCAAACCCAAACTTGCTTGCTCTCCCTCTCCCCTTTTCCACAGTGGGCTGGAGAGGAAAACCAGAGGCACAAAAGGTAAGGATCACGGTTGAGATGAGAACAATTTACTGGAAATAATTAATAAGAAAATGAACAGTAACAGCAAGAGTACTAACGACAGAGTACAAGAAAAGAAACATTATTGCTGACCATGGAAACCCCCACAATAAACAATACCTGACCTCTCTCTCCAGCTTGGAACTGGGGCCACCCCACAGCTCCACCATGCTTACTCCCTTCTACTCCAAAGAGACTCCCTTCCCCCCACTCCCAGAAATGACGTGAGGTGGTATAGAATAACCTCTGGGTCCTAGCCATGCTCTGTTCTGGTGACTGCAAATATATTTTTTTTTTTTTTTTAATGTTAGTAAAGGAATCCAATGTTAAAATAATTGTTCCTTTTTTTTGTTTTGTTTTGTGGTTGTTTTTTTTGTTTTGTTTTGTTTTGGTTTTGTTTTTTTGGTGTTTTTTTTTTTGTAGTTATTTAATATGTGCAACATTGCTTCAAGGCTTTTGTTTTAATAAAAAACTCTAAATTTATACAAATTTTGACTGAAATTTTACATTTTGAAGGACATAGAATTCAGTCTATCTTGACTGTGGCTCATTAACAAATTCCAGACTGTAATTCTGTTAGACCATTTGATAAGACTTAATTGTATTTTAGTTAAATTAATTTGAAAAAAAAATCTATTTAGCATCAGGTCTGAAAAAAGTTCTTTAGGTTAGCAAAACTTTAAAAGAATACAAGAGAGTAAATTAAATCCCATTGTATCTAAATCATAAGGGTTTATTAGTTTAAAAACCTTCCTGGGTTTACAAATTCAAAGGAACTACATACATTTAAATTAACAATACTGAAATAGGACCCTAACTTGAAGACAATGTCTGAATAGTAAAATAAAGACAAAACAAATTCTGGGTTTGATGGTCTGATAGAAGAATAAATGAAGATACTGACAAATAATTAGCAATTTGAGTCCCTGAAACCCAGTTTCATTTCTGAATATGTAGACTAAAAACAGCTGAAGGAAGGTATAGGTTTTTTCCAGTGCCTGGTTTTATTTTGCTTCCTCACTTTGCTTTCTTGACTTACTGCTTTACAGAAATATAGCCAGTCATTAATAACATAAAGCATGCTTTACAAGTAGTTTTCTTGCAATATAGACATTTACAAAAGAATTAGAGATGGGAAAGTATACCTAGTGGGATTTCTTCTTCATTACTAAATAATCCCAATCTTAGCATTTTGCAATCACATCATTATGACTGTAGAACACAGAAAAATCAAGTGTAGCTATTGTAATAGCAATCTTTACTAACATTAGCTCTTTCAGACCAAAATTAATGGATTGCCTCACATATAAGAAACAGCACAGTGGAAAGATTTACTGAAGTATAATGTTAGACAGAATTTTTCCTCACAACTGCTCTTAAATTTAACATTTCAAGTCTAGTAGTAGCAAAACCTTCTGGAGGTAAATATATCATGGTACCAACTCTTTCTCAACCTGCTCTTTGTCCTATGATTTAATTTATATCCATGCAGCTCCAGGAATCTACAGCTACCATGGTCAGTCCTGTAGAAAACAGTTTCAAACATGTTGGCACTCAGAGATATCTCTAATATCTTTACTGGTATATGTAGTTTTCTACCTGCTTCCTTTGTCCTCTCTCCCTAGCAGTGCTGGTATATCCAGCTCTTGATGAGGTGAGACAAAGTGAAATGCTTCCTTTCTCTACTCTACTTCATTTCCTTTTTTCTCTCATATTGTTTTCCAAAACCACTCAATAAAATGCAATCTGGTAAAGCCTGATTACAAGCAGTTTTTCACAATCTGAATTCATATTAACATAATGCCTGAAAAAACCCAATGCTCCTTGTAAATGACAGATTTTAGTACCACTCACTGTCTGGATAGTCAGAAAGAGGTATGGATTTTATAGAAGCTTAGAAACCCTTATGCTCACTTAGATTTATCTAAGTACCATGAAGCAGATGTGTATCTCAATAGCAAGTTTCTGAATCAAATACATGATTGAGAGGATCTAGTCTTCCATACCTGTAGAGGAATAATTGAATTGAAGAATTCCTTTGTGGAAAGAGTTGTTAAGAACTGGAATGGACTGCTGAGGGATGTGGTGGAGTCACCATGCCTGGATATGTTCAAGAAACGACTGGACATGGTACTTAGTGGTATGGTCTAGTTGACAAGGTGGTAATTGGTCAAAGGTTAGACTAGGGCAATGAAGCTGTGGGAATGGTATTTCTGGGCTCTCAGACCCTCATCTGAATCCCTATTGGAAAGGGACTTTTCACAAGGGCATCAAGTGACAGGACAAGTGGAAATGACCTCAAAGAGATAGCAGGCGTGGTTAGATTAGATATTAGAACAAAATTCTTTACTATGAGGATTGTGAGGCACTGACACAGGTTACCTAGAGATGTGGACTACCCATACCCGAAGGTGTTCAAGACCAGACTGGAGGCTCTGGAGCAACTTGGTCTAGACGAACATATCCCTGCCTGTGACAGTTGATTGGAACTAGATGATCTCTAAGGTCCCTTCCAGCCGAAAGCATTCTAGGATTGTGTGATTCTGTGATTCTGTGATCTTGGAGGTCTTTACCAGCCTAAGATTCTGTGATTCTATAAGGAGCTGTGCAATGCAAATAGTCAATCATGATTTTTATTAGGGGTGCTCTCTCAGGTCTGCTCACCAAGGTAAAGTACAGATATCCTCTCAGTTCCTCCCTCATTTCCAGAATGTACTTCATTAAACAGGTAGATGGGTCATAAAAACAGTAATTGGAGACCTTCAAGGGATGTACAATTACGGGTACTGCCCTCTCTCCAGAACAGCAGCTGGACCTGCTGACCAACATATACAGTAAGGAGAAAGGATAGCACAATAATTGTGATCCTCAATAGTGCCTTTGGAGGACTCCAATTTCCCTCTTGTGTCATAGACTTTTGTGTGCCAGCAACACATCTCTTTATGTGTTTTGTCCTGAGTTTTCTAGCTAATGATTTGTGTATAATAAAATTTACTCAACAACCAATCAATATTGTTTTAATACATGTATTAAAATGTTAAGGAACTCCAATATTGTGGTGATGGCAGACCATTAAATAGTAAAAGGAGTTGCTCTGTTTTATCAGAAACACATTTAGGGATTCTTTTAGCAATCTGTCCAATGTCAACATTTCAAAGCTTGTTAGCTTCACATATGCATCTTCTTTTATCTTGTACTAAATCTTTTATCTTAGTTTTTCTTAACTTTGATTATTCAATGGAGTGGAAACTGAATACCTGTAATGAAACCTGAAATCATGAGTGTGAGGCAGAAAATCAAACTTGACATAATTATATAAGGTACATAAGAAAGCAAATTTTATGTAGTGGGGCAATTCCAGATGAGCAAACTTAAACCAACATTTTAATACCACAGACGTGTTACTGAGTGTAATACAGGATTATTCTTATCCAACCAGGGGGCAGCCTTCTTGTTGTCTTATTGCTACATGGGTACCTTTACCACATTGCAGTTCATGCCTTATGGCAAAGGAAGCTTAGATCAGAATCCCTAGAAACTCATCTCCTCTCAAAGGGAGTGGAAAGGAGTTTATCAAGTTGTATGCCTTAACTGCTTAATTCTATGAGCTATACAGAACTTTTCCTTTCTAAAAGATACAGGGGATAATGATTACTAATAATTAATATGTTTTTGGTCATATCGCAATAACAGTATCAGTAGCCAGATATTGTTAGGTGCGATATTAAGCATGTAATAAGACAAACCCTGTACCACTCTGAGCACCAAATCCAAATAGATAGGATGGATCTATTATTTCAATTTTTACAGAAAAGGAAAAAAAAATATTCTATAAGATTATATGGTTTATCAGAAACACAAAATAAGCTGAAACAACATGTACTATCTTTGGTAAAGTCAGTAGTTTTCCTGAGATTTCAGTCTCTTTACAGAGAGGGTAATCAGACATTGGAATGGGTTACCCAGGGGAGTGGTGGATTCTTCGTCCTTGGAGGTTTTTAAGATAAGACTGGATGTGGCACTTAGTGCCATGGTCTAGTAACCGCAGTGGTAGTGGATCAAGGGTTGGACTTGATGATCTCGGAGGTCCCTTCCAACCCAGTTGATTCTATGATTCTGTGATTCTATGATTCTATGATTCTATGATTCTATGATTCAAGGTGCATAAAAAGATTCTTGTCAGTGGACAAAATGTTTTCCAGTTGTAGATCAACTACATAAAGAAGTACTTGTTCAAAATAGAACTCCTAATGCTCCCTGTCTTCCAAATCAAGGAATCAGAATATGATTTATTGTTTGACTTACTTTCTTCTGATAAATTAGATGACATAAACACAATTACACCAAGTTTAAACTGATTTGACTTAGAAAAACTACACAGATTCAGGCCATGGGTTCCCTCCAAATGTTTACATGCATAAGTGCAAAGACATTTAATTAAATCAGAGAAGGAAAGTGGTGGTAACTGTGTTCTCTGATTTTATCAGTAGTTAGTTTTACTTGTTTCACTGTGTTTATAAAAATGTAAGCCTGGATAGACTCTTTCAACAGCAGAATGGTCCAACACACATTCTCACCTCCCAGGAAAATGCTCTCAAGCCCAAGAGGTAAGTTAGGTTGGGATGTAAGGGATGGTTTTCTCACTCTTATTTGATATAGGCTGCTATGCAACTAAGAGTGTTAAATTAAATGCGGAAGAGTGTGTCTCTGTATAAAAAAGACAGGTCTTTTTTGCATTAAAGTGCTATCTGACAAAATACATCTATTTGCAGTCTTGCATGTAGATGTAGACATTACTTTTCTTCTCCTCTCTTTCACCTGTGTTATGGCTGCTAAATGGGTACCTAATAGTGTACAGGAGATTCAGGATGCACGTTTTCTTTCATACCTCTAGACTTGCACATCCAAGTCTGAAACTAACGGGATTCCAGGCTTCATGCTACTGTGAGCACCTCACTTGGGTTGTGACTTTCACTATAATGACCAAGCTTAGACACCCTTCTTGGCTCCATGGCCTTGATTTTGATCATATTCTGCAGTCTGCTCTCATCTGAAAAATATTTGTGCACAGTGAATATATGAATACTACTGTGGTGTATCCATCTACTGTTGATACCTCCTGCTCCAAAATAATTTTCAGCCTGGAATAGTCAATGGTAGTTTAAGCAGTAAGCAGTAGTCTAAGAAATTTTCTATAGCAAATATCTGGATTTTTAGGTTTCACTGATAAATATGTACCATATAAACTTCATGTAGTTGTAAGATCTAGAAACATTCTTAACTTCATAACTTCATAAAGAGAGCTGCAAAACTAGTTAGTGTAGAAGGTGTTTGAATTTAGCAATCAAATATAAACTTACTAATCCTATCTTCCTAAAATCAGATGGGGAGAATGAGGTAATTTGGTTAATTCCGTTATTGAAAAATTTATTTTTCCTCTTCTTTGGTAAAACTAAATCAGTTTAATTTTCTTCCTTTTAAAATACTTGACATATTTGGTCATTTTCCTAATGAATATTATGTGTTTTGAATTTCATATACATGTGTTCTTTCACTACAGTAGTTTCATTTTCTTAATTTATTTAATATATTTTTTGAAGACATAACTAGAAAAAGACGTAGAGATCAGAACTGGCAGTAAATGAATCTACATATAGATCTAGGATATATATTTACTCTACATAATCCACACAAATAAATTAAAATTAGAAATATAAACAGACATATACATTCTATATACGTTTTTATGATTCAAGATGTTGGAAAAGTACAAAGAGGTGTACTAATTTCTTTCTTTTAAAATTCAAGACACTAAAAGATAAGTTACCTTGTGAAGGATTTAAAATAATATCTGAGAGAAAAGAATATTAAATGCACCTCTTAATCTGAGTTTGTTGATTGATGATAAAATTAAGATCTGTATCTTCTCTCTCATCCTAAAAAAACAATTGGATGTAATAACTCTCAGATAGACAAAGAAATTTAAGAGAAATAACATTCTCTCTTCTTCATAAGACACTGGATAAATTAAATGTATCTGTTCTTTACTAGCATACCTGTTGTGGATTGTTAACTTTGGATCATTCAGTGCTGTGCTGATTATTAAATAGGAGGAGTCTTTGTTTCAAAATGCACAATTTCATCACTAAATAATCAGTCCTTCAACAAACTAATCTTTTTTATTAGTATTGTTTGTAGGCATTCTCTGCCAGTAGTTAAAATAGGTTAACAGGTTAACTAGTTCACATCCTTATCACATAATATTTACTTTGCAATTTGTGCTCATGTTGGGTAATGACAAGCAAACGTTAGCATGGGAAAGAAGTTGTCATCTGTTGTCCTCAGAACAGGATGTTATACTGTGAGTGAGTAAAAGATTAACTGTTTGTTTTATACTCCAAGTAAATACAGGAGAAAAAAATTGTGGGATTTTTTTTAAGTAGTAGAATTATGGAAATTACTTTTATTGATATTAAAGAAAGGGAAAGTGAGGATTCTGTGGTAGTAGATTCCTAATCCTTTGCTATGATTCCCGGTTATATTTTCAAATCATGCTGTGGGCTAATGCTGAATACTTTCTGCTGAAAATTCAAATATTTATGGATTTTTGATTATCAAGGAATAGTAAATATCTGAAAATATTAATGACTGCGTAATTCTTGACTGTCTGGAAATACTTTGTATTAAAAACAGTAGTTAAAAGATGTCTAACCTCCAGAAACAGCTTGAACTATCCCTGCAAGACTGAAAATCCCTTCTTCAGCCAATGTTGCCTCTTCTATAAGTAACATCTTGATTCAGTGGGCTTTGAAACATTTTGGGCTATTTAAGTATGTGTGATTAGTCAGATTTTCAGTCAATGAGCTCATCTGAGTAAGGAGAGCAATAAGGAACGTCAGAAACAATAATAATTAAAATCTGTAATGCCCAAACACCAGAGTAGTGTGTTGACCTCTGTAATTTTAAGAAGCCAAACTTATATAGTGAGATCTCCCTGTTTTCTAGAAACTGGTGTGTGTGAAAATTACACTAACAGCCTAGAAAGCCCAGTCTTCTCATTAATATAAACTAAATTAGTGTGCAATGACTTATGCAATAAGTATATCCCAGTCTTCTGAGATGAACCATAAAAGCATGGAATTCTACATAATTTGAGAAAGATCAATGAACTCTTCAATTCAATTCAATTCAATTCGTTTCAATTCAATTCGTCCTTGAAATCAGTGTGTTTTATTACCATAGCACAATAAAGTAGATTTGGAGCTTTCTAGATAAACCTCACTTGAATCACATTGTTAACTAATATAATTGTATAAAAACAGGATGAAAACACAGTTTTAACACATCAAGAATATTACTAGATGCTAATATAATATAGATCACAATATTTGACCATTGTTCAAATGTGTAACTGAATCCCATCATCCAATCATGTGAAACTTTCTTAGTGTCAAGTATGTTATCAAGAGACACAAGGGGTGACAAAATGAGCAAGCAGATGAAATAGATGACACAGAAAAATGTCAGAAACAAAAGCTAGTAAATGAGCTGTGGGAACAGATGGAGTGTGAATCATTGCTGTTATAAGGACTTGTATTCCGGGGAAAACATGAGTAGAAATAAAAACAACGGTTTTCAAATAAAGTTTTACAGCCTGTAAAAATAAGTTCAAAATGAACAAAGGAAGGTAGTGCAAGAAAAAGTCAGGAAGAAGAAAGTTTTGGACAAGTGCACGATGACTGATAGGGAACACTTATGCAGCAAGGATGAAAAGAGTTTTCTGCTTTTTCCTGAAGGCTGAGCACGCCTCTGAAATTCTTTTGGCAGCCTAAACCAGTTGTAGGCATCTTTGTTTCACCTAGTTGTAACACAGGAGTATGTAACAGTGGACTAATAGTTAATATGAAGGGTTTATCCCTAAATACGTATAATCAATTTCATCATTAGAAGAAGATATTGATAAAAAATAATGCTAGTATAAGTTAGGTTTTTTTCAATTGTTGATATTAAATTGATCAAAACATACTCAAACTTTTCAATCATCTTTTTGTGTTGGACTTTTTTACCTTTAACAGTTTGTTCAGGACAAAAGTTGACTTTCTCCTGTGTTCTACCATTTGCAATGCAAATAGATTCTGATCTGATGAGACTATATGAAATCTACTATGAATAATATGAAATTCCATCATAAATAACATATGATGAACAACAACTACCAGCTGCAAGAAATGATGGACAAAAAATTAGTCACTGAATTATTAATACAGTACAATAAATTCAGAAATGGTTTGCTGAGAGTTTTCTTGCTAAGTATTTGATACAGCGCCCTGTAAAGCATGTGATAAATCAAGGTCCATATTAAAGACTGCTTGGACCCTAAACAATGATCAGTTTCTAAGGGGAAGAATCCCAAGCATATAATAAAAAGAACCAAAGAACCACAGCAAATGTATACTGAGTTTTTGTGGGGCTCTAAAGAAGCTCTGACAGGACTTGTAATGGGAGAGATATCAGCTCTGCTGGTATTATTTGAAACAGCCTTTCTTAGATTTACAAAATAGTACCATGGAAGTCTTCCTAGCATCTTTGTCTTTCACTTATATTTTTTTGAAAGTACTGATAGACTATAATAAAGATTTACATGGTCCTTGGATACAATAACAATTGCTTCCTTGGAAGTACTGTGTAAGAGAGAAGGATGAGACAGATGGGTAATTAAATCTCTAGTGATTTTTTTATTTCCTGGGATATAAAGAAGTTTATATAGTCTTTACTGCTGTCTCTGTTAATCTCTTCCTTACATAACTTTGTCTGCTTTTTGATGTAACTTTTCTTCTGGTTTGATTTGGTTTAGTTTTAGACTTTATACTAAGATAATGGCAATTTAATATAATTTTTCAGATAATTTCCAGCAAGACTGTATAAAATGCAAGAATACTTCATGGATTAACCTTAAATTCACATTCAGATTATAAATGTGGCTTCAATACCAATGCTCTCTATATGATTTGTTTGCAAGCTATATCCTTAGTTTGCTATCACTGATGTGCTCCTTTTTCTTGAAACTTGCTGTTTTCTGGAGTTTTGCTCTCGTTTTCACTCATTTTGTTATGTCTTTTCTTCCATCCTCAGGGTTAAGATTTATCAAGCAATAGTACATTGCAGTTTCTTAAATGCAATTAATTATCTATTTCCAGATCACTTGCTGCATGTAACTGTCTTATTTTGTATTTGTGGATTTATGTGTGTGTGTTTCACATGTTTTTATTCAGTTGTAATTAAAAAATGTAATCAAAGTTGACTTTCCACTCCTGCCTAAATCAATAATGAGAATATCAAAGAATCTGTATTCCAATATACTAATTCCAGAGACTAATGCTTCATTTCCTGTCTTAGAAATCGCGCAGGAATTACTAGTCTAGTATGAGGCAGGTTTTATTTCTCACTGATATTTTTCTCTGATTCATAATAATTAAATATGTAACAATATTAGATTAATCTCTTTTTCAAATTATATCGATTGCAAAAAGCATGAACTACAACTAAATTGTAACTACCATTCCAGTCTTCCCTCCAACAGTCACTGGGCTTTTTGATTATATGTTACATTGAAAAGACAAAGAGATCTACACTGAAGACTATTTTAAATCATATAGACCGTATTAAATGTAAAGAGATGCCAAAATATATTACAGTGATGATTAAAATTTAATAGAAACCTTGAGGCATCAGTTTCAGAACTATTGAAGCAAGTGACTGAAACCAGCGTAGTTTCATGGAATATGATAATGATTTAAAAAAATCCAGACCAGTAAAATAGTAGATATTTGGGAATAAATAGAAGTCATTGTTGACTGGCCTAGAGACGGTGAAAACTACAATGTAGATAGATCCACTAAACATAAATAAAAAAGACCCAGACTGTATGTTATATCATGAAATTGAACATAATTTAGAGAGAGAGAAAATGTTTTACTTACCACAAAAGGCAGGTGCAAACAGGAATTTTGTTTATTATTGTTCATGGTCATGAAATTTTCCATACAGATACTAAAATTACAAAGGAGAGAGAAACTGATGAACCAAAGAACAATGAAACTATTTTTTTTACCAAGGAGAATCACGTCTAACTAGTCATTTCACAGTCACAAAAATGGTGAAAAAGCAGGGCAGGTCAGAATAGCAAAAGTGTGAAAAAATAAGAGTAGGAAAGCATAACAGCACAATAAAGTTGGCTATGTTCAATCAAGTCTTAGGACAATATGCACAACACAAAATGCTGCTATTCTCAGAGAGGAAAATTAATCTTTGGGAAAATGAGGAGAAAGGACTATATTACTTTGTTGATACAAAAGTCTCCTTTCAGCTAGTAGAAGCTTTTTAAATACAGCAACTGATATTTTATATCTTTGTATTCAATAATCTGATATTCATTATTAAAATACATATACAAAGCTGAAAAAAAATTGAGATAAAATATAACCCTGTTGAATTTCTTTAAAGGAAAAACATTAAAATGATCTTTGAGATTATTTTTTTATAAGAAAAATTGTACTTAAATATTAAAAAATGTTCCCACTCATTACTTGTAAAAAATATAGCATTTCTTCTTAATTTTCATTGCAAATATGGAGTGGAAAGTAAGTCATGTATTGTAGCTGGCTTAACTTTTTCCCTTATCCTACACCAGAAGATAAAATGCTTTCTTATTTTCTAGATCTAAAATCTTCTCCCATTTTTATCACCCCTAAGTATGAAGACCTCCTGAGAAATTGAAAAATTGGTTTATAATCTTAATTTAATTATAATCTTCTTCCCTGTTAGACTTGCAGCTTTCTACAGTTTATGTGTTCTGCAAATTAAAAAGCAGCCTCCATTTTTAGGCATCTGTCATTAATATAATTTCAAATAACACCAGAACATTCCAGAAAAGTTTCTTGGGTGTCTTGTCACTGTTTTTTGTCTTTTCTACAGATACTTCATTCAGTGTGGGTTATGTCACTTAACTCCAGATAGTTAAAAATTAGATTTACTCTAACAAGTCATTTAGGACCTTTTCTAAGAATTGTAGGAAAATCAGCGTAACTGGATGCTTAAGATTCATCCTCTTATAAGATATCTCTGATCTGTGGAAATCTTTCCCCACACACAGGGTCTATTTTTTCTTTGGCCTTTGTCCAGTAGACTAATATTCTCTGCTTGTGACCAGTTGTTATTGATTTGACAGCTTCTTTCAAAACTCTCTTTCAAGAGAGGCAAAAGAAACCTAAAATCAAGAAAAAAAATTAGGTATTAAAAATAGAAAAAAGATCGTCCCTGGATTTTTACATCTTTTCAGGGAAGCAATAGAATTATGGATTGAAAATCATAAGACAAAGTGAAAATTCAAATATCAAGTGATTCAGAAAATGTATTCCAGAACAGCTTTTTCACTAAATGTTTCATCATTTCCCTATTCACACAAAGATTGCAATAAAACAAGTAGTCTATTTAAAAAATATAAAATGCAATAAAAGTTCAATAAATTATAATTCTGTACGAATTACTCTGACACATTTTTTCTTTTTTAAAGCTAATTCTTTTTGATGGACGCCTTGCAGAACTTTTTCGATGGTGTCCTCAGAAACTCAATTCCATATATTTGTTAAAAATATAACACAAAATATTGTAATTCTCTGATAAATATTCTGAGACTGTTTCAGAAAAGTTTGCCTCTGTAATTTTGAAGAGCTTGCTGCTATTCAATACATGTCACTAATTGCATCAATTTTCAGAATGAACAGCCAAATATTTCCTCTCACCAGCCTTTTGAACTGCAATACTATTTTTCTTTCCAATGGATTCATATTAAAACATCAAAGGACTAATTTTAAATTATCACTTTCTATTCAAGGTTAAGCTAACTTTTTAAAACAACTTCCTTTCACTCACCAAACACCACCCAAAAGGAACAATTATTTTAGGTATATAGGTAACTGCCTTTAAAGGAATGTACAAAATTAATTTTATTCACATTTATTTCTTTAGCTGTCTAATTTTTCTCTAATAGTTCTCTAAGTTTTTGACTGAGGACTTGGAGCTGTTCTATAAGGTTATGTTAGCATAGATGCAGCTTCTCTTCTCAGATTAATTGTATGATCTTCAAAGACGTTTACACTATGTATTAATTTCCTAATCTGCTTAAATTTTTTTGGAAGCTGAAGACATTGAAAAATTGTGTAATGAAAAATATTATTATAATTTAATCAGCACATACTGTAAAAAATTTAATACCAAAGGAATTATTGTCTTGAATCCTCTAATCAAATTTATGTCAATGCCTAATATTTCACAAATTATCAAGGCTTTCCATTTTTGGATGATATTTTGGAAAAACTTACTTCACAAATTCATGTTTCTAATGAGTAATTTCAGGCAGCTTTGTCCTAACAGAATCTGAATTATCACAATTTGTTAATCACAGTCTGCTATCCAGGATTCTCTCATTAATTTCTTGAACTAATCTAGGAGCTGATAGACATGGATATACTAGTTCATATGTAGAAAGCATTACCAGTATACTTAATGACACTATTTATTTATGCACTCTGAATTCTTTTAGGTTTAAAAACTGTCATTTTGCGATATTTACATCCACTTAAATTTGTCTTATTTTATATGCTATTGAAGATCTCTTGCTTACTTACTCTTTTTCACTGGTATGAAATAATTGATCTATTCACATGACAAGATATCTACATATAGTCATGACTGTACTTGAATGATACACACAAAGACAGACAAGTGGTCTGTGGGAAAAGAAATTTCCTTTTATGTTTTAAATATATGGAAATGTGCAGACACAAGCTTTTAAGACTTTTTACATTTTAACTGAGTTCTATGCTGAAACATAAGTCAAAAATTATTTTTTTTCAGGCTGGATTATGGAACATTAAATCTCAAATATATTGTGTTTAAAACCCTGATACATAGATGCTAATGTTTTCATTCAGAATTCAGAGAAAGAGTACCAATTCTTAGATAACACTTAATCCACACAAAGCAAATAAAATACTATTTCAGAGATGAAAGTAGAACCACATGTAGAAAAAAAAAAAGAATGTTTGTCTCCAGAATAGCTTTGTGGAAAAAAGAAAAATACGTTGTGTGGAGTTGAAGACCAGGAACAGAAGCAAGAAAGGACTGGTCCTGGTCACTAACACAGTGAAAATCTTCAGGAGAACCTTTCACTAAATAGGCAGCAGCCATCATGGAGCCCACAGAGTTGCATAACCATGGCCTGGAGGGTGTGGATAGGTACTAATAATCAGCTCATAAATCAAATGCAACAGATAAAATGGTGAATCAAATCAACTCAATATTTCAGATGTATGAATTCTAGAGCAAAAAGTCATGAAACAAGCAGGAACAAATTTTAGTACATGATTATAATTATTTACTATATTTCCTAACTGTGGGTGATTCATACATGTTACACATTGATATGGAAAGCAGCTGTTTGTTCAAGAAGAATGAAGCAGGAAAAAACCCAAAGATTACTTTTTTTCATAGTAAGGAAGGAGGTTGTGTTCTTATCTGCTGAATGTCTGAAGATTATGACAGAAAAGAAGAAACAAAATCATGAGCCATGTCTTTTTGTGCTTCAAAAATTTTTAATTTGGGATAAATTAATTTCTGAAAGATTAGTAGGATCTAAAGCATGGGACTTGGTGACAAAAAGAGAACATAACTACATGGTTATCCATGGAGAAAGGAACAGAGGAATAAATATACACCCAAAACGATAGAGGATATGGAGAAGCGTTTGTTTCCTTTGTCTGTGACTCCAGCAGTCTATTATTAATTGCCAACAGTTAATTAAATTAAGTTCCCCAAATAAGTCTGATTTGCCCATTGTAGTACTTGGTAAGTGGTCTTCCTTTCTTATCTTAACTCATGAGCTTTTTCATCTTATTTTCTCTCTCCCTGACCTGCTGAGGAGGGAAGTGCCAAAAAGGCTTAGTGGGCATCTGGCAGACTGCCAAGGTCATCCCACCACTCTTGTGGTGAACATTACTCCATGCACATAACTGCTTTATTTTTACATTAAGGTCAGAGGCCAAATGAAATTGGAAATTGTTTTTCTGAATGAGTTATGACTTCTTGGACTCTTCCAGTTTCAGTGGTGATCACTACTATGTCACCAAGATAATGAAATATGTTTGACTCTAAAATAGCAACATTAAGTGCTTGCATTTTGTAAGGGAAGTTGTCATCCACAATATCAATTTCAATTGTATCTAAGTATAGAGGGGAAAAATAATGGTATTGTCTTTCACCTGTGATGCATCATATTCCCATGCAATTTCCTGTTACTTGAACAGGTTTTTTTACCCAAGAAATATGTGAGTTGCTGAAGTAGACCCTACTTTGGGAATTTACCACTAAAAAGAACTTAAGAAGAAAAATTTACACTTATCTGATGTTTTCAGCAGCAAATCAGTGAAGGATATAAATAATATTTAACAGGGATAATATTTTTTCCAAGACCATGGAGAAAAAGAAATAAAAAATGAATTAGCTTTAATTTATATTTCTTTAATATTAGATAACATCTTGAACAAAAATGGAGATTGATTTTCCTTGAATACAGTTAGTCACACATGACATTTATAAATATAAAAAATTCATTTTCTGTGTGTTTATTTCAACCACTTACCATATCTAAAACCATAATTAAACAGAAAAGCTAGACAGTTATTTTAATCAGCTTAAGCATTGTATGTCAGCTGAATCACTATTTCTGTTAAATTTACCTTGTGGCCTTTCTACTAAGACCAAAAAATCTTTGAAGCGATCCAAGGACTGACTCTTCTCCTAACTACTAATATTTGCAACACGTAGGTTTAACCTTCAGGTTGTGAATAAATGTCAAGATACCCCAGTTAACTTAAACCTTTTATGTTACTAAATGACAGAGAAGATCAACTGTACTCAACTTTGAAAGAGAGGTCATGAATGGAGAGCTCTGAGGACAACCAGTAATCAGTACATAATTTCACTGATTTAGACCCTCTATTGGTACAAATCAATAAATTCCAGTGAAGAAAATGGGCTGTATTGATTTACCTCATTGTGAAAATAAGCACAGCACTTGACTCAGCTTCCTGTGTGATTGCTTGACACAATGAAGAAGAAACGAAAAACTGAAACTGTTCAAGAATTGAGAAGAGGAATTAAAACTGTCAACAAACAGATGTTTCATTAATGTTGTCTTTTCTATAATTAAAAAAAAAATATTTGAAAGATTGAAGTATATTTATTAAAGAAACAGTAATATTCTAAGTTTTCGCAGCGTGACTCAACACAGCATAGCTTTTATTTGGAAATGATACTAATTTTTTTCCAAGGATTCTTTAAATTTGTGCATATTCATTAAATAAAATTAGGAAAAGCTTGTTATAAAATTTTCAGAATGAAATTAGAACTAACTGACATTTTCCATTGGAATTCAATGCTTCTGTACAAAACAGTCCATCATAAGAAAGCATGTGAGAGAAGCATTTGCAGAACCAGTGCTATCAGTGATGCTCACTGATGTGGACAATTTAGCAACTGATGTCCAAATCTGAAGTCAATCTCACCTTTAAAACTCCTCTACCTATATTCCACAGGTAAGTAGGAGACATATGCTCCTGTTGATTAGGGTAAACATCACAGAAATTTCTGGTCTGATGCCATCTAAAATAAAAATGTAAAACTCCCCGTTGGCTGCAAGACATACATGGTAAACTTCAGAGACATAAAGGCAATAAAAAGATCTTTTTTCTAATCAGGAAAGACTTAGAGATTCTTTCCAGGTTTTTCATCAAGGTATGTTCCTAGTTTATTATACATAGAAATGCTGACAGTAAAAGAGATGTCATGCTTAATCAACAGTAAGGGTAGGTAACGTCTCAGATAATGGAAAAAAGACTCCAAATATCTGAAATTAGGGAAAAACAAGGTTTCAAACACTTCAAAAGATTTTAATGTGGTTTGCATCTTTCACTCATTTTGTTTAAATAAAAAAATCTGATCAGTTAATGTTCCAATATTTTGCTCAAATGTATAATGATACTGCAAAACATCCTAATTTCACTGCAAGTGTATTGCCATTGCTTGTGCAGTGTGTGTGGTGCTTGTGTGTGAGCCAAGTCTGACGTGTCTCAGGACTAGAGACAGCTGTGCTTAAGGAGATCAAATTTAGGACATCAAATTTAGGTTTTACTTCATATCAAGGGAAAAAGGAATTAACTTTTGGACTTTATGTTTTTGCATGAATGGGTAAATTTATTGTGTGACAGTCACATCTGACAATTTCATAAGTGGTCTTTATGAGTCTGGATTATATAAAATGAATTACTACGTTCAGTTTGTGTTCCTTGATACAAAGAAAAATTTTCATTTTAATTCATTCTATAGTAATAATTGAAGTAATGTTCAAACTGATATCCAGAGTTTGTTAGATTTTAGAAGCATTTTAAGTATATACAAGAAGGAGAATATGAGAAAAAGAAGGGGAGATATATATTTTTATTTTATTTTAGCGATGACCTTTCAGAAAAAGGGATTTCTCTTTCTGAAATAAAGTTCCCTCAAAAACTGAGAAGTTTCTAAAAGTACTCAGTACTTGATGAATTGGCATTTTTAGATAAAAAACATTTCGTCCAGTTCTAATTAGTGTGCTGCTGCATTAATCAGATTTCCTGGTTTGAGGTGAAGCACACTCTGTGAAATTCCTTATGTTCCACTTTTTTTTAGTCAGTGAAGAATGGAATATCAATTATGATTATAATTTATTGGTATATCTTCTTCAAAGGCATTCTATCCTTTCTTGAGAGCTGTTACAATTTGGTTCCTCCAAGGCACAACATACCAGGCTAGAATTTTTCCTCAGATGTTAGCAAATGGTTTAACATGAAGAATCAAGTAGAGTAAGCCTATTCACAAGACCCCTCAACCAGAACAATATCGGATGAGAAAGCTTTGAAAAGATAAAAAAAAAAGCCTGTGTAAAAAAGCTCTGAAAAAATGACAAGGTTCAGGTTGTTGACAGTGTTGATACTTACTGTTATCAACACTTTTTCTACTGGAGATATTTATTTCCCCTCTCACCAGTCTGCCATGAATAGTGAAAGACAATTTATGTCTTCTATGACGCTTTATTTGCAATGGTGATTCATGACACTCTTGTCCAGAAGCTCTATAAAGACAACTCATAATGATTTAAGTTGGAAAAGGCCTCTGGAGGCCATGTGGCCCAAAACTCTGCTCAAATTAGAGCCAAATTTCAAAGTAGATTCAACAGAAAGATATAAAAGTCAATAATGGGAGACATTGTTTCAAGGATCTTCATCTGAGACTGGCGTAGTATACAACTTTATCAACACATATTCAAAGTTTAAGTTTAAGCATGAAGACATAAATATATAATGCATATAAGCAGCATATTCCTCATTGCTCTCAGAGTAAAATTACCAGACACAAGATTATTGCCTTTTATTTAATTGTCTCTAATGGAAAGTTAGTTAATAATGGATTTCAGAGCAATTGGAAGAAGCAATACAATTTGCTTCATCAATATGAGTGTATTTTGTTATAAGATGAGATAAAATTACTTGAGAAACTATCTGGGGAAAAAAAAGGTTTCTGCTAAGACACTGAGATGGTTCAGTAAACCCAGTCTGTAAGGCAGCCCGCAAGCCAAACTGAGAGAGCAAAAGTAAGATCATCAATTGCTTTAATAATTTCACAAAAAAACATTTGACCCAACATGGTAGAATGGTCACAAGTTAGAAACTGTAACTTTTACTAAAAACCATATATGAAGAGTTGAATACAACACTCTTCAACAGCAACCTGAAGATTGCTTCAAGCTGATAAGTAGCGTGGGGACTATTCCACTTAGTATGCCCTGGAACCTTCCTGGTTGTTAGTACTGAGGCTGGTCAATAAAGCTGTGATAACCATAAGCTTTAGGCCACAGGTCAAGAGCAAGTAATTATAGTAGCTACACTAAAATAAAAGTAGCTGGAAGAAAAAAAAATCTAGTTCTTACTCTTACAGCCCCCCCCCCAAAATAAGATGTATGCACTAGAAAAAAACTGAAGTGACTTGATGAGTCAGGTCATGTGAAGTTGAACTCTCCCTTACATAGCAATATAATACAGAATTAGAGAGAACTTCAGGTTTGTTTCTTTGGTTTTCAGACCCTGGGACAAAAGAAAAAAAAAAATCAGCACACACATAATTCAGATCATATTTTAGGAATAGTGCTTCTATGGTGATTTCTTTCAGGTAAATTGTGGTATACGTTTGTAGATACAACTGACCAATTTTTTTTTTCCTTAGTGTCTGGAAATGTCTGAAAATGTCTGAAGTCAGGTCAGAACCACTACATGAAAGCCTTTGCTAGAGGATCCACCTCCTTTTGGTGTTCAGAATCTGTTGGCTTCATTTGATGGCCTTTTCTTGTATTGTAAGGTGTGGCAAGTAGGTAATACCTGTACACTCTCTTTGTCTCTTTTAAAACTTACTGTGATGGATTAGAAGGCCAGAACTCAGAACTTTTCATCTCTTGTTGTCTATCAGGTGCTAGATAAGCAAAGAACAAAAATACCTAACTCTATCCTTACCACACTGAAAAAAAAAAATGCTGGAATCCAAATAATGAATATGTTTAGGTGCAGATGAATGGGTTAATTTTAAAATGAACATTTTTTTGTGCCTCAGAAAACAGGGTATGAGAGAGACAGGAGGGATGTAATGCTCTAAAAAATCACTAAACTATTTTTTAAAGAATTCATGCAGCAGTTTCAAAATGCATGTGCTTTTTAGCCTAATTAAGCATATGCTTAAGCAATTATTGATTTGATGCGCTCACTCCAGGGCTCAGAATGCAGAAAGTATTTTGTGACACTGGGAAATACTTTGCTATGCAACTCTAAGAAAACTGGAGGCAGTGGAGCAGAGTTTACCTTACTAATGTTGTTCATAAAAACAGACTCTTTTCTCTCAGATTTACCAAGAGAAAGAGTCACATCTAGAAACAGGACTATATGTGTAGAATAGAGACAGAAGAAGAGGATGATATATAATACCTAACCCATTCCCTAATCTCTCTGTAAAATATCACATACTCAGTTGTATTCAGTGAGAGTTGAATCAATTGACCTCAAAACAAGTAACTCAAATCAAGTACCAACTATTTTTTCATCTAATTCAAGATTCTGTTCCCTTTTGAATTCTTCTTTAGGAGTGCAAAAAAGATAGATTTGGCCTTCCCAGGATCCCTTGGTTTTAATCTTTCTGGGTAGATGAAACACTTTCTTTAAAGAAGATTTGGAGAACTGATGTTCCAACCACCATTCTGTGAAGGGTGTATGGAAGAGGTGTCTTAATCTCGATGGACTTCTGTACTGAACCAGTTTCTAAATGCTTCATTGTGCTGGTTTAAAGGTAAACCAGGCAGGGGAAATGAACTCAACTCAAAAGAGACATTATAAGTCAGAATAACAATTTAATAAAATAATACAATAAGTACAATTATACAGACAAACAGTTGGTTTTAACCCACAAAACTCAAATATATAACCCAGCACCCTGGGGCATGAACAGAGTGGTGTTCTTTGGGCCCCCTGAGTCCAAAGGAAAAGGAGAGGGGAAAACCTGTTGGTGAAAGTGCTGTTGCAGTCTGGTCAAGAGTGGTGATTGCAGTCCGGTCGAGAATGGTGGTTACAGTCTGGTTGAAAAGTGGTGATTGCAGTCTGGTCGAGAGTGGTGACTGCAGTCTGGTCGAGAGCGCTGGTTGCAGTCTGGTTGAGAGTGGTGATCTGCAGTCTTCCTCTGGATCCCACAAGTGGTTAAAAAGGTCCCAAGACTCCAAGATTATATATCCTCCAGTTCAGGCAGGAATGCTCAGTACCTCCCTCAGGGCGGGGGTGTTCCTTAATGGGTGTGAGGACAAGGACAGCTCCTATCTCGCAGGCCTCTTAGCGCCTAGTTTATAGCCTGAGGAGTCAGGCTCTATGGGCAGATGGTGTAAATGGTTCATTGATAACAGTTTCTGGGAAATGGCATGGAAGGCTATAGAATACACAGTTTTGGGTTGCACCCATCCACTGATGAACTGGTCTCAGCTGTCCTAACTAGGGCATTCATCCACCCTTTGAAAATAAGGGGGTTTCCTATCTAAATAGCTTTTTGCTACAATCTGATGTACACAAATAATTTAAGAAGACTGCATATTGCATGCGTCCAGGAAGCCCAGTCCATTACTACAAGAAAGCATTTGAAAATACTTAATTTTTTAGTGGTTAAGAATCTGGTATGTTTTGCATTACATACAGTAGCAATAAAAGTATTAATCCTGAAATAAAGATTATCTTTTTGTTCACTAAATTTAATTTTAAATGTAACAATACAAAGAATGAAAGGCTTTTGTAGGTCCAGAAGTAGCATGTTTATTTCATTTGTGTAGTTTATACACTAATAATGTGTGGTCTTGAATTCCTTGGGATATTTCTTTATTGCTTGTGAATTTACTCCTGTGATACTGTCTGGAATAGCAATTTCATGTCAACTATTATCTGTGGAAACAGATTAATGCATCCCTGAAGCTTTTTTCTTTATTTGATGAGAATTTTCAATACCCTGAAAGCATTTAGAAAAGGGAAGGGAACAGAAAGCAACATATTTTCCAGTTCAAGCGTACTCTGACTCTTGATTATGGAGATCATATAGATAAGAGTAAAGTATTAATCAGAATTGTTTTGGCAAAAATTTACATCTCTCCATGAGTGTGGATTTTGGAGACAATGAACAGGAAGTAACATCAGTATCTCTAATTGTCATCAGCATGTCAGAAAGTGCATTTGAATGTAACAGAGAAGGTTAGAATGAATAAACAGAAGGGAAGGTCATTTCTTCAGGTAACAAATTAAAAGTGCTGTATTCTGATCATGAACCGTGGCTTAAATGGTCTAAATGGTATTTGTGTTTGTAATTCAAATACTGAGAAATACATTTTGTTTTACTGAACATCACCGTTTTTCATATTTCTTCTTCTCTAGTTTCAGAATATCTGAATGTATAGGCACATAAGCAAGTTCCTTCATGGGGAAGTAGGATGTTAAACTAGTATTTTGAATCATGGGTTGTTTCCTCCAGGATTCTTTAAAGGCATAGACCTACCAAACAATATGCAGATTCCAGAGTGGGGCCATCAGATTTCGAAAGGCAATTGTAAAAATATATTGTAGGAGGTCATGAAGATCTAGGGTCACCAAAGATTTCACATCAAAAAAGGTAACTGAAGGAAACAGGAAAGCTGAGAAGGGAAATGAAAGAGGCGATGGGAAGCTTTGGAAGTGAGAGGTCTGACAGGCAGTAGGTATAAGATAATTTGGAAGCAGTTTAAGGAGAGATTAGCTTCTCTGGGTGAATGTGAGAAAAACCCATGAGTCTGAATCTTAAGGTAAGACTGTTTTAAGACAATAGGAGGGAAAAATGTATCGTTAAACTCCAACAGTGAAATTTCTTCTTGTATTTTTCCTTTCTTGATAAAGAAACACAGACTGAACAGAGATTGACT
>NW_020884881.1:1976521-2004306 GCF_003945725.1 Corapipo altera
ATATCTGAGATGAAATAGAAGTTGATTAATTAGAATACATGTGATTTGTCTAGAAAGGGGAATAATACTTAGGATTTCAAGAACAAAACCTTAGAAAGAGAGGGATATGCTTTGCATCATGAGCTGTCCAAAGGAACATGCCATGGTATTTTGAGATGATCAATCTTAAGTTGAAGTGTTTCAGAATGATATAAAATGGCTCTTTGGCCAGAAAGGGGACAAGTGCTTAGCTACAAGTTCTTTGTACTTGTATTTTTGTATCTTTGAGCTTAAAGTATTTTTGTTTAATAAATGCTGTCCCATTTCCGTCTTAGGATAGGTATTTCATGATTTTCATACTGTGGTAGTACATAAAAGCTTTTTCAAATACAGATGGTACCTCTTTTTTTAAAGATTTTTTACTCCTGTGTGCTTCATTATTAGCAATTTGATGATTACCATGAATTAAAACAAGCATTAAGATCCATTATGATTCATATAATGTCTTTATTTAGATTTCAAAGACATTTCAGGATCTCCTAAGTCTCTGAATAAGAATCATCTAAAATCCTTGATCCACTGGGAAGCTAAAGATATCTAACAACGAAAAAGCTGTCTTTTTCAGTAGGATTTTACTGACTTACAGAAAACACTGTATTAGAAATTTGTTAGCTGAGGACAATTTTGCTATGGGATTCTTACCAAAACTGTGAACAAATGATCTTTCCATTTTCTCTCTTGATTGCTCAGACTGTACCTCTGACAATATGGAATATGATTGTCTTTTTTTTTAAGATCATTCTCTGAGCACACAACAATTTTTATAGTTGAGTCTAGGTAATAGCAGTATTTATCCCAAGGTTGATTTAATTCATTTTAATTCTGCAAACTCTCTGTATCTAATCTCAGGGGCCACACATTTATCTTTTTACATTATTTTTTTCTGCTTTCTTTTAAACTTTTATGTTTAGTGAGCACTTATGTGCTTCAATTTTTCCAATAATAACTCTAAATATATTGCAAATGTTACTTTATAGCATGTACTACTTGAGGCACAGAATGCAGAGTTTTTATGCGTTCTACTACTTTTTGGGAAAAAGTGTGCACTTAATTTTGAATTTAGCTACCTCATTAGTACAAATAGGAAGAAGCATATGTTAACAGTCATCAAGATGCAACTCTCCATGATTATTAATATTATAATTTATAAATAAAAATGAAAGACCTCTAACATGCTCTTGAAATTTGCCTGTATATATATAAAGTTGTGCAAAGACAAGTGAATATTCGATACTAAAGCAACATTGCTTTGGAAATCTTTTGGGAATCCTAGAATATGTTTAATGGAATTGTGCATGTTAAGAAAAAAAGAAGATTAAAAATGTGTACAAGGAGAGATGTTATATTACCTCACTGGGCTACAGATAATTTCTTACAAGAGTCCAAGTACAGCAGAATTCCTGTAAGAATTCTAGAGACATGGAAATAAGAGATTGAAGTAGGGCTACATCTATGCTACGTGGTGATGCGAATTGGTGCTTGTGTGGACCCTTTGACTTACAGAGAAATTACCTCCTCTTTTATAAAGGAGGAAAAAAAAGATCAGAAAAACACCTGTGTGGCAAGGCTTGCAGGAGCTTCATAAAACAGCAACAAAGAGATAGAATGATATTGTTTTTTTCAAAGTCATTATTGCCAGTCATAATTGGTTTCTGTGGTTGGGTTCTCGTAGCTAGAGGGGTGGCTTCTGTTAGAAGCTGCTAGAAGCTTCCCCTGTTCTGTGGAGCCAATGCCAGCTGGCTTGTAGCTGTTTGGATTTGGCTCCCCACCAAGTCCCCAGATCCGCAGCAAAGGTCCCCTCCCTGCTATTAAAGGAAAGAGAAGAGGGGGACAAAAACCAAAGGACCTGAAATAAACTGAACTAAAGAGGTATATGTATATTCAGACTTATATACAATTAGAAAAACTATTTACATATAAGAAAGAAAACCCCAACACCCTAAAACCAAAACAGAAAAAACGATATATGCAGATATGCACAGCTAATAGAGAGCTAGCAAACAAAAGAATCTTAATACCTTCCTTGAGAAAGCAGAACTGCGCCAACGCCACCTCCTCCCAAGGCCTATACTCTTATACCAGGAGCTCAGCAGGGCTGCCTCTCGTCTCCAACCCCAATGGAAGAGGTCTGATCTCTAACATTCCCCTTGTATTAATACTTCTGTTTACGTAAAGAAATAGAATGGTATACTGGGATATGACCACTTCCCTAGTTTTGATGTGGTTACCAGGAAGGCCTAGACTAAACCACTACACTGATCCAAGATGGGCTTCCTGCTGCTGGCGAAGGCCGAGCCAATTAGAAGTAATAGTAACACCTCTGCGATAACACATTTAAGAACAGAAGTTTGTTGTGCAGAAAAAATTCCAGCCAGGGAAGAGCAGAGTGAGAACAAGGGAACAACAAGTTAGACACCAAGGTCAGTGCAGAAGGAGGGGCAGGAGGTGCTCCAGGTGCCAGAGCTGAGGCCCCTGCAGCCTGTGGTGCAGACCATGGGGGAGCAGCTGTGCCCCTGCAGCCCATGGGGGACCATTGAGGTGCAGAAACCCACCTGCAGCCCAGGGAGGAGCCCATGCTGGAGCAGGTGGACGTATGAAGGAGGTTGTGACCCTGTGGGAGGCCCAGGATGGAGCAGGGTCCTGCCAGAGACCAGCAGCCCCTGGAGAGGGAAACCCACTCTGGAGCAGGTTTTTCCTGGGTAGGACTTGTAGCCCCTGTGGGGGACCCACGTCGGTACAGGTCATTTGTGAAGGACTGCACCCCATGGAGGAGTGACCCATGGGACAGCAGTTTGGGAAGAACTGCTGCCCGAGGGATGGACTCACATCTGAGAGATCCATCAAGGACTGTCTCCCATGGGAGGGACCCCACAGGAGCAGGGGAAAGACTCCTCTCCCTGAACAGGGGAAGAAACAACAACTGACCGTAACCCCCATTCCCCATCCCCCTGCACTTCTGGGGGGGAGGAGGGAGAACATGGAAGGAAGGAGAGGTGGGGAGAAGGTATTTTTGAGACTATTTTATTTCTCACTCTTTGGGTCTTATCCTGTTAGTAATAAATATAAGTACTATCCCCACTTTGAGTCTTGATTTGCCCATGAAGGTAATCAGTCACTGACCTCTCCCAGCTCTTATCTCTACTCATGAATTCTTAGCTATTTTTTTTTTCTCTGTCCTCTGTCCAGTTGCAGAGGGAGAGTGAGAGAGTGGCTTTAGTGGGTACCTGGTATCTGGCCAGGGTCAACCCACTACACTGGTGAACCAGTTGCCCTTTAACAACTGTAAGAAGAGGCTGATTTTATTTATTTTCTTTCTATTCCCCTTAATCAGTTTGAAAATTGCAGTGAACTGTAGAGTCTGTAGATGATACAAAAAGTTTAGGACAGTCATAGCTAAAACTTCCATATAGAATCACTAGCAACAAAATGTCGGATGTAGCATTGTCAGCAATGTAAAATAATGTGCATACAGGGGAAAACCAACCTTAACAACCTAACTATGTTTACACATCAGCAGTCTCTAGATCATTACCTCTTGTGAACAAGGTCTCTCAACCACTGTGAATATTTCCCTGAAAGCATCTATTCTCTGAACACTAACACCTGAAAATGGTAGAGATATTTCAAATTACTAGAAAAGAAGTGGAGCCAAAACAGGTGGTTTTATTTTAGTACATAAATCCCTGTGGTGCCTAAGATGAATATAATGACATGCAATTCTGGTCAGTCTATTGAAAACAACTTAGAACATATATATGTTCTAAATCTATATGCAGACAGTGAGGGTATCAAGTGAAATAATTATGCTACAAGCTCTCATAAAAAGAGGAAGAATTTTTACGTGAGAGACTTTTGATTTTGTTCAGTTTATTGTCTGAATTTTTTTCCTAATTAATTTTTGGGATTCTGTAATGTTGCAGGCTGCTGTGGAAACAAAAAGATCAGAAAGGGATGATGTATGTTCATGCAAGATGGGTTCATTTATGCCCACCTTGAAGATGAACCTCTTAGCATTGCAGTCCTCCTCTATCAAATGATGACCAGAGCCTCAAAAGTGCTTTGTGCCAAGTGAGATGCCTCAGGATCTCACAAAAATAAATCTGGATTTAGGAATATCTCCTAGGTTTAACCATCCTCCATGACCAGTGGAGTGAAATAGGAATTTGTTTTAGATTGAGGTGAATTGCATCCTGAATTGTATGGTTATGGTAAGAGTCTGTATAGCTGGTTCAGATGGTAAGAGTCTGTGTAACTGGTTCAGATGCACTGTATATTCATTACCACAGGATGTTTAGGAGGCCAAACATTCATGAAAGGGATTGAACATATTCACAGCAAGTGGACTCCTTAGTGGCCCTCTCAGGTCAGCATATCAGCACAGCTAATACTTACTTTTGATATTATATGCCCTATTAGTGATCTTATCATACTGGTTGTCATATTTCTAAGTAACTGAAGGCTGAAGACAAAATTGGTTTAAATATTACTGCTTTGTTGCTTTCTAGAAGGCAGATAACTGATGTGGAGATGTAATGCAGTTTTATGCTGGACTAATGTAGAATCATAGCTGCTATGGCAGATTGGGTGCATGATCTTGTGGAAGAGAGTTCTTTTAAATTGCTAAGACCAAAGGCTTCAAGATTAGGAACAAAAGACAAAGGTTTTGTCTTTATAAAAAAATCAGAGAACAGCAACAATCCTGTATTTTGCAAAATTTCTTCATCCAGACTCCTCTCTCCTTCTCACCATGCAAGCAACCTCCTTATCTGCGCAATCCAGAGTCATATCTGAGAGTCTGTCACTTTTGGGTTGTTACAGAGGCTCTGTGTTTGCTGCAATTCACCAGACAGATGTGTTCCCCGACTTACAACAAAATGACTTTGTGAGTTCTGATAGAACAAAAGGTTTTATCCACAGGTGAATAACTGTAATTCATTTAATAGGATTTCACGCTTAAAAATTGCTTCAGGGATTTTATGTTTTATTTTGGTTTAGTTCTGAGGTGATACCTTCAAATAACCATTGAGGTGTGTTTAAAGTTTCTGCTACCAAGCGCTGTTTGTAACATTTTGGTAGTAGAAACTTTAGACACATGGATTATTCACCTCCAAAAAACTATCTTAGCTTCTTCCTCCAGTATCTCCAGCCCTAACAGAAACTTTCACAAGCAGGACATTTCTTTCATTATTACAGTGTCTTGCATATTGAAGCAGATTAGTGTGCTAAATTTAAGCCTTAGCAAACAAAATTACCCAGGGTCTCATTTATAGAACTGACTACTGAGGAACGGAATTTAAATTCATATACACGTTATTTAGACATTTCCCCACCATCCCAACTGCCTTGCTCTTTGTCTTTTTAAAGATAATTTATCCTATTATGTTTTCAAGATTGAGATATAGAGAGAAGTATTGTTCATTCCTAACAATCCTGCTCCTACAGCCTGGGATTTGGTGTTCTTTGCTTGTATTTAGTTTTTGGTTTGGGTGGGGTTGTTTTTGTTTGTTTGAACAGAACGAGCCCTTATGATCCAAGTTTGTTTATGCAAACAGTCATCCTAAAACTGGTCAAAGTTCTGAAAGAACAGGCAGAAAAATTCCATTTTCTCATATTTGGAACACTCACAAAAAGTAACAATTGGATGAACTATAATATACGTTATAAATAGTAAGCAGCATGAAAGATCCTGTCAGACACACAGAATGGAGAATGGAAGATAATAGTGAGAATTTTAAAGTTCATATTTTGAAACCTTCTCTCTTTACACCATTGTTAAATGTTTAAATGGGCTACACTGTGTGATATATTTTTGATTCCTTTCTATTGAGGGATTTGACTTGGAAGTTGATCCTAAGACCAAATTGGGCTGCATTTAAGAAAAAAAAAACAGTAAGAGTTTACAAAACCAAATAAAAATATTTCTATAAATCAAATATATATTCATGTAGCAAATTTTTTCTCAGGTAACAATCAGGTAAAGCAAGTACATAATAGCAACATTATATTCAAAATATGATTACATCATAGTATTCCTATAGAAGGTATCATAAGCATAGTTTTTAATACTTGAATTTCAAACCGTAGTTTATTTTATTTTGGATGTCAATATGATTAAATTACAATTTTTGTGGTTTTTCCCTATGATCTAAGCAATAAGACTATTTTCTGAAAGCTGAATTTAATTTGTTTGTGTTAATAAGTAGTAGCAGCAGAATGTTATTACTACTTATATAGCAAGAAGCTATCAATGAAATCAAATGAAGACTTCATACTGATTGAATTTGAAGTTATATTGACATCTAATTTAGATTTAATATGTTGATATGTTACAGCGTAATGGGGAAAGTGTTGATGCTAATTACTTTGAAAGTTTCAGCAAACTGCATTAATTTGACTACTTCCCATAACTTGTAGATGACATTGGGAGATTTCTTCTGAAACAATTTACAAATAAAAGAATAAATAAGGTTACTTCACTTGTTAAATTAGACTAAACATGGAAAAGTGGTATATAGACTGCAAACCATGTTTCAGTGCTCAATAGCAAGAAAAAGGATTTCAAATAAATGAAAAAAATCTTATCCAGATAATTTTTATTTGGATTATGTATTATTTCTTGCAGTGGGTACCAAAAAATAAGCCATTATCATACAGTCACAGTATGACATCTCCTGTAAGTAGCAAATTCTCTTTTTAAATGACCCTCAATCTAAAGAGACATCATCAGTGATTCAGAAGAAGTGACAATCTGACAGGTCTACCATCTGCTTCCTAAAACACAAAATGATATAAAGTGACAAAGCTTCTAATCCAGGGATTTTATTATCGGAATTTGGTAATGTGACAAATAATGTATAAAATAATATAAATATTGGCCACTTGTAGTGAGCAACTGAAGAAGGAGAAAAAATGTGAAGAGAAAGGAGGAAAAGACATAGGAAGTCTGAAGAAATTGCATAGTTGCTTGCTAGTAATTAAATTAGAAGGGAGAATCTTTCCATTTTTTTCCAATACAAAAAAAACCTGTTTTAAGAAACTAGATTTCTTGGAGTACAAATTCCAAGTTTCAGATCACTTCAACTGGAGTCTTTCCTTTCACTCCAATGCATTTCTGTGAACTCTCAAATGGCATAACTCATCTTTGGAGCTTCAGGAAACATGAGGAACTAAACCAAGTTAAGACTGAAAGCTATGTCATCCTTCCACTTCAAAGCAACTTCTGTCACTGAAGATGTGAGACAGATTTTTATGGAGTTTTACTGAACAGATATTGTAGAAGCTTCACTAAACCCTGAATCCTCTCTCCTGTGTGGAAACGTGTAGCATACAACGCTGAATGCTAAGTTAGGAGAGACTGGTGGCCCCATTTCCAGCACTGAGCTCTCTGTCGTGATGGCAATACATTAAAAACTTCATCTGGATTCTCTTGTCTTTATCCTTGTTACTCTCCAGGTAAAAGACTAGGGGAGGTTAAAAAATAAAAAAGCAGAGATGCTATTATTTAGGCTTGTCATTAGAGGGGTGGATGTGAAATGGTGTGGTAGTAACTGCAGGAGCAGAACCAATTTACAGTTTATTTTCTAAGGTGGATATGTGTAGCACTCTGGAGACCTGTCCTGCCGCACACAGGTCACATACCAGTTAAGGCCCCTTTTACAGGGTCTGGGTGTACCTCTCACCTTTGAGCACCCAGTCTCCTTGGGTACCTGAGTTGAGAGGGAAGTGTCTCTGTACACGTGACCATCCTAGCCCAGGATTGCTGTCCTCGGCCTACTGCAGGGTAGTGGACATCTGCGTACCTGTCCTCGCTGAGGGACTACTGTTGCTTATACTTTTGTTTTTTAAGTTACATTGTCAACATCACTCACCAATAATCTCATTGGTCACCTATTCCCTGTCTGACTGACTTGCACTCTTTCTGAAGTCCATTAACAGTGGACTGCCTGAGGTGGTAGTCTTCTGAGCTTCTCCCCAGAATATGTTACCAGAACCCATTGTGTTTAACAACTTATCTCTGATTCCAGTGTGTATCAAAACCATTACAGGAGGGCAGATGTAGTTCATATCTCATCTAGCAGGATTTTCTAAGCCTCCATCATGATAATTATCTGTGCTGCTTTCTTTCCAGTGCACATCAGAATCACCAAACCAGTCGGAGTTGACAGACATAGACTTAATTTTTTCTGAGTGGTGCTTTGGGTAGGTTTCATCCTATGACAAAGCTATCGACTTCTTAATGTATGAAACATTTCAAATTGAAGACCTTATACATAGCAATCCATAGGTAACACCAATTTTAATGTGTAGTACATTCTTGCTCCATCCTAGAAGCACCTTTTTCCTTTCTTCTGTTTCATTTTAGTAGGGAACATGACAACTTACAAGTGACAAATTCTTACCCTTAGATCCCAGTTTAGTTTAGTTTGTCAGTTCACTGATTTTTCATTTCCTACTTCTGCTTCCCACTCCTGGGTAAGCAGCATAGAGAAACTGTAAGCAGCATATAGAACCCCTTTATTCTGTCATATCTGGTCCATAATATTTAGAGAGTTTAGAGCAAAACAAAAGGTATGTTTCATATAACTGAGGCAGTTGATTCAGTTGGTCAGGGCAGGAAATGCTACTGGGAAGATGCATTTTTTCCTTCAAGCTTTGAAGCCACAGTTTAGATACAATCCTTGAAGATAAGATGTCTATGACTACCTGTGAAAGACAGTTTTGTCCTCACAATCGACACCTTTGCTTTCACATCTTGTGAAATATTACAAATATTATTAGTTTGTCATTTTTGCTGTTGCCAAAACAAATGCTGGCAGAAAGGGTGCTGCAGAAAGCAATGTGAAATGTACCACATGGCTGTCCATCTGCTTCCAGTCTTACCACTATAAATTGTAATCACTCGTTATCATTTATTATTTCACATTAAAATTTGAAGTTTCATCTTCATTAATGTTTGCACAAAACACATATTTATATCTATATGAAACTGTACCTAGTTATGGAAACGTTATTTTCAGGGTGCAAGAAAAATCAAGGAAAAAGTTTCTGCTTTTCGAGTTTTAAATGAAAGCTATTTGCTTTCAGTTCACAACACTGTTTTGTTTCTTAAATGTCTCAGGACCACATAAGTATTTAGGTGACAGCACATTTTGCTGAGCAGTCCTTAAATGCCGTTTTAGCTACTTTACTACTGAGACATTCTAATTGAGGTACTATACAACTGTCATTGGAAGAAAAGAAAGAACAACAGAAAATGGCAGTGGACAAGTGGAGTACAGGTTTCATTTGACAAGGACAGAAAAGTCAAGTTTTGTCAGTAGAGGAGACAGAAAAATGATGAACTGCAAAGCTGAATACAAGATGCCAAAGAAGGAAGAAGAAAAACTTTAGAAAGGATAAGAGAGCATATGCACAAGATAGATGTTTAAATCAGAGTTTGCATCATGGAAATGCATGATACTAAAATTATTTAAAACTATTATAGGATTAGGGTAGTGAAAAGATTAGAAATAAAATAGGTCAGTTAATTTCAGACCTAGGTACTACCTACCCAACATCAAGTAAGAATATATTCTCAGTTTGCTGGGTGTAAATCCATAAATGCCTTACTAAATATTTATTAATCATACCCAATGCACATGGCTACATTTTTAAATGCTTCTTCTGACTCAACACTGTAATTTTCTTCCTTCTTTGAAAACTGTTCCTCATTATCTCTCAGTATCCCACCTGTGGAAGCACATAGGAAGGCTAAAGCATAAATACTTGCAGGATTTGAATATTTCAGTACATTTGTCCTGGGTAGAGTACATGGTGATGAAACAGTCAGAACTGTGCCAGTAGCATCACCTCATCAGAGCAGTTGTTTATTCATGGTCATGAGTCCCTTGGCACCAATCTAAACTAAAACAACAACGCCTAGGCAGGCCCAATTGCCACCAGTCAGTATTTTTATCATGAACTGTGGAACAAGCAACTCATCATATCTTCTCGGTAGTTACAAGGTGTCACACATCTTGTCAGACTGAAGTGAGGGGAGGTTAATTAGGGACTCTGACAAGACACAGAAAGCTAGGTTGTATTACACAGAGGCTGGCAAGCAGATGTGTGAGACTGTGTTAAAAGCTAACTTCAGTGCAAAAACACTGAACTGTGTGGAGTTTAAACAAATTTTAAAACCACAGTTGAAGGTAAAACTCACAACGCCATGAAAGCATGGGAACATTTAAGACATTGTCTTCAGGAGGGGAACAGAGATGGTTCTGGGGTTGAGATGCTGGACTGATGTTCCAGAAAAGTTACTGAAATGTCAGACTTTCCCCTTAATTCAACAAGTCAGCACACAGCCAGCCTCTCCCATAACTATGCTGTGACACAGTCACTAAGAGCAGAGGGATGGTAGAGAGCATGTTCTAAAAATGTTTTGGTGCTTTAGGGGGTTACGTTTGGAAATCCTAGCTATATGTGTATGTTCTTTTTCAGCATAAACCATGAAGTCAGGCATTAATTCCAGATAAAAGGGAGTGGGGACAGGCACATATCACTGTTTAGTGTGTTCTGCCTTCCAGCATCAAGATTAATTACATACATAGGGAAGAGCTTGTCACCTCTCTGCCAAAAGCCTACAACGTAGTGGAGGAAAATGTCTTTATACAGAAGTCTCATGTAATAAAAAGTGAACTAACTAACAACAATGAATAGTAGTTCAGGTTTTGCTTCTTGCCTCAGCTGAAACAGGTGATTTGCTGCAGAAGATACAATACTCATATTGGAGGACACTGGGTCTTAGCTGGCACTTGACAAGTAGCAGCAGTGAAGCAGCAAAGATTAGCTAAACAGAAGACAGTGTGAGGGATTTAATTCTGGAACCAAACCAGGCACAGGAATTCAGACTTCAAAAAAATAAATTTAATACCAACTCACCCACTTCATTTGCTCAGGAAGGCTCACATTGTCAGTTACCAGTGGGGTGTGCTTTAGAAAGCTGTGGTTTGCTGCCTGTTGGCTCTTGCTTGGCTGCTTGTGTGAAAACTCAGTCTTCCCATCCCAGCTGTAGATTTGGTTCAGCCTTTTCTTTACACAACAAATGCACAGCAAATTTTATGGCCTTATTCTTAAAATCAGAGCTCACAGCCACACTGACTGTGCAATCATATTGATGGGTTTTTACTTCATTAAAATGGGGAACAAAATGATTTACAAGACTATCTGAAGGTCTATTAACATCTTAGCTTGTGAGAGCTCAGATGCAGCAATGGCATGAATGTTTTATAAGGCAGGCCATTCGTACTGGGTGGTCTTACAGCTGATTACACCTGCTGGCACATACAGATGGTTGAACCATATTTGATGCATTCAGTGTCAGAAGGTGAGATTCAAAGTTCTCCCATGGAAAAAAAGGAAAATAAAACAGGAAACTGTACCTGTACCACTTGAAAAACTAGAAAATATAGCCAGAACAGTGGAAACTGTACCCAATTTTCAAAGTGACTGTATTTTTAATTGATGCTACTTTACTAAGGCAGGCTAAGTCTGATTTATTTGGGAAAGGTGTGAGATTGGTTTTGTTTCTTTTTTTTATACTAGCAAAGTAGTGTCAAATGGTAGCACAATAATTAAACTAGACTGAAAATTTGATTAATCAGAATAGGATGAGGGGAAGAGGAAAACGAGGACAGAAGAGAGCATTCATAATTAACATTTATCTCTCTAACAACCATACAATTAAGATCTGACAGGAAGAGGCAGGAAAATATAATCATTTTCAAAAAGTCCAAATCAGATGAAGCAGCAAATTGCAAGTTCTTATGTGGGATCCATGTGAATACATGGGTTACATAAGCCAAATCCCAAAATGAATTTTCCTGTTTGTGTGGAGCTCAGTTGGCTGCAAACAAGATTGATGCAGTGATATGCTCATTCATCTTTTTTTTTCAACTTTTTCATTTATTTGCTGCCTTTGATGTTGAGCAATAGGATTACGTCAGAGAAAATTAGCAATTTATGCCCATCATAATAATTACAATACCTTTCTTGAAAACTGTACATTGTGATCTCTTCTAGGGTTACATTAAAAAAAAAAAAAAATCAGATTAATGAACTGGCACTTAGATTGATATGAAGTGCTTAAATCAGAAGACGTAACCCTGAAAATCCTGGTTTATCTGCTATGTCACCCTAGCATAGGCACCTTGCTTTTACCTTAGCCTATAAAACTGCCTCTGTATTTTTATTAGGCAGACAAATAAGGGGAGAAAACACCTCCCAAGTAATTCTCATGGCTGTAGTATGCAAATTTGAACACCTCAGACCCTTGCAGACTAACCTCATCAATGCTTTACTTTCAATATAATAAAGCTTAAATATAGGGCTTTTTCATTGAAACACAATACCACACTACTGCAGTGTAAGAGACAGGCAGAAATGGAAGTAAGTTTGTGAAGAAAGAAAATTTTATGGTAAAGTAACAGTAAGGAGAGATCCATGTCCCTGAGAAAATTAAGGGAGAGGTTAACCAGCAAATGTTTTTTCAGATTTAGATGGTCTTGATTAATACTATATTTACTGCATTATATGTTAAAGATTTATGTATACAATTCTTTCTGACTCTCTCTCTTACATTAGATTTTTACACATCTCCAGTGGTGAGTGCCAAGGCAATGCAGCAGGGTCTTTCCATAACCATCTCTGAACAAGGTGCCAGGAGTGCAGTGATAGGACTGACTGAATCATACAAGTCACCTCCGAATGGCAAAACTATACTTAAAATCCTTCTTTGGTCTTTCTTTCTCTCTCTGATGAATTTCTTTCTGTTTTAGAGGGCTATCATGGCATTTCCCTACTTCGTATGGGAGAGCAGGCTAAACGTATTCAACTTCAAAATGTGTGCAGTTCCTGCAGTCTTAAGTACCATACATTTAAATGAAAAGAATCATAGTGTGCAAAATCAACAAGTACGTTAAGTTGAAGAGATTCTACCACGTGAAAGGACACATGTAAATTCTGGTAACTTGAGATAAGGACAAGTTGTTGCAGAACCAGGGAGAGTTCATGTCCTAGTGCATCCACTTTTTTCAGTCCTGAATAAAGGGAAGGCATGAGATCACAGATTATATTTTAAAAATATTTCCTTTAAAGAGCTGCAAGATTGGTTTATGTAACTATAATGGCAGCTAGCTGTAATTTGAATATTTTTCTACATATCAATTTATTCCACTTGTTATATAAAGGTTTTACTTGGTTATTAGAACTTAAATGTGAAAAGCAAGTTGGTACTTCAAAGAGGGTTGCTTCAAATCAGTCAATCATTTTTCTAGACTTTAGACTGTTTCAAGAGACTTACTGTCACAAAATCCACTTTAAAAAGGTTTTGTCCATATGTAGTACTAGTCTGATTTACTGCAGAGGTCTCCTTTTAAACATATGATCTTGTTAATAGTATATTCTTTCCAATCTCAAAACTGAGAGACTAGTTATTTACGATAACTATAAAAGTATTTCAGGAACTTCAGAATGAACACAGTATTTTTTTCTTATATATGATAAAAAGAAATAACCTGAAAAGATATTTTATATTTCACAGCCTACACAGAAGGTATATTGACACTTTTACTGTAATTGAGAACTTTTATTTATAAATTTCCCTATGTGCTTAGCAGAAGTTAGCATACAAGAGAATAGCATATATTTGTTCTCATCACTTACATTTTCCATAAAAACTAAAGCACTATCAATTAAGAGTGTATAGAAATGAGTTATATACTTGCTTTAACATAAAATAATTGTATTATACAACATGTTTTCTATGTCATCATGGTCTGTTAACAGTCCTACTGCCTATTTGCAAAGGCTCATAAAAGCTACTGGACACTAGGGAGCAGTTTTTTGGCTTCTGAAGTACAATTTTCATTTAAACTCTTCCACACTGCCTTTAGTGCCCTTATAGCAATATCGGTTCTTGTAAATCAATCAAAATAAGGCTTGTTGGCTGAATGTGCCATGGAATTGCATGTGCACAAATGCTTGCTGTCGTGCAAACTGCGAGAAAAATCAAATCTCAAAGATGGCAATGTGTAAAAGGCAGGATAAGTATCTGATGTCAACACTGAGATATGAAAGTAATCCCTTTCCTTCTCCCTCTCATGTGTGAAAATGTTTGTCTAGGTGCTCTTAGAATCTGGTAGTACGTAGAGTAAAACTGCAGATTTTGCTTTCTGGTTGCTACGTTACATAGACATTATTGTTTCACACTAATTTTGCTAGATTGTAACCTTACTTTATTTCCATTCCCGGCTACAATAGTTTATTTGTCCACAATGTAAATTCAACATTCAAAATCTATGTATACTCATTATCTGTAAATCATGATACACAGAGCAAACAACATTCATCAGCTTCATGTAGCAATGAAACTCTTTTGTTTGAATTAGCTCCAGTTCTGTGAAGTTTGTTTTTCACTTCTTGGTATAGAACAAATCAAAGCAATTCCATGAGATTTACTTTCTCTCTCTTGGCATTCTAGTTTTTGGATTATTGTTCTCACTGTTCATGCAAATATACCCATACATTTCTCTGGGCTGTAGGATCATATGAGCAAATTTGGAAATGTATCGCTAAATATCTTTCAAACATTTTCTACAACAATTTAATGAACTGGTTTGGGAGCAATGGTCTGAAGATCACTAGTTAAAGGAAAGTCAGAGGGGAAAAATCAGGAAAGAACTTTATGAATGAAAAATGTTTCTCCATTGTCTGGCAGTTTGTCAATCCTTCTGTAGTGTAAAATGAGCAGGAACAAATTACTAACACTTGTAATCTAAATAGCATACTCAAACAAAAAGTTGCTGAAGGGTATTTTTACTTTACCATTTTATTCTTATTTGTAATTAACAGAAAACAATCAGATATTTAAGTCTGAATCTGTACTTAAATTCACTGTTCATTCACATATTTAATGTCCTTGACCCAGATTTTCATTCGGATCATCAGGTCCTGTAACTACCAACTATCAGGAAAAACTGATACCTCAGAGCAAGACTGTGTGACAGATAATTCTCTTGGTCCTGTCCTGCTACCTGAGAGCTGTGATAGTGAACACTTCTCTCCATGCAAAAATCCCATCAATTAGCAGTTAGTTATTAAGCTAACCTATTTGACTTTGATTTTTAAAAAAAGATGGCAAAATACTTACACATATGGCTGGGACACGCTATGTTAATTAGTATGTCAAGAGCAGTACTGCTTGTGATTTTTTTCCTATTTCAATCCAAAACTAAATGATTCAGCTTAGCACCTTTTATTAGCTAAACTATCCAGTGGGTATAATAATGCCTTTCATTTCACATTGGGAAAGCAGATGGAGGAGAAGTGTTTGTGTGGACATGGAAGCACAACCAAGAGCTGAATGGTAAATTACTACCCATCTGATGATAATCTTGCATCTACGTGTCCAAATTTTGTTAGGATTATCCAGGTCAAAATCTTACATTATGGCCTAAGTGACACATGCTCTATGTTAGGATCAGATCCAATCTACCCATTCTATATACCAAGTAAGCACAACACTCAGTGAGAATACTGTGAAAATTACCAATATGCATGCTTGTTTTATTTTTTTTAAGTACACATTTATTATGGGATATTATACTTACAAAGAGCGAATAAGAAAAAAAATACAATTAACTGGAATAATTAAAAAAACAGCAAAAACTTTCAAATTTATTAGCTATTTTCTGGAAAAGAGGAATGGAATTATTCTCAAAGTAGAACATATTAAATTGAGCTCATATCCTCAGTAAAAAAGTGAAAGCTGGCAGATGATTAGATGAGGTGAACAGGCCTAGTTCTGTTGAATTAAAAGAAGCCACACTGATTTATCTTAGATGAAGATCATAACCTTAACCCATATGTGTAGCTCAATACTTGTAAGTGGGAATCTTAACTTTTGTGAGACTGGGTGGGTGGTTCTTTTATTTCATACATGATTAAGTGATTTCCTACATTAAAATCCAAAATAAAATGTGGAAAGCTCCATATCATATTGTACTTAGCACTTTCAATTCTATGGAGGCCAATATAGCCTGAAGAATTTCAGTGTATGCAGGACCAGTGTCTGGAAAGCAATGAACTCACAACAATTAGACATTGCATTTTGTGAAATGTTTTAATAGAATCATAGAATCACAGGAACAGTGTGGCCAGCAGGACCAGAGAAATGATTCTTCTGCTGTACTCAGCGCTGGTGAGGCCACACCTGGAGTGCTGTGTCCAGTTCTGGGCCCCTCAGTTCAGGAAGGTTATTGAGGTGCTGGAGCAGGTCCAGAGAAGAGCAACGAGGCTGGTGAAGGGACTGGAGCACAAGTCCTATGAGGAGAGGCTGAGAGAGCTGGGGGGTTGTTTATCCTGGAGAAGAGAAGGCTCAGGGAAGACCTCATACTCTCTACAACTACCTGAGAGGAGGTTGTAGCCAGGTGGGGCTTGATCTCTTCTCCCAGGCAACTATCAGCAAGACAAGAGGGCATGGTCTTAAGCTCTGCCAGGGGAGGTTTAGGTCGAACATTAGGAGAAAAATTTTTACAGAGAGAGTAATCAGACATTGGAATGGGCTGCCCAGGGAAGTGGTGGATTCACCGTCCCTGGAGGTTTTTAAGATGAGACTGGATGTGGCACTTAGTGCCATGGTCTAGTAACCACAGCAGTGTTGGATCAAGGGTTGGACTTAATGATCTCTGAGGTCTTTCCCAACCCAGTTGATTCTATGATTCTCAATGTAACATAAATAAAACCCCAAAACTTAGTGTCCTAGAATCCCCAAAATAAGAGAGTGATTCACCTAGCCAACCATAAACATATAAATCTGACCCATTCATCTATCATGCTTCTGTAATCAACGGCAAAAAGCAGGTCTCTCTGAAGCTTTACTCATCTGGTTCTAAAGCAGGTGTTTAATATAAGTCAGAAAAATTATGCATTTCTGAAGTTCCAGTTTTGTATTCCTCATTCCAGAAATATTTCATTCCATAAATATGAAAGGAGAATATTTTGATATGTACAGTATTTCTTTCAGGTCCTTTTAGTCAAATGTTTCATCAGAATAAAGGAATTTATCTAAATACTTGGCACACGCTTGAGGAAAATAATTTTGATGTAAACTCTCCAGTTCTCTCCAGTTATTTCTCATAAGCATAATGTTTTAAGGCAGAGTTATGTTCTTTGTAATTGCCTACTGCTAATTAATGTACTTATAGATAAAATTAATGTAAAGAACAACAAGTGTTGATGAATAACATGAATAGCAATTTGTAAAGATCTTGCATAGTGCCAAAAATAGGTTGACTCAGATGTTTTAGCCATTAGGTTTGTTGCTGCTGAATTCTTATTAACCAGTATTCTTAATAGGATATTTAAGATTATAGCTTTGATATAGTGTTGGTTTTTTTCCCCATTTAATGTCCTTTGATCTTCACAGTCACTAAAGCTTAAGCATTCATACGCTCAACTCTGTTGATGTTGAACCGTAATCTACTTCTTAGGTGGGAAACTGATTTGGTACCAATAAGCAGAGCAATAAATCATTTCATCAGCTTTGTTTAATGCCTCAAAGCCCTTTCTCTCTTTTTTTTTTTTATTCAACCATGACAGTGATCAGCTTCAAGAAAAATGAGAAGACCACAGTCAGAGTTCTCCACAGGCTCCCTAGGTCCTTGAACGTTGGAATGTTAATGATCAGGTCCTCTTTTTTTTCAGTGCTCAGGTGCTAATACACTATTCTAAAGGATAGTGAATGCTCCAATCATTGTATTATCAACAACGGAAACAAAAGGTTTACAGGTACATTATACACATATTTAAATAAAGGAGGTTGATAAAGATATAAAACTCATGGAGGAATGCTACAAGCAAGTAAAATTTTATCACTCTGTGTGCTTAAGGAAGTTGTACGGTCCCAATCGAAAAAAGCTGGAGACCTTCTCACTCTCTACAACCACCTGAAAGGAGGTTTTAGCTAAGTGAGGGTCAACTTCTTCTCCCAGGCAGCTAGTGACAGCACGACAGGAAATGGCTTCAAGCTGCACCAGGGGAGGTTCAGGTTGGACATCAGGAGGAATTTCTTCATGGAAATGGATGTTAAACATTGGAATAAACTATCCAGGGAGGTGGTGATTGGTCAAAGCTTGGACTCAATGATTTTAGAGCTCTTTTCCAACCTAAATGATTCTGTGATTCTGTGATTCTGAAAAGATAAAACCAGATATTATAAAAAAACCCCAACAAAACAAAACAAAACAAAAAACCTCACAAACAAACACCAACAACCCAAACTAAACAAAAAACCAACAAAACCCAACCCAAAACCAGTGAAGGAATTAATCTTTCCCAAATATAACTATCTAAAGTGTGGTATACTGATATTAGTTATTGGACTAGACTCTACAGATGGCAGAGACCTTTAAAGCACGTCTAACATTTTTGGGAGTAACTTTCAAATGCACTTATTTATTTCTTTTGATCAAAGAGGACATCAAGATGGTTAGGTCAGATGAGACATTGAATTTTCAAATAAATATATAAATACCATTGAAAATGATAATTATGTTAGACTGCATCACAGTTAAATCTGGGTGCATATTCCCTATATACTTCTTCAGGAGTGAAAGCAAAATGTATCTGTCAAAATGTGTTCCTGAAATACCTGGTCACGTTGAGAGATGAAAAATATGTCAAGATCTGTATTTTACTACTTCTGTGTGTTCTCTCTGTTATCATCTGGCTGTTCACAGCTGCTGGATATTGCAGATGGGAGTCACTGAACTACATGCAGACATAGCTGATGAGGACAGGAGTCAGAATCCGTGTGCTCCCTGGCAAATAGAAAGGAACAGGCACTTTCAGTGTTGTGATTAATTTCATTCTAAAGTAGACTTCTAAAATAATCTGGATTAATTATGACCTATTTTTCTAGACTTGACTACAAAGGCAACATCAGGTAGCTAATATAAATGCAAAGATGTACAGTAGAATCATTTAAAGTTAATCATTTAATGTTATTCCTCTCTTGTGAGATATATTTCAGACTATTTATTACACACTAAAGATTTGATTATAACTTGTCTAGGTGTATCTAAGACAGCTTTAACCTGATTGTGTGAACTACTAATAGCTGTGTTCCCATGGCACAGCTGACCTCAGCAGAGAGCTATTTTCCCAGCTTCTAAGACTGACTTTGAACCCTAAGTCTGCTGTGCTAGGCTGTTAGTGCTGGTTACCTAAAAGTTAGTCTCAGGAGTTGTAATCTTGTCTTAGGCTGTATGCACACATAAAGCATTAAAATTTAACAGTGCTTTGGGCTACATTCATTTCAGCAGTTCTTGTTTCCTCTGAACTTCCTAATAACCAACCACTTTTAATCTCCTCCGTCCAGGTTATTTGGTTTAGGAGTGCCTAAGGCCTATCAGGGCTAGCTTTTTTTTTATTGTCACTATTTCTGGTACATTCTTTAGAAACTGAAGTAAAAGACACTTCGTAAAAAAGTGAATCTGAGACTTCCTGTAGCAAGTATTTCTGCTGAGTTTCAGGGCTGAAAAAAAGTATTCTATTTCCATGGACTTTGAGGGCTTATAAGCCTCTAACCCTCTACCTGATTTTCTTCTGAGTACTAAACAAAAAGTGTTTTCTTAAGAAGTTGTATTAAAAAGAATAATTTTATGTATTTGAATAAATAGTCTGAAATGGAATATTAAATTCAACTTTATGTATAACATATTAAAAATCCTTACTCCTTTACAGTATTATAATACATTTGTAAGCCTCTAAGTATTTCTGAAAGAAAGAAAGAAAACCTACCACACCATTTAAAATGTCACTTTAACCCAACAAAAAGTCAAAAATCCAAGCAAGACCAGAAAAAATCAAAGATAAAATGATCTTGCCTTACATTGTGATAGAGTTTCCATGGGCACAGTCTCCAGGCACTCTTGTATCTATTCTAAGATGAAGAAAGAGAGTGGAGAGTGCCACAGGAATGTTGCTTATTTCCTGTGTAGTACAAGGAACACCACTTGTTCTCTTCGCTAATGGAGGAAAAGCTTCAGTGCACTTTTTCAGTTACATCACGTAAGGCTTAAATGGATATTGTTCATGTCGAAACCTTCTATTCTAACACTGCTAGAAGCCAGAAACAGACTGTCCAGTGAAATGCTGCTAAAGGTACATTTCAAGCCCGTGACTTGGCCACAGGCACATTTATAAACCTCCTAAAACTATTTTACCTTTTCAGAGAGAAATCCTTCTCAGGTGATTTAAGTTTCCAAAGGCAAACAGAAGTCACATCTCTGTGCATCTGAGCACACATGATAATATTCAGACCTTCCCTTGCTGACCAAATCAGCAATAATGCAGCAGTCAAGTGGAAACATTAGGGTTATAGTGAATATGCCGGTAGTAAAGCTGTTGGCAGCAAGGTATGGGGAGTAATAAGAATTTCCTAGGTTGGTGACCTCAGTTGTGTGAATGAATATGTAAATATACATACCTGAAGAATATAAAAGCAACAGTTTGTTAATCTAGTCCTTATTAATCAATTTCCTTTGTGTCCTCATCCCTCCGTTCACCTATCTATCTTCATAGAAGACAGGTAGGAAGGTTCTGCAACCCTGAATAAGTGTACAGTTTTTATCAGCAAATGACAGCAGTGTAATATATATTATAGACCCATATTCTGTCCGTAGAGCTCTGAACTCCTCTTTGTGGATTAAAATAACTATTTTGAATTATCTCATTTAATGTTTATCTGCATAGGTCTTGACTGCATGTTGGAAAAAATGCATACATGTGGAAGCAAAAAAAAAACAAACTAAGAATTATCATAAGGATCAAATCCCAAATCCATTTAGTTCAGAATACTGATTTTACTAATGACAATAGCCATTATCACATCACTCAAAAAAGCATAAGATTCTGGCTTTCTTAACTAGAGATTGGTTTAAACCACAGAGCACAAGATTTATTTTTTTTAATGTAAGCTCTGTGTGTCTCCTCTCTGTTGATGACTCACTTTTTGATAAATGCTGCACTTTAATCGAATACGGTCTGAGTGGGAATCTTTCCTTTTAGTCATGAATTTCATATTATTCACAATTTAAAGAAAATTGGTTTAGAAATTGAATTTATAAATCAGCCGGTCAAACTATCTAAAATTGGACTTGTTCAGAAGTAGAGTATTATTATTCCAGTAAGAATCTACCCTATTTTCATTCTTCAATGCAGTAAGAATGAATAAAATTGAAGTGTGGAGGAAGTTACATTTGTATGTTTTATTTGTTCTAGGACATTTAAGCCTTTTTTTTTTTTTTTGGTAGGGTAAAGTTGCAGCTTATCATTTTACTGATTTATTTGGTTCAAATATGTTTATAAAATTAAACAGACCACTTGCGGTGCAAGCCTCTCAGTGGAGAATGCTAACACCTTGAAATGCAGTCAGGTGGCATATGATAGTACTGTGTGTTGGGTTTTTAATAAACTGAATAATTTGATATTACAAATGCTTTCTTTTATAGATTCACTGTCTATAATCTTAGAGCAAGAGGAGATTTGTAGTTATATGGATAAACTCAGACTTCAGCAATAATAAATTTGTAAATGACTTTTCTATTTAATCAGAGGCAAGTTTAAGTTTGAACTAGTTAAATATTATTTGGTTCCCATAGTCTGAAACAGTAGGCTTACATTAAGCAATATCTTTTCTCTGAAACAGATTTTCTGTTCAATAAAAGGCTAAAAATTGTTCTGCAGAGTTCAGCTAAAAATTCATCAGATCATGAAAACTCATTTTAAAATCTTACAGCCAAATGAAAAAAAAAGAAATATTGAGTACTAATTTTGTTATTTTTTCTTTCATTGCATTTGTTATTTCTTTTTAAACTGAAAAAATCAATCTAATAATTAATAGCTTATGAAAATATTGAAATTTTTAAAAGTTAGGAACAAAGTAGGAATTTTTTTATCCTTTCCTAAAACACTTAAAATTTATTTTCATAATTAATCAGGAAAATAGACAATTATACATTTTTCCTTGAAAGTGTTTTTCATTTGAAAATAAGATATAATAAGATATAATAAAAATAATTACTTTAGTGGGAGTATTCTGGTTTGCTACTGAGTCTGCAGATTGCAGCTGCTTTTGCTGGACTCAAAGCAATGTCAGAATTATTCTTCAGCTACCAGATTTGCAGAACAATTTCTAGGAATGTAAGATTTTTTTAGCCAATAGCCTTAGAGGAAAGTGGTCTCAGAAGATTAATGTTGATTCTTCCTTGTGCAAAATCAATTTTTGTATTTTCTTTCCTGTCTTGAAATGTTAACGTCTTTTCTCACACCACAAAAACTGGAGTTTTCAAAAAGGACGCTTTTTGGTAGGATAGAGCACACCTAGTGAAAAATTTGATGAGGTCTATTTCAGCTCTTCTCTGCATTGTTTCTAACATCTCTAGGTTTCTCTTGTCTTCTGGTTGTCACTGTAATTCCTTCACGTTAAACCATCTTACACTGGGAACCCCAGACAATTTATTTTCCTGTTATTTCCTGACTAGCTAACCATAACTCACCCATATCTGTGGTAAATCACAAATCATGAAATCACATTTTGGTGACCTGAATTCTCTATTCCACAGTCAGGTGGTTAATTATAGGCAAAAGTCTGAAAGTCTAACATTAAGAAAGGAAGTGAAAAGCTCAGCTGCATGTGTAGCTGAGTTGGCCATGAGGATTTTTGAGGATATCCAGGAGAAAGTTGTTTCTACTGCTTTCGGAGATGCAACATTAATCACTTTTATGAGCATCAGACTAGTCATCTTTGTAAAGGCCAGTTTTCACACTTATCCTTCTTTGTTCAGACAAGATCCCTTGAGATCCTAAGACCATTTGCTGTCTGTTTAGTGTCTTAGTCTTCATATTAAAAAATCAGAAGCATCTATTTTATTAATAAATGGCACTCAGTTTGCAGGAGGTTTTTTTCTTTAACAGAACAGCTTTGGAAAGCTAAACTAGGAACGAGAAATAGAAGTAACAACATAAGGGATTGAGAAATTAATATAATTCTAGGATTTTGTTTTTATAGAAGTATTTAGTTATAGAATCAAGTTATAATGAATGAAAAAACTTTTTATATGAAAATGAATGAGGAGTGATTACTATGGTTATGATCACAACTACAATATGGGAAATTATAGGGGAATGAAAATTGACTCTTACACGCCTTAGTGCAATCATTTTGGAAGTAGATAACTTCATAATCTTATAGACTGATAAAGTGGTTGACATTATGATATTACCATGGAAAGGCACACTGGGCTGGCTGATAGTTTGGAAAACTGCCACATTCTTGGCACAAATATGAGGGAAATTATCTGAGTACAAGGGAAGGTTGCATAGCATTCAATGGATAAGGAATTTTTGCCTGGAGCCTCAGTTTTCTCTGCTTGTGACTTCATTAAATGACTTCCTCCAAAGTTGCTGAAAGTTGCTGACTTCACCTGACTACACAGGCATTGATTAAGCCCTGAACAAAGCAGATGGTAGTTGTTCTGTTGTGTTCGGCTGCAGCAGGGAGAAACGAAACCGATGCTGTCCTAAATTGCAGTGAATACACTGCTGATTTGTAATCAATATGCTTCTGTAATTCACAATTTATTTATGTTCCTGCCAGTACAGGTTCCAGTCTGTTATGGTTACAAGCCAGGGGAAGGAGCTATAGGGATGAATATTCACACTAGTGCGTCATCTGAAGGGGCCGCTCCACCCACTTGGTGTAGGAAAGGGGTTGCCCACAGGAAGGAGTTGCTCTGGGGTCTCATCCACTGGGACAGCTGCAAAACTGGGAGCTGCTGCCTCACCACACCGTGCTGGCATTGAAGCAGCCTGGGGGATCACCCAAGCTCCCACCACTGCCATGGTCTCACGGTAGCTTGGAGCCTCTTGGGGGAGGGCGTACAACCACGGAAATTTGTTTGGCATCTCCTTTGTTCTCTCCAAACATGTGGTCCAGTGTAGGAGCCTCCACTATTTTGTTTCTTGTTTTGCCCCAGGGATTGGAGGGATGGGGAGACAAGAAGCGTTTCTCTCTGTTGTCGATTTGAACTGTTCTGTTAGCATTGTTGTTTTCGCTACTATTTTTCCTTGGTTGTAAATTGCTATTGTTTCACTTATAACCTCCTCACATTTTCTTAGTCTCTCTGTATTAGGGGGGAATAAAAAAGAAGGAAGTTCATTTTATTGGATTTCCCGCCCCAATATTTGTCTTTAAGCCAAGACACACTCCCATATGATGTAGCCATCTAAGATCTCTTACACAATCACTATGTGCCTATCCCTTTATCTCTCTCCTACCTCCTGTTTTATCCATAATCAACAATACAGAAAAACTAGTCACTATTTATTTGTATTTCCCTGAAGATACTTTAGATCAGTGACTTCTGTTCCACCTGATGGATAGTGGAGTGGGAGAGAGAAAGGGCACAAATGTATTAATACACAACTATTAATACTTTCACCCTTCTGCCACATCCAATGCAGAGCTCTTGCACCTGAGCTGTTCAGAGGATTTCTTACGTTTTAAGATTATGTCTATAAACTATTTCCCTCCAATATATGCTACCTGTTTTTCTATGTAGATGTCCCTTTTTCTATTATTTCTTATAGCTTTTTTGTCCTCTTTTACACCTTCTCTGGGTAACATTTTACAGTAAAAACTAAGACTGAGCAAGGCACATTGTACCTCAGAGCCAGCAGAATCCACAGCACAGTACCAACAACACTGGTTTTTTTGTGTGCCTTTCTCCCTTCATTGGTATTCAAAACTCCTCCTTATTCAATGTTGTCTGTTAATTTATTATTATTTGATTTGATTCTCCCTCTCATCGGTCACTGATGGAGATGTCAAACAAGGCTTGGGACTGATCCCCAGAGCTTCTCCAATACACACAATACTACCATCACATGCTCTACAATTGGCAGTCTTCCATAACATCTTCACAGGCGAGCTCAGGGAGTGTGGGTTGGATGAGTGGACAGTGAGGTGGATGAAGAACTGGCCGAATGGCAGAGCTCAGAGGGTTGTGGTCAGTGGTGCAGAGTCTAGTCGGAGGTCTGTTGCCAGAGGTGTTCCCCAGGGTCAGTATTGGGTCCAATCTTGTCCAACTTATTCATCAATGACCTGGATGAAGTAGGCCTTTAGCCAGTTTGCTGATGATGCAAAACTGGGAGGAGTGTCTGATAAACCAAAAGACTGCTGCCATTCAGACAGACCTGCACATGCTGGACAGTTGGGCAGAGAGGTGCAATGAAGTTCAACAAAGGCAAATGCAAGGTCTTGCACCTGGGAAGAATAACCCCCTACACCAGCACAGGTTAGGGGTTGATCTGCTTGGAAAGCAGCTCTGTGGAGCAGGACCAGGTGGACAAGTGATGGTGGAAAGCAAGTTCAACGCATACAAATATTTTCAGAGCAAGTGTCAAGATGATGGAGCCAGGCTCTTTTCAGTGGGGACCAATGGCAGAACAAGGGGTATTGGGTACAAACTGAAACACAGGAGGATCCATCTGAATAGGAGGAAAAACTTCTTTACTTTGAAGGTGACAGAGCCCAGGCTGCCCAGAGAGGTTGTAGAGTTTACATCTCTAGAGATGCTCAGAACCTGCCTGGACATGAATTTGTTCAACCTGTTCTCAGCAGATCTGCTTTAGAAGCAGTGCTTGGACTAGACGATCTCCAGAGATCCCTTCCAGTCCCAACCATCCTGTGATTCTCTGGTATTTCTTTTACCTTGTTTTACATTGTTGCATGCATATTGAATAATTGTATATATATAAAGGATTTTACTTTCCTTTTCAAGATGCTTTTCATTTTGACCAAATGGTTACATTGAAATGATTTTTATCCCCACAGAGATGTGCAAAAGTGCATGCAAACAAGATAAGGAATAACTCAGAAAATTCCTGAGTCTAACAACTTTGACAGAAGATTTTTGGATTTGAACATCCAGCTCTAACATAAAAACTGAGAACAATATAAGCCAACGCTGTTCAAGGGAGAGGTTTTAAGATGTTTAGCACAATACTTGGAATACATGCAACAAAATAAGTTACAATATGGGGATGGGGAGTTGTAGGCTTGGGAGTTCTTTGAAGAATGATTTTTCCATTGTAAAGAGGTTGGTGGTTTTGCTTCCAGTCTTGGATGCTGGAATAAAGTCAACATCCTTTAACTTTATTCGCAGACTGAAAAAAACCCCAAACATCAACAGTGTTAACATCTATAAAAGGGCTAGTTTGGCTGGGACAGACCCAGTTTCCCAGAATCATCACAGAGTGTACAACATGCCCGGTCCTATTACAGTTCGTGCCAGCAGGGAGCAGCTGCCCTAAACCGAGACAATATTTTCCATCTTTCCCCCTGTCCTGTTGCCTGGATGGCCTTGGTGCTAGTAGCAGCTGGCTTCGGCTTTTCCCTGTTGTGACTTTCATTCAGCTGTTCAGGGATGAGGTTGGAATTGGCCGCTGTAGAAACTGAGAAAAACATTCATTAGGGAGTAGGGGAAGCAGCAGCTGAGTGGCTGCTGGAAAGGAGCCTGAATGAGGCTTACATGCCATTCCCTGAAGGCCAGAAGCAGCTGTTGGGAGGAAGAAAGGGGAGGACATTCCTCAGATTTCATCTGACTCAGAGCAATATAGGCATTTCTGAGTGTTGGTGACTATGTGAAAATTTAGGGCTCATCTGTCCATTCCTACCATTCCTTTATGCAATACTGTTCACATCAAAGTGTATTGCAAAAGATATAAAACTGAACACGGATTTCATGCAGCTTAAAGACTGCAGCATCCAAAAGTGATGGTGGAAGAAGGGAAAGCCTTGGTATCAACTTCCGACATTGTCTCCAATATGAAATGAAGTCTCCCAGAGAGTTCTCTGTTTCCTAGAAAGAACAACACAGCTGAGGAACAGGAAAGGTTCCAGGGACCTGCTGCTCAGACCTCTGGAGCTTTCCTGACCAAGGGCTTAATAGTATTGGAACAGTTGTGGATATGATGTTCCTTCTTGTTATTGTGAAAGATTAAAATGATAACTATTATCACTAATACCTCTTCTTTGAGAGAAGGAAATGCAAATAGTGACTGGTAGTGGCTAGGAAGCATATATGGGGATGAGGAGGAGGAGTTGAAAAATAACAGAATGTATATACATAGGCAATGTTTAGTCTTACCACTTTTAATATTATAATGTCACACACCCCATGTATGCTGTTGCTAAAGTTTAACATAATGGAGGGAGTTGGTAAAGGCTGCAGTTTTGTCTTGGTTTGAGACAATCTGGAAGGGCAGAGACCTCAGAAGGAAGTCTCCTCCCTTGGATTCAATTCCCCTGGTTTCTCCAATACAGAGAAAGAGAGAAAATATACCCAGATGTAAGTGAAAAAAATAACTTTACCAAGAAGAATGCTGATAACAATACTGATAAAACTGAGTTAAAGTAACCAATGAGGAGAAACTTCCCAATCCCCACCACAGGACAAAAACAAGAAGGTAAAACACCAAGTCAAAAAAGTATATTTGGAAAAGAGAAGAGAAGAGAAGAGAAGAGAAGAGAAGAGAAGAGAAGAGAAGAGAAGAGAAGAGAAGAGAAGAGAAGAGAAGAGAAGAGAAGAGAAGAGAAAAGAAAAGAAAAGAAAAGAAAAGAAAAGAAAAGAAAAGAAAAG
>NW_020884881.1:2004316-2245102 GCF_003945725.1 Corapipo altera
AGAAAAGAAAAGAAAAGAAAAGAAAAGAAAAGAAAAGAAAAGAAAAGAAAAGAAAAGAAAAGAAAAGAAAAGAAGAATACTAGAATTTTTGTGTAACCCAGGACAAGTTACTTGTGTCAAACTGTGAACACAAGGAAGAAAAGTCAGAAATTTGGGAATGGGAAGAGGTAAGGTAAAAGATAATAAAGAACAGCTGCGCTTCTGAGCATTTCCAATTTACTCAATAGCACAAACCTGTTATTTTGACAATCATTGACCAAACTTGAAATGAAAGAAATGCTTTGTTTTCCCTCATACTATATGACACAAGACAAGCAGCCCACTTAAATAACAGAATATCCCCGGTATATATCTTAATTCAGTTTAGAGGAGAGAAAAAACATGGTCCAAATAGAAACCTAGGCTCTTATTTACATGCCTTGTTGTGATGCGTGTCTGACCACTAGTTTCATCTTCTATCAGTTACTTGTCTAGTAATCCTACTGAATCTGATTTCTATGATGAGCAGGGAATAGCATCAGCAAATTTAGCTTTCTTTTCTCTGTCAGTCCCTCAAGAAAATACATTTGTTTTGTTACACATAACTTATAACCTGGGGGCACTAATCATCATCCCAATTTTCATAAAATTTCTGAAGCAGGTACTCAGGTTATACATATTGTTGACAGAAGTTTTATTTCAATTTATTCTGGCAAAATATTTGAATCCTTATATATTCTCACTTTATGTAAAATAAGGTCCTAAACTTAACAATGGAGTATGATAGAATCCAATTTTTTTTTAAGTAACATAGAATAATTAAATATTTTCTAACATCAAGGGAAACTTTTCTTGTTTTCCAGCATTTCAATGAATAGTTAAATTTCCAAAAATTAATTTTGCAGTATTTTTAAAGCATCATGATAATTTATTTTGTGCTAAAGTAAGGAGTCTGTATTAACAGATGTTTATCTATCAGATAGGCATAGAAAATCTGAAATAATGCATACATAACTCAGATGCACCACATTTGCCCACAGACACACACAAAGAATATCCATACTATAATGCCATAAAATACTTTATATCTTTCTTTCCTTTGTAACTGGCTTTATTGTAGGAAAATACTTGCATAATCAACTTTTGTGCATGTATGGAGAAACTAAATAATCTAAACCAGTAAAAGCATTTATTTTTTTTTTTTTTTTAAATAAAGTAACATTTATGAGGGATTTTATTTTGCTTTCCCAAGCACAAGAATCAAAGAGAATATAGATTCTTCAGGTTCTATTTTATTTAACGATTGCAGGAACAGAAAACTTCACATCTTCTCAAGTAACTCCATTTGCCTTAGAGTAGTACTTCTGAAGTACCACTCAACACCTCTTCATCCTCTTATTGGTTCTTCACTAATTTCTATCACCTATCTGGAATCTGTCCTCAGCAAACCTGATCTGAATTGATTGCTTAGAGGATATCAAAGACAGAAATGACTGTCTCTGAAATCTGACAGCATTTGTGAGGAATCTTACCTCTTCATTGTCCTATTCAATGTGATTCTACCTAGTGTTCTCTGCAAGAATAGCCCCTGGGCTTCTAAGTCTGGACATGCATCTGTTAATCATAGCTGTAGCATGAAGGAATAGAATAGTGATGTTTCCAAATCCTAGACAACACATTACTAATATGAGAAGGAAATGCTCATCCATACCTTTTAAAAGACTGATTTTACAATGTTTGTTATTCTTCAAAAGTCTTGGTGAAGACTGAGCCATTGTGGTTGAAAAAAACCCCATGAATACTGAAAAAAAACCCTCTGGCCTGAATATACTGTAAGCACACTTAAAGGCATGCTAGTTACCGGGAACAATGTGCTAGAATAAAGGGTTTGTCTGACACTGGACACAGCATCACAGAAATGTTGAGGTTAACAGGGACCTCCAGAGATTGATTCACTGCTTCAACCCTCTATTAAAAGCAAAGTCAGGTAGAGCAGGTTGCTCAAGACCATATCTAGCGTTTTTAATAGTTTAAAAGATGCAGACTCCCAAGATTCTCTGGGCAAACCCTCAAGCAGATGAGAAGGATCAGCTCCTCTGACCTGCTGCCAACACTCTTTCCTGCGCACCTGAAAATATTGCTGGCCTTCTTTGCCTTGACAGCATAATTCGTAGCATCATAGAATCATAGAATGGTTTGGGTTGAAAGGGACCTTAGAGATCATCTAGTTCCAACACTATTGCCATGGGCAGAAACACTTTTCAGTAGACCAGGCTGCTCAGAGCCCCATCCAACTTGGCCTTGAACACTTCCAGGTATGGGGAATCCACAGCTTCTCCAGGCAACTTGTTCTGGTGCCTCACCACCTTCACAGTAAAGAAACTCTTCCTAGTATCTGATCTAAACCTACTCTCAGTTTGAAGCCATTCCTCCTTGTCCTGTGACTACACGTTCTTGTAAAGAGTCCCTTTCCATGTTTCTTGTAGGCTCCCTTAGGTACTGGAAGGACACAATCAGGTCACTCTGAAGCCTTGTCTTTTCCAGGCTGAACAATCCCAGTTCTCACAACCTCTCCTCATAGGAGTTCTGGCTCGTGTTTAACCTCTTCTCTACCAGGACCTTCAGGTCCTTAATCGCAGAGCTACTTTCCAGTCCCGACCTATACTAGTGCATTGGATTAATCCTTCCCAATGTCAGGAATAGGCTTTTCCACGTGTTGAACTTCATACGGCTCCTGCCATATAATTTCTCCAGCCTGCTGAGGTCCTTCTGAACCCTCTGATGTGTTAACCACTCCTTCCAGTTTTGTTCATTTGCAAAACTGATGAAGGTGCACCTTGTACGAGCATCTAAATAATTAATGAAGGTGTTATTCAACAGTGATCTCAATATGGACCCCTGGTTATGCAATTAGGGATTGACCTCTAACTGTACTTTGTGCCACCTACAGCCCTTTAAGCCTAGTTGTTCAGCTAGCTTTCAGTCAATTGCACTTTTTGCTTACCTAATCTTCACATCAGTTTGTTCATGAAGAAGACTTTGTGGAAAGACTCACTAACAGCAAATTAAACAACATTCCCTGCTTACACAGTGAGTTGCTCGCCTATCAAAACTACTGTGGGTTTTTTTTGCATTTCTGTTTGGAAATCAGTTCTGTGATTTGGCCTACCAGCATAGGTCACAGCTAAATCTTCAGAAGCTTCCTTCCAAATATTTGGCTTAATTTAAGCCTCATTTGTGCTTACTAGAAGTATTTTTTTTTTTTAATATGGCAACTGGGAGAATATAATCCTGGTTCAATTGTCAAAAGGCTGTACAGCTGCACTGGGAATTTATTTGGCTCAGTAGGCTGTTTTATTTCTCTATGATATTTAACAATGCTGTCGGGTGTGCAAGACTAAACAATAATTGTTGTTAACTGCTTTTTATACCAGCATTCTGTAATGCCTTTAGTCAGTTGGGACATTTACACCATCAAGCTTTGGAAAGAGACTCACCCCTAAAATTCTCTGTGGTCTATTCAGTTGCTTCACTCTGACTCTGGTCACAGTTCCCAACCAGAAGAATTTGAGTGTGGAAATAAAGTTCCCCTCATCTTCAAGATTTATATTTCCTTTCTAACAAAAATGTAAGAACATGCTGGGAATAACTCCTTTGATTAGCTCCTTTTTTTGCTAAACAAACCAAAAATTATAATATTAAATAGAACAAGCTGTGCATATAAAAAATGGTGCTGATTTGGTACTCATGTGGCACATTATAATTAAATATAATTTTAAATATTTTCACTGGAATAAACAATGACTCACTTGTTTTATTTTGGGTATTTTATTTTTGCTGTTTATACCTGTAACAAAATCATGGTTCTTATTCATTTCCAACAGTGACACTGCTGTCAAAATCTGACTCCATTTCAAAAGAACAAGAGACTTGCTTATATTTTTAATAGCCCCCTGTGCTTTATCTGTCATCTCATAAATGACAAGACCAGACTTAAAAGCCAAATAAAAAATCTAAAGCTTTTCATTTTCAACACCATTTTTAAAATCTCCCTGTCCATCTCTCTGAGGTGATAGTATAAGAGAGAGGCTTGTAGCATTCATTACATTAAAACCATGCCAACTTCAAGCTCTGTTCTTTTATGAGCTAGCTAAATATATTCTAAACTGCTTGTATCCTTCTGCCATCCTTGCACATTTTTAATGCCTCTTTTAGCTGCTTGATTTATCTCCAAACCTGCAGATTGCCTTTATAAGAATTCCCATTGACTGAAATGATACTCATTCATGTGAGCAGAGTTGATAAACTGCAGGCCTCACTGTCACACAGAGCTGTGCTGACTATGATGCTACAGATTTTACTTTCTTTCAGTGGGCAAAATAGGTTTAGAAACACATTTTCCCTTCACCCCTCAAAGGAACTTGTAGCAGAGTAGCTGAGATCCGAAAACTGGCTTTTCAAATGACAGTAAATCATTTTGAATGGTTTCTGCTTCACCTGACATATCTTGATCTAGAAAGACTTTGCCATGGTAATAGATGTTTTCAGCCCAGAGAGACTCAGGCATCAAGGTCTTGTCTTTTTTATGTAATGCTTAGTGCAACATTCCCTATCTACCTGGATGGGTTCCTGAACCACCCTGGGAAAGCATTAATGAAAAAATAAATTAGTGTTGTACAACTTATATGAGCTTTTTAGTAATAAAAACATGTCAGACCAATTCACTGAAGATTAAAATATATGCACACACAAAAAAAATCTTAATTCAAACCTGAATCTCCTCCCTAACAGGCATAATTCATTCACAATGGGATTAAGGGGCAGGGGAGAGAAGAGGAAACACACTTTAATCATCTACTACTATATCAGTGTCATGATATTGTGGTTCCTGAGTGAAAGGAGCTCAAAAAGGAACTGTGGTCCCCCATCCTGAACAAATACATCTGCCTCCTGTTTTTGCTTCCTCATCTATGCACAAACCTGATAGATTTCTGATTTCCACAACTAAACCCATATTGGGTGGCTCAGATAATTAGCATGATAAATGGTAAACCAGGTAAGTTCTTGAACAGCAAGTCACAATATCTCTTCTACATCTGAAATAAACCTAAATACTGATTTCCATCTAGTTCTTTTACTATACCTAGGAAGTGGAGAATAAGAATAATTGAGGTTCTACTTGCCCAGAGAAACCAGAATTAAGAATGTGTTTAATATTTATATATCTTAAATACAGCCATATATGGAAACAGAATTTGATTTTCAACAATGGAGTTTTTAATGGCTTCATACAACTCTTTTACAACAGTGAACATCCCTGTCATTCTTAAAAGAAAGTAGAAAAAATAGGAAAAAAACCCCAAATCAACCAAAATTCATCTGTCCTTTTAGACTAGGAAGAAGCTGTAATATTTGCAATCCGGATTCAAGTCTGAAAGGAGGATTTGATGAACTGCAAGAAAGCTGAGCTGAAAGTCAGAAAATGGAGCCAACTGTTCAGTTCTGGCTCTGCTCACAAATCCCCTGGCTCAAATAAGCCATAGAAGCGTAGGTTCCAAGTTACTCCATAGCTGCACCTTTTAAGGGTAACTCCTTGGTGACATAGAGTTAGTATACAGAGAGGTAAAAGACAGCACCTGAAGGATAAGTCCATGGGAAGCCAATTAAAGTTCTCTTGAAAACCACAGTTCTACCTGCTCTTTTCCTCCTGACCTATTTGTGTTTACCTCTATCCTTCTCATCAATGTTTTGACCAGTGTTTTTACTGCAGGGCTATAGGCAATGACAATACTGGTTGCTTCGAAACCACTCTCCAAGTGTACCACTCCTCATTACAGACCTAAAACAAAGTTACTAATTTCTCCCTCTACTTAAAAAACCCTTTGAGAATATTTTGTAGGAAATACATCCATGATGCAACTGTGGAGCACTCTGGCATATGGAGAGTTTTAAAAAAGTTTAACTTTTTTTCAACTTTCAAAATAAATCTTTTATTCTGTAAAATAAAAGTGTTTCTCCTCCCTGGTATGGATACAGTCACATTTCTTTATATCTTATATGAAAATCAGTATTCTTCTTACCTACTTTTGGGGCACTACAAACTTACTTGAATGAATGCTCCTCTAAATACTCTGTTTGAATCACTCATCAAAGTATTTTGAAGTGTACAAAGTGTATTTTGGTGATCTCATTAACTGCATGGTAAAGCAATGCACTGGAAGAGTAGCCTATAAAATGGCTTTCACTGCTGTTTACCATATGGTCATGTCATATATGTGTAACTGCGGAAATGTAGTTGCAAAAGAGAAATTCTATCCTGTTAAAAATCATCTTCAGTCTTTAGAGATTTTTATTTTTAGTTGTATCGACATCTGCTAGTTTCTTTTTCTTTTCAAGTCTCCTTATAAAATTTCAGGAATGAAGGAAGTGAATAGGTCTCCCCTGTAGATATGAATGTTTCCAAAGTCTGTTTTCTGGGACATACGTGTGTGTTACAGGTATATAAATTTTTTCAGGTACATAAATTTTTTATGTGATGATATATGTATGGTATAGAACTTCCTTTAGGTAGATTTTCTTTCCTTCAGAGAATATCTCCACTGGCTGTATTTTCATGCTAACAATATTACCATCAGGGAGGTACAGAATATGATAGGAAGATAATAGTTTTTTATAAAAACTGCTGTGAAGACCATGACAATCTTTACTTGAAAAGCAAGGTATGTTGATGGACTAGCACCTTGCAGAAAATTAAGTCTTGGCTCACAGAAAGCTCAGATAACTAATAAAATTAACAAGTCTTCAGAAATTAGGCAGACAAACATGAAGACTACTTGAGAATACAGCTTTTCTTCATGGTAACCATAACAATTAAACTGCCTCTGTGTTCCCAACAAGTGCAATAAGACGCATAAAGTTAGGGTTTCTAAATGCAGGCAATTGTAATTTGTGATATCATTTACAGACATAGCTGCTATTGCAGTTAAATTAATGTTTTACTTTGTGTGGCCATTAGAACATATAAATAAAGCATGATGACCATAGTAATATCTTTCGTGTTAAGTGATTAGATTCAGGCCTAATTAATGGCCAGATTCAAATTTTACATTATTCTTAATTTTTTTTTAAGCTAAGTAGATACTAATGTAAAACCAGTTTTATTTATGAGTATTTGAAAAACCTAGAAATGTCTGGCTTATGCTTGGTACTGTGTGTCTGAGTGTTTTGGTTTTATTCCTGTTGTTAATGCATTTGGTGCAGACACTTGTTATAAAATCCTTAAAAGATATTGTTTACCACATTTTGTGAAGGATGTCAAACTAAAAAACTGCTGGTTAGTTTGGTAAGTGTCCAAATGTTCTTCTGGTATAATGTCTTCCTTTTGAAAATCATTTGGGAATGTGTGTAGCCTTCTTGATTCTATTTGCTTGTTAAATCCAATGGGAAAAAGAAAAAAAGAAAAAAAATGAATTTATATGTGAGTTTATAAATACACCTGGTTTTTTTCACTTAAAGAAAGAAGGGCCTTTCTTGGCCTTTTGATTAGGGGTAAATTCAGTATGTCTTAGTTCAGTGATAATTCCCTACTCATGGACGTGGATCTGATCTCACAAATTCTTACTACTTGGTTCAGATTTGATTCTACAGTGGGTTGTAACTAATTTAAGCAATATAGCAAGAATGGATGTTACATTGATGCTTCCAGCTGTTCTAATAATTCCTATAAAATCTCTTTCTCATTTCCATTCCATCACACAAGTTCATGATAAATGGTCCTTCTTATTAAAAAAAAGTAAAAGTAAAGGGTTTTTTTAATCTTTAATGTTTAATTGTGGATTATTAAAAACAAAAAAAGCAGTGTAGAAAGAAAAATGGCATTCTGTTTCCCTCACACCTAACCGTAAAACACTTAACTATGGAGGTTAAATCCTAGGTGCTAAATGAATCCTAAAGTTCCCAGACAGCTTGTGGAGAAAGCCAACCTCTCCAAAGAATGTTCCAACTAGTAAGTTGCAAAGAGCACCCATTTCTTTATCAGCCATACAGAAATTTCAAGTCATTGTGCTATAAAAGTTAGCCCTTCAGTTAAGCTGAAGTTATAAATTACATGGGATAGATCAGAGTAAAACTGTTTCCTATAATTTTTCTGGCTGAAACTGAAATTATACTTCTCACTTTCCAGTAAGGCTGACCCAGTGGATATGGAAACTCAGTTCTCAATGAATACCCTGTTAAACATTTAGATGCAAATTAATCTTCTGATACCTTATGACAGGACTGTCAGCAGATAATATCTGAATATTTTCTATATTTTCAAAATGTGTGGAAAAAACCTGACAAGAATGAAAGACATTTGGGCATTAATCACTACAATGATGTCTTCCATTGCATATTTTTAATTCACCTCTTCTTACTGATGAAAAATGCTAGAGTGTTTCCAAGTTACTTATATAATCAAAAAGTGGAGCATCTTCACACAAGGTCTGCATTCCATGGAAAATTTTCATATTTCAAAATTTATTTATCTCCTTCTTGAGGGCCATAACTGATGCTTTCCAAGTTTCCTACAACATGACAATTTCAAATAATTTAATTATGAGTTTTCTTCATTTTCAAAATATCATTTTGTGTTTTAATTGAAGTTAAATGTTGTGTTTTTTCATTTGTGTTGCATTCTTATTTTGATACTATTTCATATCTGATTCTCACCTCAAACATCCCCCACTTCTGCCTCCTCCCCCCTAGTTTATATACTGAGCATGACGTCATATGGTATGGAACATCCCTTTGGTCAGCTGAGGTCACCTGTCCTGGCTGTGTCCTCCCAGCCTGCCATGTACCTCCAACTTCCCTACCAGTGTGGCAGTGTAAAAAGCAGAAGAGACCTTGGCTCTGCATAAACACTGCTGAGCAATAACAAAATCATCTCTGTATTATCCACCCTGTGTTTAGCACAAATCCAAAACATAGCCCCAGATTAACCACCGTGTAGAAAATTAACTCTATCCCAGCTGAAAGCACACTTATTCATATTAATAAATTATAATACTCTAAACTATATGGAAATACATATTTGGTCAAATGTAAGTCTGATAAAATAATGAAAGGACAACTATTAGTTTAATCTTTCCTGTCTCAAATAAATTTGAGTTTGTTCCATGAAAAATATGGTAATTAGATAAAACAAAGACATTATTTCCTATTTGTTATGTTTGTTATTTCTTGTATGTTATAATGAAACGATTTCATTATATCAAACAGGAAAAAACTGTATGATGTAGGATACCTAATATATAAAATCATTATTCAGTAGGAGCTTCCATCTATTATTTCTTTTGTTTATTAAAATATATATATGTATAAAAAATGTATTCAGTGACATATTGAGAGATATCACAAAGTAGTGTAGGAATGCTATAGAGAAAATACATGTTAACACATATGCAAAGAAAAAAAACCACAAGATACTATCTGTAATTCTAATGTTAAAATTTAGTAAACATTTTGTGATTCCCAAAAATATTTTTCAACTGTGACTGTTTTGGTTTTAGTGTATTTTACTATGAAATTCTATGTTATCAACTGTATTGCTTCCCCTTCGTCATTCCTCCCCCCAAAGAGCTACGTATCCTCGCAAAGATCTCTGATTAAACTATGAAAGTGTTGTAACTAATTTTACCTTTCATGAACACTTCTGAGGCAAATTTTCACTTGGGTCAAAGCATCTTGCATTTGAACTAGATAAATGTGGTATCAAGTATTTTCCCTCAACAGAAGACTAAAATATGAGATATAGTCAAAGAGAACACATTTTTGCCAGTATCATTTTTACTGGTGCACTGGAACTGAGTTCAGACAGGTCAACCTGAACATATTAAAAAAATATGAAGGAGGTAATTAAAACTGTATTAATAGGTAGGTAATAAGAACAGATACAAAAGAAGTAGCCGTGAAAACTTTTAAATATAGTTAACTATTCTCTGTAGTCAGGACCAAGTTTTTATAACTAACTTTGACTTCATGTTCCTTAGGTTAATATTAATTTCACCTACCTTTAGAAATCTGAGACTTTTTAAATTAATTAGCTCTTTTGTTTGTTTTCCTTCAACAGTTAATAGAGAGAAAAACAGCTTTTCAAATGGCTCTTTGAGATCTGTTTTCAGAAGAGAAATGTCCCTCCTGAAACTCAAGCTTTTCTGGTTTTGACCATGAAGATGCCTAGCTCAGTTGCAGATATCCAGTTGTTAAATGTCTAAGTAAGGAAGTTCGTTGTCCTTTTTCTGCTACTCTTCTTGTCAGTTGTAACAATTTATCCAGATGCTAGAAAGCTTAAGTTCTGGAAACTTGTATATGATCTGTACAGATCTACGTGGAAAAGATGTTTACAAGTAGTAACTAGAGCATGGTGAACAGCCACACAAAGAAAAATTGCATGTGTACATCTCAGTCATTATTTACACAATTCATGGATTTCTCGTATGTAGTGAACTGTGACCTTCACTCATTTACCCCTTTTAAAAAACATCAGTATATCAATACACAAATAAATCGACTTATTGAATTACAAATTGTTTTAGTTCTCCACTCTCTAGGTCTAATCTAAAGCTAAAACAGCAATCACATCAAGTGGCAATTCTGAGAATCTTAACCTTAGTCATCATAGACTAAATGAAAACTGGTTCCCATCTCATCAAATTTTATTCATTATGATTCAAGCCATTATTCAGTTCCACCTTTTTGTGGAATAACTTCCCTCTTCCCTTCTGATAGGTGAAAACATTCACTTTATTAATTTCATCTTCACTAAAAATAATGTATAATTTTAAATAGTCATATGATCTAAAACCAAAACTGTTTGTATATCACAGTTTATCAAACATAAGATGTGATGCTTCAGTCTTTCAGAATTAATTTAAGACCAAACTTGAAATGGAAAATTCACAAAAATAAATCTTTCCTCACAAATGATTTGGGTTTTGAAATTGACAGTTTGAGAGAAAAAAAGTCTACTGAAACCATTTGACCTTTTTAAGTCTGCTTTACTGCACTTACTAGTATATGTAATGCAACTGTATGTCTATTAAGAAGAAGATTATTTTCTAACTCATTCTGGCACATTAACACTAAATTAGTGGACACCAAATTCTTTATTTTGTTTTACCTCCTCTTGTATAAACACCCACAATACTCAGTGTACTTTTATTTGTGAGTTCCCAGATGATTTTTTTATACCATAGAAGTTTTGATGTTTTTACATATCCTCAGGTTATTTTAGTCATCTTTAAAAAAACAAACAAACCAAAAATAAAACAAAACCACAATAATATTTGTTTATCTCTTTGCCTCTACTGGTGTTCAGAAGGAAATGAATATTCATCATTGCGCATCAAGGTGTAAGTCAAATACACAAAGGTCTTGAAGATATAGTGACACCTTAAGCATTTCACCATTGACTCTGATTTACTTAAAAATTCAGTTCTGAGTAATTGATATATTCACCAAGGGGGATAAATTCTTGCACACACACACACAAAAAAAAACCCAACCAAACAAACCTAAAAAACCCCAAACAAACAAACACACAAAAAAAGAAGCAAAAGAGAAAAAGAGTTTATTTCTCATTAATAAGCATTTTCTGAACAAAGAAATCTTGGTGAAACATTTCTTGTATTATACAGACACTAAGGGAGTCACTTGTTACAGCAGAAACTCTTTAAAAACATCTCTGTGATTAAGAACATGAATCTTCATTTCTGTATGAGAGAGAAGAAATGAAGTTGTCATGGTTATTATAGTCCAATTTAAGAATCAGGACCCTTGAAATATTTTGACTTACTGAAGCTTTAGTGAGATCAAAAACCACTGTATCTCAGTCTTGATTATACTCACAGCATTTTTCTTAGACCTGCAGACATGCAGAATAATCACACCAGTTGTACTTAGAATGTACTCTACTTAGAATGAAATCACACTGCATTCTGAGTAAGACATTTTCTGTATATTCATCAGTTCAACAATTTAGCATCTGTCTAACAGTTATCTTCCTAGATATATTTGTGAGAAAACTATGACAATGATTGTCCCAAGAAGAATTATTTCCATTTTCTTTAGTCAGATAGATGGGCTTTTTTTGCAGATTCTCAATACTTGCAGATGTCAGAAGTAGGCTTGTCAAACCTTGTTTCAGCAAACCTTTTTGATTTTTTTTTCCCTTCATGGAAAAAAGAGCTACACTGCATGTGTCTTCAAAGTGACTCTGTAAAGCGGCATGGTGAGTCAATATCCTTCACATCAGGAAATTGTGATAAATTAGGAGGTTTGTGAGATTACGTAGCTAATTTAAAATACAAAGATAAAAATGCAAAGCCACATTTTACACTAAGACTTTTTAAAGGTTGATAATGTAGACACTGTTTTGATCAAGAAGGTAGTCTCATGGAAAGACAGGTATACCCTGTATATTCTGATATACAAAGAACATGTCCATGACTTAACCATTGTTTTGTCTGTGTAGTTTCCTGTATTGCTTGTTCATATTAAGGATTAATAATCACCAAAAAAAATTAATATGTTTCTATTTATATTCCTTTTTTTCCCACAACACATTAGTGCTGAAAAATATTCTGCTACCTTTGCCAAAGCTAACATCTGCTTATACTATAATCCACAATTTAATAAACTTGTTTGAAAAAAAATCTTTAATTTTTTATCAAGGGTTTCCTATTTTTAAATCCTCTGCATATAGCTCTATGGGTGACTATGTAACACAGTGACAATGCTTTTATAACAAGCTAATGCTAAACTTGAGTAAAGGTTATGAGTGACTTGTTTATTTCCCCGAGCAAGCATTGACGTTTGAACTGCAAAAACCAAGCCGCACAGATGCTTTTCTGTCAATTTAGTGAAAAGTGTATCTAGCACCAGTTTTTTTCACATTGAATATTCTTGGAAGAAATGTTACACATAATGTAACTACATAGAAAAATATTTTGCAAATATTGGGTACCTTGAAATATTTTCATTGATGTACCTTGTTCATCTACCACCACAGTCAGAAGAAGATACAGTTGTTCCAGAAAACTGTATGTAAAGAAGTGTTTAACAACTGATTTTCACTCAGCAATTTCCTTTTACACCTCAGGTATCATTTAGCAAATCGATCATGTAGTGAGTTGCGGTTGATGTTGGTTTTCCCCCTTCCTCGTGTCAGGTGAGCAGTGCTGTCTCTTAAACTAGCTGCTATGGTATAACTGAAGATTAAGTGTTGAGGTTTCGCTACAGTGCTGCACACAGCCTGAGCACAACCAGATACCATTAACACATTTCACTGGGTATCTAGAAGAAGACTGGCCTTACACGCTGCAGCATGCCTTATTGGTTTTTCTAGAAACACTGTTGGCTACAGGTCATCCCTGAACAAAGAAGGATTCCAGGAACAGTGAGATTCACTTGTGCTTATTAAAACCCCCAAACCAAAGAGTTTGATAATTGGGGTTATCAAATAAATACGAGAATTACTTAAATTCCTGGATAGGTTATTTCTGTGAAGTTACAAAATATTCCAGATAAGTGGGACAGATTTTCTAACTAGTTTGTGTCTGTGAAAAATAATTAAATAAACACATTTAAAGAAAGTCACAATGAGAGCTCAGCAAGAATTTTAAATTAATGTCTTTCAAATAGTTTCAGAAGAGAGGTCTTAAGCTCTTAAGGAAACCACTGTTAGCGCCTTTCTCTGTTCAATTCAGGCTGCCCTAAACATGATTTGCCACAATCAGGACTTCAACCACAAAAACATTACTCTGAGTAAGAATTAAGGGGTAAACAAATAATGTAGATCTTGTGGTAATCTATGGTAGATGCTGGAAAGCAGTGCTGCAGAAAGGGACATGGAAGTCCTGGTCAATGGCAAGTTGAATACGTTTTAGCAGTGCCCTGGCAGGGTTAACTGTGTCCTGGGGGGCATCAGGCAAAGCATTGCCAGTTGGGGCAGGGCGGTGATTGTCCCACTCTGCTCTGCACTGATGGGGCTTTACCTTGAATATTGTGTGCAGTTTTGGGCACCACAATATAAGAAACATATTAAGTTATTGGAGGGTGCCCAAAGGAGAGCAATGAAGACGGTGAAAGGCCTTGAGGGGAAGCCGTATGAGGAGCGGCTGAGGTCGCTTGGTCTGTTCAACCTGGAGAAGAGGAGACTGAGGGGAGACCTCATTGCAGTTACAACTTCCTCATGAGGGGAGGAGAAGGGGCAGACCGTGATGTCTTCTTTGTGGTGACCAGTGACAGGACCTGAGGGAATGGCCGGAAGTTGTGTCAGGGGACGTTTAGTTTAGACGTTAGAAAGACATTCTTCCCCCAGAGGGTGGTTGGGTGCTGGAACAGGCTCCCCAGGGAAGTGGTCACAGCACCAAGTCTGACAGAATTCAAGGAGTGTTTGGATGATACTCTCAGGCACATGGTGTGACTCTTGGGAATGGTCCTGTGCAGGGCTAAGGGTTGGACTCAGTAATCCTTGTGGGTGCCTTCCAAGTCAGCATATTCTGTGATTCTGTAGTTTTAGAAATATAAAACCTGGAATGACCTTCCTTGCTTTTTTGAGGAGAGGAGGACTTCAAGGGAAGAAAGGTTTTATTAATTTTTTTTTTAAGTTACAACTACTTAATTGCAGATTGTGACAAGCTATATGTCAGAGACATGGAAGAGATTTGAGACCAAATTTTCCCTTGAAATTTACTCAAAGTAAAAATTAATGTATTATTCAAATGCTTCTTAATAAAAAAAAGGCTTCTAATGGCTTTTGAGAGCATTAAAATTTTAAACCTGTTTGCAAGAAAAGCACAGAATGTGCATGGCATTTTTGTGTATTATAAACTTATGGAAGGAAAGAAATAAAGACAAAAAAAGTACCTCTTTTGACACTCAGGACCAGATGGTTGATTTAATTTCTACCAAAAGACTTTACATGGTTCTTTGGTGGATAAAGTGTGTATCAGTTACACTAAACAATTGAAACATTAATGATTGAAAAAGATGGTATTACTTGGGTGGGAAATGTAACCACCACTTTCAATATCCTCCTGAAATCTGAGTTGCACCAAGGACTTTAAAAAACAGTGGATTCTCTGCTCTGATCTTATTACAGATAACTCTATCTGTGTGTAAGTGATGTATGGGCAATTTAAAAATCCATAAATTAAAAATATCTCATAAATAAATAATTTAAAATTTCATATACTATTCAGAAGCTTTTGTCAAATATGCATCTAATCACTAAATCAGTAAAACAGATGTATGGAAATATCTTTTTTTGCCTATGTCTGCTGCCTTTTTTTTATTAGTCAGAATGATTCTTACAACAAAATCTTTCATGGAAAACGTTAAGGCAGAATGATCATAGGAAGAGATTTACTCTCACCATGAAATCTTATTATCCAAATAAGTCCTATCATGTTATTTCCTGATCACATCATAAACTCACTGACACATAAGTTACTCTGCTTCCAGTGTTTTTTTCAGGTTGTAAAGTAAGATAACAAAGCTTTTGGATGTTTCTTGAGTTTTTCTTTCTAGGAATAAGGGGGAAACTCAAACCAATGATGCCATATTATTTTATAATGCCATATTATTATAAAGTAAAAAAACCACATAGTTTACTCTATCAAACAGAATTAAGCAATGGTTAAGTTTGGAAATTTAACAGTGTGATCTCTAAGATATTGGCTGTTACTCCTTATAAAACCAATATATAGTTGCTAATGTCTAAAGGAATGCTTTACACATTGATGTTCAATTCTGGAAGATAAGAAATCTAATGCTGGTATCTTCTTACAGCAATACATGAGCTGAAGTTTTTGGTAAAAGTGATTGGGGCAACAGGCTCTAGGTGGCCCTGTTTGAGCAAAGGGCTACCTGCAGATGAGTCTTCCAACCTCAACCACTCTGCCATTATGTGAACAGTTTTATTTTAGAGACCAGGATGAATTCAGTAGTGGAAGTGTCTGTCTTCTTCATTTTCCTCTCTTTTTCTACCTTGCTTGGTAACTATTTATGAACAATCACCTGCTTCTCTATCCTCCCTCCTTGGTGGGTTGCTTATTGCCAGGCCCTTGTGCACAGGGCACCAATTTTTCATCACAGAAATAATAAGTCAGACGTGAAAACCCACCTACAAGGCAACAAGAAGATACCAAACATCTTGCAAAACAACCTATCTCCCTTTGGGCATCTGTCTTCCTGGCTGGGTGGCCAGTGGTGGGAAACCCTACCCTCCCCTTTCCCACAGTTTGCTCCCATCTGTCCAGTTGTAAGGACCTTTGGGTCCTGCACAGGGGTTGTATGGAGCAGCCCCTGGGGGGGAATGGTGGACAGTAAGCTGAACATGAGCCAGAACTGTGACCCACCCTTTAGCAAAGTAGTCCAAGGGTATACTGGGCTGCAGGAGTAAGGGACTTGTAAGACTCGAAAAGCTACTTGGATCTGAATCTATCAAGGAATGCCACAGGCAACAAGAACTTCTCTAAACATCTAAGTGGCAAGGAGAAGACTAGGAAAATTATGAGCCCATTGCTAAATAGGTAAGGAGATGTGTTACCTTTTCTTCAGTGATAAGCTGGAGCTGAAAACTAGTCTGCCGCGCCACAAGAAGATACCAAAACATCTCCCAAAAAAGCTTTCTCCCTTTAGGGTACCTCCCTTTGGGATGGCCAATGATGAGTGGCTCCTTGGAACCCAGTGACATCACGGAATGTGACTGTGACATCACCTCAACCTTCCTGCTTTTCAGCACCCAAAAGTTCTATCCCTTGGCACTCTGTCCAGAACTTTTGTGGGCACACACACGTGGTGAGCAGGATCCAGGAGGATCGTGGTCTCGCTCTTTAAGCTTTGTCTTGGTAGAAAGCAGCAGTTCCAGGCACTAAGAAAAGGCAGTCTCTTCTAAGCTCCTCTCCCATCTGCCCAGTTGTGAGGACCTGTGGGTCCCATGCAGGAGCTGTCCTGGGGCTGTGAGAGCCAGGAGGGTGCTGGGGCCATCCAGCACTGAAGGCTTTCAGTAAGTTTCCCTGCTCCATCACTGTGTCCTTCAGGTACCTTGTGCTAAACTAGGCCGTGTCTGAGAGACATTGTTGAGGGCTCTGGTGTCTTGGGCACAGCAGCTCTTTCCCCAGGGCTTCCTGACACCTCACCAGAGCCTGCCCCAGGGCACTCACCCATCTGTCTTGAGCACTGGGGAGGTGTGGAAGAGACTGGGGCTCCCCCTCCTGCTATCCCTCCCTCCCTGCCTCCCTCCCTGCCTCCCTCCATGGAGCAGACCTCCACAGAGTCTGCCCAAGATCCTTCCAAGTCCCAGTAAGAACCTTTCCAACCTAGAGCCACATGGGGTCCCCTTGCCCCGGGCCCTTTGCCCAAGCCTGCTCTTCCCTGGGAGCACAGGAAGGAGGTTTCCCCAGTAACTCAACATCCAGTGGGGGCTACTTGCCTGGGAGAAATAAGGGTGGAAGGTAGGGTTGCAGGGTTGCCTTTGGGTCTGGCTGGCCCACATGGCAATTGCTGCTGCTGTTGCTGCTTCTACTTCGAAGCACCCAGAAGGTGACTCCTTTGGGATACAGTCACTTTTCCCAACCCACAGCTTGCTTGGGCCTTCCTTGTTTTTCCCCTTCAAGCACTGAGAAGGTCAGGCATCCAGGCACCTTGCATGTCTCTCTGGGCAGGGCCAGGTGTGGGGCACTGCAGAAGCCCTGGAGAGGAGACTCCGCTACCAGGACCAACATGAGCCAGCTACCACCAGCAGGGCCATCAGAGGTGGCAGCAGCAGATGGCAGATGCCCCATCTGCCTGGGTGACCTTGAAAATGCCACCTATGTGGAGGTCTGTCAGCATTGTTTTTGCTTCATCTGCATCCGAGAATGGGCCAAACTGACAGAGACGTGCCCACTCTGCAAGCAGCCCTTCGAGCGACTGCTGCACACCGTGACAGCGGATGGCAACTATGAGGAATATGTGCTTGGCAGTCTGCCCACTGCCAAAGGAAGGCAGCCAGGATCCGGAGTAGATCCCCACAGTGGCACTACAACCTGTGTCAAAGATCCACTGACATCAAGCCCTCCAAGAGCCGGAGCAGATCCCCCCAGAACCATGACAACCCACATCGCAGACCCCTGACACCCAACCCTTCACAGGGAGGAGGGGGAATATAGGAACTGAGTACAGGAGGATCCAGTAGCTGTGGAGCCCTCCAGTGCAACTTCCTAGCAGGCTTCCGCAGCCAGTACCTCTCATGAGGGAACACCACTGACCCCAGAGGAGAGCCTGGCCCCTGTGGCAGCCTGACCTCTTTCATCTGCAATAAACAGCCAGGTGCTTTCAATTTAAAAATGTGTATGATGATTTCTATCATTGTTAACTGCTGCAACATAAGGTGTTTCTCTCCTGCTTTCCTCACTTCCCACTTCCAAGAACCAATGCAGGCGTGTCCAAGGCCTTTGACCAGCAGCTGGTCCTGCTAGTGCCTCTGCACCCAAATGTTTCTGGCCTTTCTTTAGGCACTACTCTCAGTCTATCTCTGACAGCAGCAGCCGGCCCAATTCCCCATGGCTGTGGCTGGCAGGCAGGAGAGAACTTCTTGTGCTCTTATGGCTAAATGCTCTCTGGGTCACAAAACCCATCCCAGCGGAATGAGGACTTTTGGTGATTCACACACCTTGGCTTGATCTCGCTCAGGAGAGCAAAGCTCTGAATCTCAGGCATCCTGGGTTTTCAGGAACCATCCAGAAGTAAGATGACTTGCAAGCAAATCAGTTTTTCCACAGACAAAAGTTCTGGAGAAATGGGTATTCAGGAGCTGTGTTGGAGAGCCTGTACTGAAGAGAAAGCCTGGACAGCCTATTTCCAACAAGAAGTTAGGGGTAAATACACAGGTAGCTTTGGCTACTCTCACCACCATGAGCAGTCACAGATCAGATGCAGAGGTGCATGTCCTGTGTCCAGGGAAAGCAGACAAGGACTCTGAGGAGGAGTACTGGATTGCCTATGGAAAGGTGCCAAGGTCTAGGCCCAGAGGAAGTCTCTGCAGCAGGACTTCAACTTGCATGTTGAGAATAGATTGTCAGGTTCTCAACAGAAGTGCATGGCAGAAGGATGAGAGGCAACAGGTCTCACCTGAAACAAGGCAAGTTCACACTGGAGAGAAAGGGCAACCTTCTTCCCTATGGAGACTTTCCAGTGTGGAAAGCCTAGAGAGGCTGTGCTGTCTGCATCCTTGGGGCTTTTCAAGACCAGGCTGGGGAAAGCCCTCAACTGAATCATCATGCCTTCTGGCTGATGCTGCTTTGAGCAGGGGGCTTCACTGGGGACCTCCTGGCATCCTTTCCAACCTGAATTTTACCACGAGCCTTTTTCCTTTTTCCATGCTGCTTCCTTCCACATCCAGATGGAGCCAGATGGAGATATTTAAAAAATATTTATTTAACCCATAATGAAAAATACAGAAAAATGGATGTAGTGGTTCAGATCAATGTACCTCTAGCCAAGACTTCATTTTCAACAGTGTTCACTACTAATTCACGATAATAAAAATGAACATGATTTTTAGCCCTCAAATTTCCAAGGCTTCAATTATTGTCTGCTGTAGAGACTTTTTAAGTATGATATAATTTGTTACTTAGTAGTTCCACACTAAGTCCCTCAGAAAAATATTTTTCTGCATTCCTCTCATAAAAATTCTGGCAACCATAATGTAATTTATTTGAAGAAAAAAACCTTCCTCAGTTTGTTTGAATCTGCCCCAAATTATATTTTTGATGACCTCATTTCTATATCAATATGTTTTTATAAGCTGATTTATAATACTTGATCATCAACCACTCATGTCCTGACCTAATGCTTACTGAATGTATTTACTCTAGATGTGTTTATTTGAACATACAACTAGCAAAGAACTGTACATTTCATTTTCAGGAGTGGCTGAGGGAGCTGGGGTTGTTTATTCTGGAGAAAAGGAGGCTCAGGGGAGAGTTTATCTCTAGAAATACTTGTCAGGAGGTTTTAGCAAGGTGGAGGTTGGTCTTTTCTCCCAGGAAACTAGCGACAGGATGAGAGGACATGGGCACAACCTGCTCCAGGGGAGGTTCAGGTTGGATATGAGAAATAATTTCCTCATGGAAAGGGTTGTTAAACACTGGAATGGACTTCAGGAGAGGTGGTGGAGTCACCATCCCTGGAGGTGTTCAAGATACAACCGGACAAGGCACTTAATACCATGGTCTATTTGACATGGAGGTGATTGGTCAAAGGTTGGACTTGATGATCTTAGAGGTCTTTTCCAACATAAATGATTCCATGATTCGGTGATTTCCACCAATTAGCAACAGATAGAAATAAGAAAAAACCCCAAAACATGTTGTCTTTTTACCAAAGGAAAGGTGATGATTATAGGAATATTACAAGATAAATATTTCATCATTTTACTGTCTACTTACTGTAGAGTCTGCCAGAGAGTAACAGGAAAGACATACTCTTTCCTGAAAAAGTCATATGTTTTATGAAGCATGGATTTGAGAGCATCAGACCTGCAAACATGAAGAAATTATGCTAAATACATTTCTTACTTTTATCAGTAAAAAATGCTGTACTAGAGTGTACAGTTTTGATGGTGTTACTGCCAATTCAATTTTCAGTGATGGTTTATACTTTTTTGGTATAAATTGTAGTGACGGATACAATAGCCTAAATATTTCACCATCATTTTCAAGTTTTGTTAACACATCTCACTCTCCAAGTTTCCTGACTTACACATAATTGGAAGTGGATTTGATCAAATATACCATTGAAGAAAGTCACATCTCATTTCTCATATAAGAAATCTCTTACCAAAGAGTAATTTTGCCAAAATCTTTAGCAAGTAAGTGTTAAGCTTTACAAAAGAAAAGCCCACCACTGGTTTGCACTGTTAGAGTTGAGACTATAGGAGCTTATTATTTAGTGAGGATATTTTTAAACGTTTTTTAACAATTTTAGCATTTTGTTTGAATTATAATTTGAATAAAAAAATAAACAAACAAAAACCCACCTAAACAAAAATTGTGCTTTCTAAAACAACATTAATCTGGAAATCAGTTGCATTTGATTCTTTTTGTGGCTATAGAAATGAAGAGTAAAAATGAATTTTAATTACACTCAAATGTTTGTACTTGAACCCACACATAAGACAGTCGACTTCCAGTGATACAATTAGCATATTATGATAACGTACTATGTCTCTTGATAAGACTGTTTAAATGACTGTCCTTTACAGAAAGGATCATGAAGAGTACTGGCATTTTTGTACCAGTATGAAACTGTTGACTAACAGTTCAAATGCTGTTATCAGCATATGAGAAAAACTGTAGTGACCCTATTTCTCACTTTTTTTCATTTTTTGTTTCATTTAGAAAATAAAATAAAATCTTTCAATGTAAAAAAATCAAGCTAGATAATATAAATCTGTTATTAGAATCATAGAATAGCCCAAGTTGGAAGATTCCTGAAAATATCTGCTCCAAACTTTTGTGGTAAAGGGAGACTAGATGAATTTTTCTAGAATCCTGTCCAATTTCATCTGATTGTTCTTACTCGAAAGAGCCTCTCTCACCGCAACCTGTGTTCTTTGCATTTGCCTTCTCTGGATGGCTCCTCACGAAGAGAGAACCTCCTCTTTGTGACTGCCCTTTAAGTACTGGAATACTGTGATGACCTCACCCACAAGCCTTCTCTTCTCCAGTGACAAGAGAGATGTAAGTCCTTCAGTCTTTCCTCATACATCAGTTCTCCAGTGCTTGGATCATCCTTGTGACCCTCCTTTGGACACTCTCCAGTCTGTTTGCATCTTCCTCTAATTGTGGAAACCAGAACTGAACACAGTACTGCAGGCGAGGCCTGGCAAGGGCTGAGTGGAGAGGAAAGATCACAACTTTTCCTCTATTAGTTGTACCCCTGTGAATGCAGCCTGGGACATGATTTGTCCATCTGGCTCATCCATGTTAGACTCCAAAAATCCACAAAATGGCAATCAACTAATCATTTGCTTCTGTTTATCTGATGTTAGAAAGAGTTATCAATTTTAGTCCAGCTAATGTATATCACTTTTGTTTATCTGAGACACTTAAATTATAAATAAATCATTTGATAAATAATAAATAAAGAGTTCCATCATTATGCTAGAAGGTCTAGAGAGCTCTTCTGTATTATGATTATTCTTACTATATTAAACCTGGCTAAAATAACTATGACTAAACGTAATTTATAGAAGCCAAAATGTTTCCTGAGAGGCATATTGGTTTCAATGAATTTTTCAAAGGAAAGTTTTCTGCAGTCCAGAGCTCCCTGGTCACCTTTAATGAGAGAGAGGAAAAAGAGATGACTTAAACCCCTCAGGTACTATATTGAAAAAAATCAATTTTTGAAAGAATTCCATTGTCAAAGGAACACTTGTGGCCATTCCAGTGTGGAGTAGAAACAAAGTTTGAGGTTTTGAAAATTCTTTTTCTACCAAGTTCTCTACGACATGTGATGATTCTTACTCAGAACTATAATTTCCAGAATATTATATCAGTGCATGGTTCAGTGAAACCAGTCTCTTATGCTGTGGGTTGTCTCAAGACACAAAGAATTATCTATATTTTGATACCTGTAACCAAAACTATAAAATAACTGAAAGTGAGTACAGAAAACAAACCATAAATTTCATAATACAGGTTATGTGTATACTGTCTGTTGACAAGGAAAACAGCATAATAATCCTCAGCAGATGCTCCACTCTGGGATTCACTTCAACTTCTAATGAAAAAATGAAGGCAAAGTTTCATGGGTCAAGATTTATGTCCACCATTTCTTAGAAAAATTATATAATTCAACAATTCAGAGAAAATATTGAGAAGGATATTTCCACTTGAATGCTATAGTAAACCCTTTTGATGTCAAGATTCATGTGGATCCTTACAGGTATAGAGGATTTGACAGGTTACAATAAAGTAGACTGAAGTAATTGAACAAGGTCCTTGCAAAACTGCTCTATAGCTTTTGAATGAGCATGGAGACTATGTAAAGTCTCTGCTGACTGAAGAAATGCAAATGCTTCACCCACTTTACAAAAAGAGACAAACCGACCACTCTAGGAAGTGGGGCATGGGTCTGTCTGGCAGTATATTGCTTCTTATCAACCTGATTATCTTCTATAATAAACATACTAGAACTGTGATTGGAAAAAGAGTAGATAATGTCATTTACCTCATGTGACTGAAGGGAGAGTAGGGGATAGCATTTACCTCAGCTTTGTCAATCTTTTCACACCGGTTCCTATGATATTGTATCCAAGTTAGGATGGTCCATTCCAGGTTTAGATTGATGGACCAGATGGCTGCATGATCCATCTATCTGGATGACTGGACTCAGAAGGTAGTGATCAACAAGTTCTACTCTACCCAGAGATCAGTAACAAGTGAACTGGTGTAGAGGTCAACCCTGTGGGATCCGTCTTGTTAAACAACTTCATAATTGATGAGGTGACAGAGTGTAATCTCATCAAGTTTGCAGATGACACCAAACTGGAGTAACCTGTTGATATACATGAGGGTAGGGCAAAGGGACTTAGGCAGGATGAAAGAATGGAGCACAAGAAACCTCAAAAAGTACAAGGACGAATTAAAAATTCTACACCTGGGAAGGAAGAGCAATTTGCAATGGCACAGAGGACTGGCAAGTAGCTCTGCAGAAAAGCCTCTGAGGCTCTGGCAGACAACAAGCAGTGCATGAGCCAGCTGTGCTCTAGCACCAAGGAGAGCCAGTAGTTTTCTAGGCTCTATAAACAGGAACTGAGAGAACACATAGAGGCACTGACATTCAGTTTTGGTCAGCCTAATGCAGGAAAGATATTGCTGAAGAGAAAGAAGCTCAAAGGTGGAGTAAAATCTTAATGGCTTTCACCTTATAAGGGTTCAGAAAGAGGCAGAGTGTAATTTGCACAACACGGTCACCACGAGGGATAATATCACACGCTGTGCTTAACCAATTCTATTATTTCATACTTACTGTTTTATAGTGAGAGTGTAAGGCCCCCAGATTGATAAGAGTAAAATTGTTCCGCAAAAATTATATTGTTGTAAGAGATAACTTTGTCTGGGAAATGGCAGTAATGGGAATAATGAATAAAAATTGTGAGAAATTCTTTGTGGTCCTTTCCTAGCAGGCGAATGGAACTTGATTGAGGCTTTTGGGACTACTGCACAGACTTGCTACCACTCTCTCATGGAAGTGTGTCAGAGTTCTCCTCCAGTGTGGGGGGTGCAGTAGGATCTACAGGAAGTCAGGGGCTGGTACAGCTGGCATGAGCAATCCTGCAGCCAGGCACTACTCTCGAGGACCATCCTTTGAATTAAAATTGTTTTGATGTGAGTATGGGGACTGAGGAGAAGGACTAGCTCTAAGCGAAATGCATACTCGCAGTGTAGCTCAACTTTGTGTAAGACAATAAAAAATTAAAGAAAAACAAAAACAATGCGAAAACTTATTATAGTGTAATTATGCTAATGCAAAACTTCAAAGACCTGTTTGTAAGTTTATGTAGAATGGTTATGAAGTATGCAAAAATAAATGGAAAGTTAGCTGCTTTGCTCTTTTCTGAGGATATACTTGTTTCATTATCAACTTTTTCCCCTTCACAGCACATTTTATAGCCAAAGTATCATTACATTAAGAATTTTAGCCTCATTTGCATAATGCTAATAGCACAAAGACAGGTTTGCTTAACTACCCATACAGGAACAGGATTGCTGCAGCCCTAGAAGAAATGGATCCTCTAGTTAAAATAAAATAAAATAAAAAAATAAAATAAAATAAAATAAAATAAAATAAAATAAAATAAAGCTGATATTATACTGTCAGCCAGAAACTGATTTTTTTTTGTTAATGCAAAGTTTTATTACCTCAACTAAGCAGATATGTGTCATTAATTCAAAAGAAAACATCCTAACAATCTTCTACCTCACAACATTCATATTGTGCACGGGAGTGTGGGGTACTTATTGAAATAATAAAACAAGACTTCAGACAACAGCATACAAAAAATTAGGACACACTGTATGGCATTTTTACTTTTTTCTTTTTGAAGAGAAACTAAAAAACCTTCATTGGTCCCCAAATAGTGTTTCAAACTCTTGACACATGATCAAGCCAGAAATACAACATGCTTGCAATATCCTATTGCTGTTAGTGGGAATTCAAGGTATAGAAAGGGAAAATTAAATTTTCTTATTGTAAAGGGATTTTTCACTAGGATGAAATGGTTAAAACACTTCTAACTGAACTGGTTGACATAAGCTCTGCATCTCAGCTGTAAAGGAGAATTTTAATCTTTCGAAATTGCATAGATTGGTTTCTCTTTAAACAAAGAAACAAACTTTTAAAAATAGTCCTTTAGCAAACCTATGAAACAGTCCTATTTACTAGAAAATATGTCCAAAGTTTTCTAGATATTTACTGACTTTACAATAGTGACATAATCCATATTGTAAATGATAAAAGAGAAATTTAACCAGTTAGGCAGTTTCTTACCTAAGAAGAATTATAACAAGAAATTTTTTTTTTTAAATCTGCTACATAGTTTTTAGCAAGTAATTGATGTTTGCAAACAAAAACAGGATTAATGTGGACTAGCTAATATAAAGCTCTATAAATCATAAAAACTATGTTTACCATTAAGAATATTCTAATCATCCTTCAGAGGATGTCTTTTGTATTTTCTTCATTTTCTTCAGTTGGTGTTTGTAATTTCTAATAACATTTTAGGAAAAAATAATGAAACCAAACCAAACCAAAGCCCCAACACTGGTTCTCAGAAGAAGCAGTCCAGAGGAAGGAAAGTATTTTTAGCCACACATGTATGTTATGAAAGTATATAGGATCCTCTTTCAGGTGCACTAAAAGAAATTTATCCTATTAGTGGTCACAAAAGGAGCTTTTTGCCTTTTTAAAGGCATCTATTAATTCTAGACAGATTTTAAAGATTGGTGAAATATGTAAATTGGAAATAATGATTATTGTTTTAAATTATAGGATGAATTACAGGTCACGGGTCTAAGAAAAGAAATATACAGAAGGACTGATATCAAGTAGGAAATGAGCACTAACTGTAAATAGGTCATTGTGATGGAAGCTCAGAAATATTATAGGAGATTAGGAAAGAAAAGTTACAAAAGGTAGCAGTTTCCAAAGAATTTCATAAAAGGAAGAAAAATAAAATTAATATTGTTTTGTAAGGGAGGGTCAGTTTTTGTTCAAAAAAATTTCTAGTTTCTTTAAATCAAAAATTACTAGAGAGTAGAAAGACGATAGATAGATTCTAATAGCACCATGTACTCTAAACCTGTCAGAATTAAAGGTATTTGCACTGGTTAATTATTGAACTATGGTCAGTTGTGTTTTATGCAAGAGAGAGAAAAGTAATGATTAAATGCATTTAAAGTTCATATTCTTAGAGGAATCAGGAGTACAATATGCTGTAAAGTGTCAATTCAAAATGCATTTTTTTCTAAGCAAGTCAAAATCAGGTAATTATATTTGCTAGTATTGTTTTTCTACCTGCCAGTCGTTTAATTTATGGTTTTGAAATGGTTTAGGTAAACAGTTACTATCAAAAGCTAAATTTTATTTGCTTGAGGCAGATTTTGCTCACCTCATTCTTGTTACCCAACACAAATATTTAATAAAAATTTATACGAAATCTGTTGTAAATGGAAAACAAATAAAATGTACATAGAACAAAAATAGGAAGGTCCAAGTTCCTACAATGAAGAGGGAAAATGCCCTATTTTTAAAGTTGTTTTAGATCTTGAGAAATACAACAATTTCCTGTTAGTCTACTAACTTTGAGCATACATGGGACAAGCAAGAACAGAAAAGATTGATCTAGTCACCTAAATATTTCTCTTCACAGTGAAAGGCAGATCAATGTGTAGTGTCAAGATTTTCATGGAAAGAAAAGGATGCTTCAAAACTGAAGCCCAAGAAGTCTGGCTTATATGTGGGAAACTAGAGCTGGATATTGGCAAAAAGTGATCCTGTCATGTTGAGACACAATTGCATGCTCAAAATCATACAGAGCTCATATTCTGCAGTATTATTCTATTAGTGCGTGCTTATTTTTCTTTCAAAACTGAAGAAAGATCACTGTTTCCTTTAGAAAAGGCTTTACTTTAAAGATTTTTTTTTCTGAATATATATGTGTTTAGACTATGGCTCTACAACATGGGCAACCAGGCAGTACTTTACTGCCCTCACTAGTGACTCTGGGCTGTGGAAGTTCCTTCTTGCAGAGAGAAAATATGTTTAGTTTTATCCCTTAATCCTTCCAGACTGAAGTGTTCTGTTGATTTATTAATAGTCTGTAATTAACAGGTAAGCAGAAAACTATGCAATTCTGAGAAAAATAAAAAATTTAAACCAAAATATTGGACACTTGCAACATTGATACAGACCTGCAAATTTCTGAACACCTTTTGCTAACCCCTCCAAATTACTGGCCTACACCTATGGGTGAACATTCACACAGACACATCCACTGTTCTCTCAGGCTGCAGGGGTTGTACCTGAAAGCACTCACCTACCTTGCCCATCTTGTTTCCTCCTCAGGATCCCCAAGGTTTTTCTGCACTGTGTTACTGTAGTGACCCAGTTGAGACCACAGACAAAGTTGAATCTTACTTGCAATACTTATTTGACAAGAAGAAGGCTTTTGATCTAGCTCCAGCTCTCAGGACTGTTTTGTATTTTGCATTAACCACTGCCAGACCAGAAAAAAGATAACTCCACAAATTGTTTTGAGCCTACATGAACTTATAGCGAGTCTCTCAGCATGGGAATTTAGCTTGGACACTTCTGTAGAATAAAACCACATGGGTTCAAGGACCCTAACATAGAGAATAGATTTCAGTCTGGGTTCCCAACACCCTGGCTAATACCTTTAAGACCTGAGCTATTTAAAAAGAAAAACAGAGATTCTTCCATTTATACTGTGAAAAAAAAAAAAAAAAATCTCTTACTGAATTCTCTGCAGAGCACAAACTCTGAGGCATGCTTGGAGAATACCTGCATAAAATAATTCTCTTGAGTGTGCACAGGAGCAGGACCCAGTGACTGACTGAACTACCAAAAACTACAGTGTCTAATTGTCTGAATTAGACAGTATATGAAGTACTTCAGCAATCCAATGAAAATCTGATTAAAATTAATTTTATAAGAGATATTAGGAGTTTACTTTGTTTTCTGTTTCATAAATGTGGTCTTCAACCTCTGTGTCATTTAGGAAAACTTCTTGAAATTACAATGTATTTAGAAAATCTAAATAATTTTGAGTTGTGCAAATACAGTAGAAATTACTCCTATACTTTTGAGAGATTACATAATTATTTCAAATGGAAAAAAAAAAGTATTAATAAAATAAAATAAATAAAATGGTTCTATTTTTTCTTTTCTCTAACTAAAAACCATCTACCAAGGCTGTTATTTCTGTACATTGTACTTAGGAGTGTAATAGTTATCTATTTGCATTGCCTTGATTAGCATAATAACTAAGATTGGCAGTAATATTCCTAAAGGATATTTTGTCATAGTTGAGAGCTAAATAACTGCTCAGTCCAGAGAGTTGTAAAATATACTTGCATCTCCCTCTAGATCAAAGATCAGATATCTGATAAGTGATTTCTGTTTCATTAGGAAATGAGACACCACATAAGAAGAATGGAGGTACAATCAGCATGTTCACAAAGATGACAAAGATATTTTGCAGAAGCTGGATATGTACAATCATCATTAAGGAAGACTCATGTCTTTTACAGATATTGCAAGTTTGCCTTCTACCAACAAGTAAGTCTTCTTTCCTGAAGGGGTTCCCTTAGCTCTAGGCATATCCCCATATGTAGCCCAAACCCACTGACATTTCAGTTTCAAATTGTAAACCTACCTACCTTTGCATTAATTTGTGGTGTTCACGTTCGCATATGCAAGCCATTCAGGATTAAACCATTTAACCATAATAGTTTATTAAAAAACCCCAAACAAAACAGATAAGTTACCACAATATGCAAATTACACAATTGTTCCTTGATAGGTAGCCTGCAGTAACAGAACACAATGATCTCTTGCAAGAAAAATGAAGCAGAAAACTTTACATGAACTATTTTACTCTGAGGTAAGTGCATACATTTCCTATAAACTGGCTGATGTGTTTGTGAACCGCTACACTTCTTAAGCAAAATGTATTTTGTTTATGTGCCCATTCCTTTACTTGGAAAATTGTCAGTGTAATTCAGAATCTGCTTCTGCCAAAAAAGAACAGGCTGCTTCTGAGTGAGAACTTTCTTTTTAACTATAGAACTGTTGCCTTTCAGACTTTCTGTTGGCATAAGAAATGAAGCTAAAACTGGGCCAGAGAAAGAGAAATCTGTTACTGCCAATGGTACATCACTTCCTCAATATGTGCTTCATTCACCAAGAAAGGAACTCCTAGATGTTCTTATTTTTGCTACTCTAACTGATTTTAACTTTCCACTCTAACTCGTTTTCTTCTTGACCTCATTCTCACTTATTAGAGTTAGCCGTGAAGATCTTTTAAATAGTTCTGCAATGCCAAATGTCTGTTTTTTGTAGATGTCCAGAAAAACACCAGATGGTTGATTCTGGTCATTCCAGTTGGGAATATCACACCTGAACTGTCTTACTACAGAGAAACCTTCAGTTATTTTCTACTTGCTACTGTTTATTCAATAAACTGAAGTTTCATTTTCTGTAACCCCAGATAAAAATCCAAGAAACTCAAATAAATCAAGCAGCGAATAGAAATCTTCAGGTCCTAACTGCAAAAGCCAGTCAATTTGGTTACCAAACTTCATCCCACTTAAATGGAAATGTTTAAAAGCCTCCTGTTACCCTGCAACATGATTTATGTCTTGTCAAGCAGAATCCTCAGATATTAATTCAGTTCTTTTCTTCTCTGTAAACTTGCCAAATCAAATAAAATTACCATAATCAAAATTTTTAACAAATTGTCTAACAAACTATTAGAAACATTCATTTTAAAGAAAATCTGGAATCCGATTTCAACACTGAAAATCCTGTAGATACACAACATTTACCATCTGCAATAATCCACTATAATCCCTTTACTCAAAGAACACTTCTTACCCACCATTTTGGAGATGTATAATATAATAACAAGTTTCAAGCCAGGTGGATTAGAAAGATAAATTCATCTTAAAGTCCCACTGCTTTTCAAGTCATTATACTAGAACAAAGTCTCCTGTCTTCACTCTGATGTACCACCAATTGCAAACCCAGACTGAACCTCTACCTCCAGCAATAACTGCCAGTGACAAACTATAGGTGGAGAGGAAGTAGGGGGGAAGAATCATATATTTTATGTTACCTAATAATGGATATTTCTAACTTTTTTATTTGCCTGGTCATTATTATTCCATACATCACCATTGTCAACTCTTCTCATTTACCCTTCTCTGCCTCTCCCTTTGTTTTTCCTTTTTTAACACCTGCATTAATGATTCTAAGTCAAGGTTATGGCTGTTACATTTTTTCTTCCTTAATTTATTGAACTGACCTTTAATCAAGTCAGCTAAAAATCAATTACACAGAAAAAAAGTAGTTACACTACTTTAAAGTATGTTCAGTTGAAAAAATAGGTCTCTCATGTATATTTTTATTTTACAATGTAAGTGTTACTTTAATGGTTTCCCAAGTTTTTCCCAGGCACTTCAAGAATTTATTTAAGCTACTTTATTTTTCATATATTTTGAGAAATATATTATTATCCCTTCAGGTTAAGAAGTTTCTGTCAAACTTTAACCCACAAAATTTATGGGTTTTATTTTTACAAGGGCTTATAGCAAAGCACCAAATTCACCAAACTATTCTGGATGACAACAATCTGTAGATTCTCTCTAAGTCTGAATTCCAAACTGCACACAGATAAATAGCAAGGAAAACATGTATTGTTTGAGCTCTATTATTCAAACTCTGTTTTCTAAGTGTCAAACAGTTGGGGCACATGCATGTGTGCATTTAGGACAGCCTAAATGCAAAGTCTGCTTGAAGGAGAGGAGTTAGTATAATGCAGAAAATTGAAAACCTGTGTTCTCAGCAGTGCATGACTACAAAACATATTTCCTTTCTAAAATCTGCTTCACAAAGATTTTTTTTGTTGATATCTTCTCATTGGGAACAATTCAATTAATAGAATTTAAGCTCCACAACTTACAATGTTTCATGTCATTAAGCATGTTATGCTTAACTGGTTCATGAGCTGTACTGCATGAAATTTTTTAGCAATATTTGGACCCAGTGTTAAGCTATCCATACTAAGAAGATTATCTCTAGAGAACCTCAAGTAAAATTTTGGCCTTGACTGGTCAACAGCAGTACAAGTCAAGATTTCACATAGAGTTTGTAAAATGCCATTTGATATTAATAGCAGACTGATATAATACCTATGCTCTGATTTTAATTCTGAAGACAAAATTTAAAACTTCTTCAAGAAAGAAAAATATAGAAAGGAAATATACAAAAATTTTATTATTCTCATAAAAACTCTGGGTATTTTGGTGATACATACAGTAACACTGACCAGATGATTTAGGACTGTCTGGGAAAGGTGACTTTCTTGTTTGTTTGTATTCTTATGTAAATAATTTACAATTTCAAAGTAAACAAAAAAGAATTTTAAAAAAAGGAGTTGGTGAAGAGGGACAGAAACATTGTTTGAGATCCAACATTTTTTTTTGAGATATAGCATATAATACAATAGAAAGAAAAAATAATGGAAACTATACTCTATTATCTATTATCAATGAAAAAAATACAAAAAAGTAAAATCTAATGATAACATTCTTCTACAGGGCTAAAAGAAGGATGGGGTTTTTTTTCTCTTGATCATACTTTTGATCAGTCTTACTTTCTGATAGATACAATTTCAAAATCTCTACACCTATGTGAGTGATTTGGGGGAATCATCATTTTCTGACAGGAAAAGAATTCTCTCTGACCTGCTCTTTGGGTAATTTTTGCTCCAGTCATGTGTATCATCCTCACAGTGCTTTTCACTCCCTCATACCATCTCTCATCTATCTTGACCCTGTTTAGCCTGAGTATTTCCTATTGGCAGGGTAACATTTTGAATCTCTTACATGATGGATACTTTTCAGAGCATTAACAGTGAAAAATCTCAGCTCTTTTTTTCACAGAGTATTTAAAGCCAATATACAAAGGGACTGTCTGAACAGTGGCTTTTAGTAGAAAAGTATTTATTTATATACAGTTCTTTTGTCAATTAAATACATTGATTGATCCAGCTTTAGGTTTTCTGAAAAGTAAAAAAAGTAAACAAGAATAAACCTTTGGGTTGCACTACCAGGTTACCTTGGCCATGGTAGGTAACTTAGATATTTACTTAGTTACTGTGTTATCAAAATCATGACAAGGTTTTCTCCTGTTCTCATAGTGTTTGCTGAAAATATTTTACCTTTTCATCCAACAAAGTAATGTTCTTTCTGATAGCATTCACATGCAGTATTATACTGATTTATTGAAGCATCTCCTGAATTAAAATGCTTACTTCTGTCATTAAGGAAATGAGATTATGATAAACTAAGATGCTTGTGACATGGATCATTGTGCTAATGATCAATATCTCAGTCTTGTAGAAATTGTCACTCCTAAAGAAGGCATTTATAGATGCCAATTACAACCTATTAAGTTGTCATTTCAAGATAGGTTTATTTCAAAGTCATTAATATTAGCTGTTTCAGAGATTTTAGTGTAAAGGGAGAAATACATCATTTTCAGAGAGTGAGATACTGTATCATGAGTGAAGTAACATGCATGCAGTGCAGTGTTAAAATAAAATAACTAAAAAACCCACCTACATATTTTTACTGATGGTTTAACAATTGTTATTAAAGTCATGAGGTGTATGCAACATAGTTAAGAATACACACACATAGACTATATTAAGTTTGCAGAGAAAAAAAATGGGCTTTTAAAGTGAGGATTTCTTTCATTTCATAGGTCTAATTAGAATTCTTTGGAGAAAGAAGGTAATATTAGACAAAACATTATCAGACTAGGTAGTGGAAGCATCTGTAATAGCTGAGTTTAGCATATGTGTAATAAATTATTTTACAGAGTGATTTCAAAGAGAATGTGGTTGATAAATGATTTTTATAAACTTGAGAAATGCTTTCATAAGGTCATCCTGTCATGCTGTTTTCCTTCTGTTACAATGGATATAAAATAACACAGTCCAAATACAGTCATATAGAACTGACCACATTAATACAATGGGACATATTGTGCCAAACATTTAATTTCTTTTCCTTTAAAATAATACAATATAACATGAGCAGCAGACAGAGACTACTTGGCAGTTTGTACAGAATTAATATTTATTGCTTCAAGCAATGAAAATTTATACTTTAGGACAGAAAACTTTGCTATTCAATAATAACAGGCAATATAAAAAAATAGGTGGAGACAGAATAAAAAAAAAATTCATCCTTTTAAATAACATTTTTTTTTAATTTAAGATTAATTTTTAAAATTTAAAGTTCATTCATCTACCCAGCAATCTTAATTATTATTCTTACTTCAGCATTTTCTTTCACTACTTAAATGCAACTCTTATCCTGGCAAGTCACTCATCCACCTGTTAGCTGAGATAATAGTACTCACAGAAAAACAGTTATGTATTGGCTGGTTCTGTCTTTACAATCCTAGAATTAAAGACATCAGGAATATTTTAATTGTTAATATCTGTAGGAGCCAGACATGAGATTAAAAAAAAATACAAACACACTCAGTACAGCCTGAGACATAATACTTTGATTTGGGAGAACAGACTGTCAGTAAACAATGGTTGACTAATCAGGATTGTACCATATTGCATTTTTGTCTCCAAGTTATTTTGCAGGTTGATTTTACAGTTTTATGGAGTGCCTTTATGGCTTACTATGCATTATCCTTTTACATTAAGCCAGCATTTTCAGCTACATATGCTACACACAGGCATGTCTTGACAATAGTGCCTCTCAAGAGTCCTTTTTGTGAGGTCTCTTTCATTTCTCGATGCTGAATTTCCATCTGCTTCAGAAATCTTCAAACTCACTTTCTCATGGGGATAATTTTATCTGAAGTTTTCCCTTTAATTTTGCCTAAATCTAAGCTAAGTTTCTGGTTGTATTAATTGCATTTTTAGGTAACTTAGGATACTTGCATATCTAAAGTGCTATGTAAACAATTATTCTATAGTATTGAAAAATTAACAATAGATACTAGCGCAGTCCCTTTTTGATGTGTTCTTCTGCCATTCTCTGCTCCTTTTTGTGTGACATTAATTCCTCAAATTCCTATTTCTGGTTTAATAGCAAATACTTGCTTCAACATTTCTGTGTCAGATAAGTGCAGAAACACACACAGGACTGCAGATTACAGAGCAGGTACAAATGCCTATTGCCGTAAGGTGGGTTGAGAAAAAAAATTTGTTGGAGATTGAGGTGGAATTTGCAGCACAGACCTGAGAAATTCTTTCATGCTCATTGCTTTCTCTTTTATCTTTTCTCCTAATTCTACATTTTTTTCCTCATTTCTCCAATGGCAGTTTTACTGTGCAGAATAACAATAAAACAGCATTTAATGAAATCTCAGAAGACTTTGGAAGTGATGCATCAGCAACCTGAGTTACTCTATTACAAATGCTGACCCCAAAATGTAAAGACTCAAAGCTAAAATAAAAACCCACAGCAGTTCAACTTTAGTCCTGTTAAATATATCATCACTCTTCCTAACTTTTTGTCCTAGTTTTGGCTAAGTCAGAGTTAATTTTCTGGCAGTTGCCATGAGGGAGGCTGAGCCTGGAGCTGTGTGGGTATGTCTAGGTTGCTGTTCTATACTACCTGCATCATCACTGGGGGGTATGGCTTTGGGTGGAAGAAAAAAGGAACGTGCAGCGACTTTTTTTTCTCTTTCCAGGGGAGTAGGGTGGCAGAGTGCTGGGGGTGGCATGGCATGGATGATCCAGCTTAGAGGGTTTGTCTGTCATTGTTTTTTCTTGTCTCAGGCTTGGGGTAAGAGTGGGTGAGGAAGATTTATCTGCCGTTGTTTTTCATTGTCTTAGGCTCGGAGGAGGAGGTAGAGCTGAGGTGGTATACACCATTTTCTCCTTTGTCTCTAGAAACTATGTCACTAGCCACAGTAACGATGGGTTGGTCAGACTTCCACAAGCATTTTTTGCATGTAATCAACCTCTTTTATGCACTGTTGTTATTAGTATTGTTACTGTTACAGTTTGCTTTCCTTATCTGATTGTTGTTTTTCCACTAAATTATTGTCTCACACCATAATCTCTGCCTTTTTGTCACTTTCTCACTGGAGGGGTTGGCAGGAGTGGAGATGAGTGCTTGGAGCTTAATTTACAACTGGTTTTAAACCGCACTACTTCTATACAGCTGGTATCAGGTAGTTAGGTAATTCAACTTTAATACTGTATTAGTGATCAATTTAAAGTACCATTCATAAAGATATACTCCCCATCTAAATGCTTTATTCACATACTTTTGTTTTGCTAAAAAGCCGAAAGGTTTAACAAAGATTTTACCCAAGCATGCTGCCTTTCCAATAATTCCAGGTGCGTTCCTTGTCATTTTAACTGATTCTTTTATTGTATTGGTTGCCCACATTGTAGGAAATAATTCTCAGGCTCAGTTGTTTCTGTTGTCCAGTAAAGGACTGTGGGAATATCTCCCTGACATTTGCTAAATGTAATGTGAAACTTTCTAATGAGTTATAAGTAGTAAATACAGAATAAATCAGTTCTACCGTTAAAGATGACAAGGAAACAAACTCCAGTGGTAGCTTGTTATGTCCAGAATATTAAGTAGATAAAGCTAAAATAGGCAAGAATTAGGAGGAAAATTCTGTTTTAAGAAGTCACAAGAACACATAAAATTTGAAGACATATACATTGGTACTGTATACACGTAAGTGTGCTTTGAGTTTATACCAGATCTAACAACGGACTCTACTTAAGAGAAATATTAAAAAAAAAAAATGGTTATCACAGAATCATAGAATGGTTTGGGTTGGAAGGGACCTTCAAAGACCATCTAGGACAATCCCCCTGCCATGGGCAGGGAGATCTTTCTCTAGATCAGGTTTCTCAAAGCTCTGTCCAACCTTAACTTCCAATGATGGGGCATCCATCACTTTTCTGGGCAAACTTACCAGTGTCTTACCACCCTCATAATAAAAAATGCCTCCTTTAAGTCCAATCTAAACCTACCCTCTTTAAGTTTCCCATTTTCCCTTGTCCTATCACTATGGCCTTGGTAAAACATCCTTCCCTGTCTTTATTCTTAGCCTCCTTTAAGTACTGAAAGGCCATAAGATCTTCCCGGAGTCTTTTCTTGTCCAGGCTGAAAAGCTCTAACTTTCTCAGCCTTTCTTCAAAGAAGTGTTCCATCTCTCTGAATCATTCTCCATCACTCCAGCTCTCTAATCATTCCCCCTTGTCTGAGTATATATTTCGAAGGCATTGTGCTTGTAATAGAATATCTTTGAAAAGAGTTTTGCAGTGGTGTGAAGTGGACACATGCTTTTCCAGTCAGGAGATTCTGAACTAGATAAATTTATTTTGGTGGTAGTCATCTGTCCTGGACTGTATTGGTTTACTAATAGTCCTTTTCTAGTTATCAAGTCTGGAAAAAATGTGGAGGCATACTGTGTGGAATAATATAAATAGAGAAATTTTCTTGGATTTATTTATTTATAAGACAGTTATGGTTTATAGTATGTCAGTAATTGAGGAATGGAAGTAAATATTCTTTTATTTTTGTAATAAAAAAAGACTACTTATTAGTGTCTGTGAGGCAGTACAATTAAGAAAAAGAAACAGAACAAGACAATTTCTAAGAAATAATGAAAATCTGATAATAAATCCCTTAAGCATCATAAGTATACCTTTAAACACACATAGTAGTGGATTTCTGAGGAGTTTTGACTAACTCAGGTATAATATTTGTTTGAAGGACCCTTGCTACTTCTGAAGTAATATAAATAGCATGTCTTTGACAGCTGGGATATATGCCTGTCTACCACACACACAACATAACATGCCAAAACTTCTAGGGTAAATGCAGATGTGACATAAGGAAGGCTGTGATGGAAGGAGAAAGGGCAATTTTAGGTTATTCTCAAAAAAAAAATTCTGTTTGGTCTAGGAATATCATTATTTAAAAATAAATCTTTGTGTTTTGAAGGAAAGCAGCCCCTTTTTCTCCATCACAAATAAAAGAAAGAAATAAGAAAAAAATCTGAATATTGTTATCTCTTATCAAGAGACTGATTTTTGTCTCTTATCAGTTAGTTTTATGAATTATACATTCAGAAAGTTAATTTGCTGTACTCCTTCAGAAAAGCAGTTACTGTTTTCTTCTACTACCTATTAATTTTTCTGTTATTTCTCTGTTTCTGTTTTTCTTTTGATTTCTTTCTATCAGCCCTTCATGCTTAGATGTAAATATTTTGGGTCAAGAAACATCTTTCTCCTATTTTTGTAAGAGTCCCTTCTACAATGTGACTGACTTATAGGTAGTATACAATTATCTCTATTATTGCTAGTATATCACTGACCATGTCCTTTCTTGCAAGATTGTTAGGATGGGAAGTCCTTACCCAGAAAAGCGGAGAAGTGAATGTGATGAACCTTTTTCTTGCATGGAAGTAAACAGACTGTTCTCTAATGGTTATCTACTGTTACTCTAGTCACAGTTTGAAGTAGACTCAGCAAGGAACATAAGAACCACAAGTTCTTGCCATTTCACAAAATATTTAAAGGAATTTGCTTCTGGTTGCTTTCTCTACCGAGAGTTTTGCCTCCTCTCTGTAGCACAAGGTGTCTCTGAGAAGACAGTGTGTGCAAACACATTGTGTGCAAACCTGTGTGCTAACAGGGTCTATTATCTCTGACCTTGACTAGGGACTAACACTGTACGTATAGGTGTATGTTTGTATATTTGTATGTAATATGTTTCCATGTCATTTACTTTCTTGTGATGCTAATCTTCATGGACCTTCATAGAAGTGATCGGGACTATATTTTTGCACTGTCTAGCTTAAAAATGAACCCAGTACAATCAAGAATGAGGATTTTGGGCCCTTGAGCACTATTTCTATTTGAATAAATATATATATAAGGAGTAGGTTAGATCTGATTATTTTAGAGCAGGCTGTCAGATGTAGTATTCATTCAAAAGGCATATTCTTAACAAAGGCATAAATACAGTGACAATTACTTGTCTTCTGGGATAAAGATGTCAAAACTAAGATACAGGAAGGGAATGGATATACATGGATGTGTGATATGTTAATTCTTCTGGTTGATAATAGAGAAGGAAAGAAGGAAGTAAACTAACAAAAAAAGGTATTCCAGGAAGACTGATGAGGGGGAAATACAACTTCAAATCACTGAAGAGAAGCAAAAAACAGAGAATCATAATAACACAGGAAGAAATGTGGTAAACAAAGTCTAGGTGGGGAAAAAAAAAAATCACAACAACAACAAAAACACTATCACCACCACCAAAGAAAACAAACAAGCAAACATAACCCCCCCCAACTAACCAAACAAAAAACCCTCAAACAACAAAATACCACAAGTCCTGGTTTAAAAAAGAATAAGGATGCTGAAGGAAGAAGACTGGTGAAAAAAGGACATGAACAGGAGAAACAAGCAAGAGGAGAAATGCCAACATGGTTTGCAGAGAAAGAAACAGTAAAAAACCCCTAAAGGTTTTGCATATTGTATTTAGGCAAGATTTTCACTGAAAATAATGGTGAGAAAAAGAAAGGAGTAGTAAAAACCAGTGCCTAGGAAACAGTAGAAACTGGGAATGAAAAATAAAGGCAGAAGGTTCCCAGAGGAGCTATGTCTTGCACACAATATGGAGGAGATGGTAGTTGCCATCACTTTTCAGGCTCCATGTAGAGAAGGAGGGCTGGGTTAGCACTTTGCTGATGAATTATGCTTAAGTACAGTCACCAACACAGAGGAACATTCTTGATATTTTACTAGATTTTTACTACACAGCCTGCAGTGATATTTACCATTTTGGTTTACAGATTTTTAGTCTCTTTTTCAGATTAGTTTTGCTGGACTGCTCGATAAAACTTCTGCACAGGACATGAAGGCAAATGCCTGTTTGCACAGTCCAGATGGAGTAGCTTTGGTGGGCACCTGGCATCCAGCTAGGGTCAACCCACCATGTTATTTTGTGAAGATTTTATGTTTGTTTCAGGTGAGGGTTTTTTGGTGGGTTTTGGTATTTTTTTAGTTTGATTGTCCATGTGTTACTAGTTTATATGTAGCACATAAACTAGTTTAGTCTAATTGTGTCACTGGTATCTGTTTGTCATTTGACCTATTTTCAGTTTCAAATAAGTCGACTGCGTAAGTTTCAGGGATACCAGTTCCCAAAGATTTCATAAATGTTAGCAGATGGTTAGAAAAGAAAGATTATATTAGCGCTTCTATGGAGAAAAGATCCAAAGAACTCAGCTGTTATTCATTAGTGTGCGGATGGTTGGCAATCTTTGCCAGAACACTGGCTGACCCATTAGCCAGTCTCCACAGGAACTGCACAGGAGCTGCTGTTCTTCCTGTTTGCTGAAATAAAGACAGGTATGGAATCGAGATAACTTATAGTAGTCAGGAATACAGTCTGGGTTGAAGCAGTGTATGGAAATAATATGTGAGAATAAATCAGAGGTTTAGAATAAATCTTAGAGGAAAGAGCATGTGGATATTGCAATCCACCTGTAGCTTAAGGAAGTTAAATATGAATCAAAATTCGCCCCATTTTCTTGCCTTGTCTTCTGTTACTAATAAAGATTTTTAAACTTTGGGGAGAGATAACTGTTGTCATCTTGTCAATGCTTTATACCGTATGTCAACAAGCATTAACTGGTAAATATGAGGATGTCATAAAGTAACTGTACCCCCCAGTTTCCTACATTTCAAAAAATACAGGGTATGATTGATACATTTGAGAAACAGCATCTGGTAATTTAATTACAGTGTATGTTTACCATAAGGTATTCTATGGTCTGCTGAATAACATGATAAAAGGTTTATAATAATCATACATTAATGGATTCTCAATTATCAGCTTTCTAAATAATAGCATAACAGCAAAACAGTTTATCTTACATGTGCAGTATTTACAATGGTATTACTAGACTTACTTATTGAAGAAGTCTTTAAAAAATATTTCGTAAAAACATATGTATCATTTCTTCCTACATCTTGCAGTCTAGTCAGCATCAATGTATAGAATGGACCAGCACACTCTGTTTGACCTGTACTACTTTCTTTTATAGCAATAGTTTATAATGGGGACTTGTTCTCTTACATGGTAGTTAAGCAGTTAAAGTGAAAGTGTTTTTTTTCTTCTTGTTCAAAACAGAACCCAAAAGTTCAAAAGATGACAAGAACTACTTGTTATTAAGGAATTAGGAAATGTGTTTACAAGATGTGTCTAATGGCAGTTGTCAGAAGCAATTAGGTTCAAAAACATTTCACAGTTTAATCATGCTGCAAAATGATTCTGAACTTTAAGGATATAGACTAAATAATATGGACACAGTTTCCTATTAAAGAGCATGAAAAATACTGGAGGAAGATTAATTGCCACAGATTAAACTAGCATACAGTATTTAGGTCTCATTCATTAGTTTATAAACTCTGACTCCTTACAAGAGTATCAAGTATTCATATAATGACTCCAAGTCCTGAAATTTTAATTTAATGGAAGACATCTAAAATTCTTTTTATTTAGCTTTACTTTTAAAGCTTCAGATGGAACATGAGTCAACTAGTTAATGATCAGACAAAAATTACCATCCTCATCAGTGTTCATGATGAGGATTCTATGACACAACGACAGTCCTTACTTATTTGTCCTTATTCAGCATCCTGGCTGTTAAGAGTCACAAAGAATAACTCCTGAAGAAACAATTAGATTGTCTGAGTTTCATGAAAAAAATAGTTTTTATTTTAATTTGAAAAATGTAGTTAAGGAAAGCTACTGAGAGAAAATGGAGACAAAAGAGTGATTCTGAAGACTAGAGATATTCTGAGATGAATGCATAAAATGAGAAAGGGAGTATTTTAGAGTAAACAGTCAGATAATGGAATGGACTTAGTATTGATAGAAAGAGATAGAACAATAAGAGAATGAAACAAAAATAAAAGGGGAAATGAAAATGCATCTCATACTTAAAAGCAGACTATAAAGATAAACTGCACAGAAAATAGTAATAACAGAGATTTATATGTCATGTATTACTTAACTGTAATATACAGGAGAGCTTTATAATATGGGTGCATGGGACAGTGTTCTCTAAAATACTAAAGAAGATTTCTTCTTGCCTTTTATTGATTCAAACCACCATGTCATGATGTCAGTGATTTCTCCAGGGGATTTTTTTCCCTTTCTCAGAGCCTTGTGACTGTTTGTAAGCAAAAGATGGAAACTGCTCTAAGATTTCTTAATAGATGCTTAAAGATCTACTGTACAGGAGGGATTATCAAGCTACAGGGGGGACTCCAATGAAGGGCCATTAGAGTGACTAAGGGATTGGAGTATCACTTAAATAAGGCAAGGTTGAGAGAACTGGGGTTGTTTAGCACAGAGAAGAGATGGTTTAGGAGGAATCTCATCAATATGCAAAAATGCCTGAAGGGAAGGTGTAATGAAGATGGAGCCAAGCTCTATTCAGTGATGTCCAGTGAGGGACAAGAGCCTATGGGCACAAACTGAAACATAGTATATTCACTATGAACATCAGGGAAAATCTTTTTCCTGGGAGGGTGACTGAAAACTGGCATAAGTTGTTGAGGAAGATTGTAGATGGAGTCTCCAACTTTAGAGACACACAAAAGCCATCTAGACATGATCTTGGGCAACTGATTCTAGGTGACCCTGCTGAAGCAGAGGATTTGGACCAGATGGTCTACAGATATCCCTTTCAAATTCAACCATTCTTGGTTCTCTGATTGTGTGATACAGGTCAATTCATATAAAACTATCTTTTTTTTTTTTTTTTTTTTTCCACTCAGGAACTTCTATGGTCATAAAGATTTTTAAATCTTAGTATATTGTGGTGGACTGACCTTGGCTGGACTCCAGGTGTCCACCAACCCAGTCTATCACTCTCCTTCTCAACCAAAACAGGGTGAGAATACATAACAAAAAGGTCATGGACTGAGATAGGGACAAGGACACTTACTAAGCACCATCACAGGCAAAATAGAATTGGCTAGGGGAAATTAATTTAATTTATTGCCAATTAAACAGAGCAGAAGAATGAGAAATAGGAATAAATCTGAAAGCATCTTTCACACTCCCCTACCTTCTTCCCAGGCTCAACTTCACTCCCCACTCACTTCTTTATGTCCTTCCCCCAAGCAGTCCAGAGGAATAGGGAATGGAGATTGCAGTCACTTCCTCTCACATTGCCTCTGCTGCTCCTTCCTTCTCACACTCTTCCTCTGTTCTGCTGTGGGGTGCCTCCCATAGAATATCCCTCACAGACTTCTCCAGTGTGGGTCTTTCACAAACTTACTCCAGTGTGGGTCCTTTCCATGGTGTGCAGTCCCATAGGAACAGACTGCTCCATTGTTGGTCCCCTGCAGGGCTACAGTTCCTTACGGAAAACCTGTTTCTGTGTGGGATGCTCTACACAGGGTCCTGCCAGAATCTTGCTCCAATGTAAGTTCTCCACAAGCCACAGTTCCTTCAAGGCATATCTAACTGCTCCAATGTGGGGTCCTTCACAGGCTGCAGGTGAATATCTCCTCTCCTGTGGACCTCCACACGCTACAGAGAATAACCTGTGTCACAGTGGCCCTCACCACAGGCTGCAGGGGAATCACTGTTTTGGCACATGAAGCACCTCCTCCACCTCCTTCTTCACTGACCTTGATACCTTTAGAGTAATTTCTCACATTTTCTCACACCCCTCTCCCACTCGCTGTTGTGCAGCAGTTTTTACCTTTTCTTATATATGTTATCATACAGGTGCTACCAACATCGCTGATGGGCTCAGTTTTGGCGAGCTGCAGGTCCAAAATGGAGCCAGCTGGAACTGTCTCTGTTGGACATGGGGGCAGCTTCTGGTGTCTTCTCACTGAAGAAACCTCTGCAGACCCTCCACCACCAAAACCTTGCCATGTAAGCTAAATATATGTATGAAAAGACAGAATACAAAGCCAAGTTCAGGGACCACAAAATGAACGATGGGATGGAAGATAGATTCCATTATGAAGGATTAAGGAATTTGTCCTATTCATCTTACCAAATAAATGAAAGTTAATAAAACTGATGATAGCAATTACTTCAAGTGGCAAAAATATTTTGACAGTGGAAATAAGGCTGTCTAGCAAGCAATTCATTTGAGAACCAACAGTCATAATGTACTTGAGCTCCAAGAAAAATTATCTACTCAGTCTACAGTTTCCTCTTCTCTTTCCAGCTTGCTGATCTTTGGTACATATGCTTTGGGCTGATTTACCTGCTGAGGCTTACGTAAGGAGCAATGGGAAAGGACTTTCAGCAGAAAAATAAAAAGGGAAGCAGGTATGTAACATGAGGAAGGAAGAGACTGATCTGAGATGATGTGAATGGAAGCATAAATGCTATGTTTGTTTGAGGCAGACAGAAGGCCTTCATTGATTTTCAGTACTATCAAAAAAGGATTAAAAATAAAATCTCAGAGACTTGTAAAAGAACCTAGAAATGTTTAACTACAAACCAGAATTTACCTTCCTAAAGAGGAACATTGAAATAACGTTAGGATGGATTACTTAGAAAAATGTATTTAATAAATAGGACTTTGAACCAACTTTTGGAATCAATTTTTGACTCTTTTTGCACAATGTGGGCGGCTATGAAAGCTGACTGACAAGCTCTCTGAATTCCACTGTGTATTGTCTTGCCTTTTGGACCTTGTCATACTAATAACATTTGCAGCTGTTTCCAAAATCTGCAGTTAAGCAATGCCACCCTAGGGCTTCAGCTGGTCATGTACAGGTATTGGGAGATCTTTGCTGTATAAATTGGCTTTGATTACTTGGGTTTTCTTTTCATTTTGTCCCTTCTGTAAGAATGAATATATGATGCACCTAGAAATATGCTATTGAGAAGGTGACCCTAGAAGGTGCCTGTGAATCCCTTCAGATTTCTAGCACATGTATCTTGCTTTCTAAAATTGAATTTGAAAGAAGATGCAAAGAAAGCATCATATCTACACTTTCTCAGTCTTGTTTAGGCTTTCTAACAACCTTCTCATTTACATATTTATCTGATTATACCACACACTGAAAAGGTAGACTGAAGACATGGGTAAATGAACTTATATCTTCACAGACAATTCATAGGAACCCTTCTTCTTGGCAGAGTTTTTTTCTTAAAACCACAAAAGCAACCAGCATATAACTCAGCAGGAGTTATACATCTCAGAGCACAACCTGCTTTGTGTGTGACTTTAAAATTTTGCCAAGTTAGTTTCTGATGTGGCCAGTTCCATCACACTGACAGGATTCATAGGACAAGCCAATGACAGTACTCGTTTACCTAGGAAACATAATCTGGAGTGGAAATATAGTCAATTCATCTGCCATGAAAAATCTACATCATCTATCAACTTCATATTTCCTTGGGCAGTCTGAGCACTTGGTAGCCTATTATGAATGTATGGGGTTTATTCTTGCCTTAGTAGAGTTCACTCCATTTGCTTGTGTGTAAATACAGAAGTATTGAAAGCACAGCTGGTACCATCACATCCTCTGGTATTAATTTTGTTCATCTATTTGGATCTGCTGGCACAGACTAGATGACTTATCCAGGATTGTGCTAACTAAAGCTCTCAATTCCATGTGTTCATACATTTTAATATATTTTCTCCTCATCTTTTAGGAAAAAAATGTATACTTGCTTGACTGTATAACTAAATCTAATGTAAGGAAATACCAAAGAATTCCCTAAAGTTGCATGAGAACGTTGAGCCTCATACCCTCTAGCTTTAGCTAGAAAGTGATTGATATCACTTTAAAACAGATATGCCTGTGATAGAGGGATTTTTTTTTTCTGGATCTAAAGCCAAGACAGTTTGCTAGACTACACAACTAAGTTTTAGATGCTTAAAGCTGGATGAGAATAATATTTTTAATGGTTGTGTAGTAGTCCCTCGATTGCCTTGTTAGTCATCCCTGGTTACTGATTGTTTCTGTCAGAAGTGTACAAATGAGTTGATATTTTTATTCTTAGAATGTTTGTCTTCATTATCAAAGTATTACTTTGAAATAATAATTGTTGCCATAGGGGAGTAATACTCCAGGATGTATGTAAATCTTCTGTATCTGCAAAGGATATTCTTGTAGGAGAGAATTTCATGACCTTAAAAAAAAGAACTCAGTAACATTCATAAGACTAAGATATTCTTGTTGATAATAAATTACTCCTACGATGTTCAAAAGCAAAACCAGGATATTTGCTTATATAATACATATACTTAACATTTGTTTGATTACTTATGCAATTTAAAAGATTTGAAATAGTAGGTTATAGGTGACATTCATGTTGACATTATTCAGGTGAAATTAGTAATACCTCACAATTGAAAAAGAAAAGGAGAAGTTTCATGTTTAGTTATGTGTTATTTAGCTTGAAATCCACTTTACATTTGGGGGTAATGTTTCATTCTCATCCTTAATCGTCATCCTAAATTCGTTTTTTCAATCCCGTCTTCGAGAAAAAGAGGAGGACCAGAGAAAATATACACCAGTAAACTTCAACTCAGTCTCTGGGAAAACAATACAGTAAATTCACCTGGAAGAAATTTCCAAACATACTAAGTAGAAGAAAGGGATTTGAAGTAGTTAGCAGAGATTTACAAAGGGGAAGTCATGTTTGAAGAACATGGCAGCTTTTTATAAGAAAAATTACTAGTTTGGTCAAAGAGGAATGAGTGGGAGCTGTTTTTTATCTTGGCTTTAGCCTGCTTTAGATAACTGTTTTCTGTAACAGCCTCATGGAAAACTGAGGAAGTACAGGCTAGGGTGGTGTTCAGTCAGGTGGGCTGAAAACTGGCTGAACTGCCTGACTGATAGTGTTGTGATCAGGAGCACAAAGCCCAGATGGAAGCTAGTGACTAGCAGTGTGCCTCATGAGTCATTACTGGTCCAGTCATGTTTAACATCTTCTTTAATTACCTTTCCACTTGATGGCAGCACAGAGAACACCCACAGAAGCTTGGAGTGGCTTGGAGGAGTGGTTGATAGACCAGATAGCTGTGCTGGTTCAGAGGGACTCTGACAGAATGGAGAAGTGGGCTGATATGATGCAGAACTAAGTCCTGCACCAGCAAGGCATTGTGTTAGATGATCTCCAGAGGACCTTTCTAGCCTCAAAAATTTTGTGATTCTGTGATTCATTTAGGCTATTTTCTGAGTAGGTTATTTGCCAAAGCATATAAGCATGGACAGGATTTTTTTTAAAAAAATATTTATTTTCAATTTTCCCTGCAGTTAAGAGAAACTTAAGTCGTTTGTAAAGACCAATGTAGCAGCGGAGTGTGATGAATAGAACTCTCTTTCGCCTTTGGACTCAGAGAGAGGTCTATATGATTTGGTGTGGCACTTCCTAGCATGGCTTCAATGCCCAGATGCAATGATGTGCTAGTGCACTTAGGCTGCTTTTAGTCCCAGGCTACTTTATATGAACACATTATTCTGCAATAAATTTCCAGTACTGGGACAAGCTCACATATTGCCAAGACAGGAGCTGTCTGTGCCAACAGCATAGATACTAGGACATGAAAATTAAGCTGAAATGTATTGCCCATTTGAATTGGTGAAACCTTTAGTATTAATTTCAGTAGGGTCAATATGTCAACCATATGGGAAAATGACTACACATTAGAAATGAAGATTTTTAAAACCATTGTTTCCCACTGCTTCCTGAACACGTTAATTAATATCCTCTCACATATGTAATCTTCACCTTCTTATCACAGAAAAAAGTTCACATTTTCTGCACTATTATATTCCTTTGAGGCAGGTCCTTTCCATTGCAATAAATATCATCACTGGTTTATTATTGCTTTCCTTAAAAGTACTGGTGGTAAAAGGCTATTTGAAACAGTTAATTATGAATAAAAATTTACAGTCCTAAAAAAGACCAAATATTTTACAATCTGGAATTTTTTGGTTTCTTTTAGAAACTGAGTCCCTTAGATTCAAATTTTTAATGAAAAATTATGCCATTTAAAAGAAGTGAAAAGTCTCCAATAAAATATTTTCTGAAAGATAACATTTTGCTTTGGTATTTTTTAATTTAGTATTTTCCATAGTTTAGGCTGAAGTTCCGATCAGTCACATTATAATTGCAACATAAAAGAAGTCACATAAATGAAGAGGAAAAGCAGACATTTCTATTTCTGAAATAAAAACAAAACAAAAAAGAACCAAAACAAAATCTTATTGGTGCCAGAGCTTCATTTTTTTTTTTTTTTTTGGCTTGGCCAACAAACAGTTCACCAGATTTTAAAATTAACATTTTCAGGAAAGCTCTAAAGAGGAATTGCTTGTATATACCACTTTATAACCTTCATCACCTAATCCACTTCTTCATTTAGGTTTAGAGGTAATTATCTCAAAACAGGGTATCTTTGTATCCTATGTATTGATCAGACCAAAGCGTCAGCTAACATAATATCTTCTCTTCATCTCTAACTATTCTATAATGCCTACATAAAGAGTTTAAGAAATGCACAAGCAGATAGTGATACTTCTCTGGCATAACCTCACAGCTGTCTTACTTCTTGAGTTAGAATTGATATCTCTGTACTTAATAGCCCTTGATATATTTGTCTTTCATGAATTCATCAAATTTACATCACTTCCACATCTACATCCATCTTTGGGACCACAATGCCTTCATAAATATCTAGTCAAAATTCTTCAGTGTCATGGTGACCTTAAAACTATTCAATCATAATCATTGGTGTCAAAAAAACACAACCTCATAAATATTTTATCAAAATCTCCTTATCATTCACTGTCAGAACACCATTATTACTTACCACATTCGCACTCTAATCCAATAAATTATCATATGACAAAGCCTTGTTTTTGTCTAGTAGAATGAATAGAATTTGCTGTCATTAGATTTACAACTTTCTTCTCCCCTCTCTCTTTCTTAAATGTGTTCTCAACAGAGATTACAAAATCCTTATAATTATTAAAATAAATTAAAGTAAAATTACATATTCAATATGATCATTAAAGTAATATACCTCCCAGTATGTGATAGGGCACCTCTGCTCAGTCCCTCTGAAGGTGTCTTCTGCAGGCTGCACAAGCCCAGCTCCCTCAACCTCTCCTCATGAGAGAAGTACTCCAACATTAAGGCCTTAGGATGGCCCTAAACTGAACTTTACCTAGTTAACTGATGTTTGTCTGATACTGGGAGCTCAAAACTGAATGTAATATTTGAGACACTGCCCAAAGTGTCACAAATAGAAAAGAATAATTCATTCCTTTGATCTACAAGTTGTGCTCCTGTGAACAACTCTTTGCTACCAGGTGACTATTAGTTCATGTTCGAGTTACTGTCAGCTAGATCCCAGGCAATTTTTACAGACCTGCTCCGCAGTCATTCAAGACACAGCTTCTATATATTTCAAGGGGCTCTTCCTCTCATGTCCAGTGATTTGCATCTGACCTTCCTGAATTTAATGAACTTCCTGTTAGCCCATTCCTCCTGGTTTTCTAGGTTCCTCTGTATGGCAGCGCTACCCACATACCAGATGCTTCTTCCAGTCTGGTGCCATCAGCAGATCTGATAAGTATGCTCCATCACTTCCTGAGCCCAGTCATTGACCCAGGTTTTTTACCTGTGTAATTGTTTACTCACTCAGGCAGTGGCGTTCTAACTTGGATATGAGAATATTGTGGGAGTCAGTGTTGAAAGCATTGCTGAAATTAGAGTGAATGGCATCCCCTTCATCTCTTCAAGATGGGTGCAACATTTGCTTTCTCCAGTTACCCAGGAATTTTCCTGATCTCCATGACCTTTCCAAAATGTCAGAAAGCAGCCTTGCAAGAATCATTTCTCTCAGCTTCCATGAATGCAGTATGTGGATTGGTATGGGTGAAGTGACTGATCTTAATCCACTGCTATATATTCTCCTCCTTGAACTCTGCTTCTAAATAAATACAGAATCCTGAGACACCTTGCTGGTGAAGAAACAAAGGGGACAAGGAGTACATGAGGCTTATCTGTGTCTGTTGTCACTGTGCCTACTTTGATGCTGCCTTGTTTTCATCTTGAAATTAAAATAGAATCTTGAAATCTGTTACATCCAAGATGACTTTTTCTGGACAACCTAATGTTGAATCACATGTTAAATTATTTAAAAGCTATTTATAGTACATAGGTTAATTAAAAAAAAATCTTGATTTTAATCTCTAATGGTGGATATTTTTGATTTATTTAGGACTGAAGTTTATTTGGACTTACAAAACTTAGAGATTAACAATGTATATAGCTTTTAGGAGAGAATTAATCTTCTTTCATAGCAGACTTTTTCTGTGAAGGCTTTTAGTGTAATTTATTTTCTTGTGAAAAAATTGTTTGAGAAGCAATTAAGAATTTAGCTTCTTGTTCACTTGCCCTTTAGTGCTTTGTAGCTACAATATCTGTTTTCTCACATGATTTCTTCTGAGTGCAATATTGCAACAATTTTTCTCCACTCATGTCAGCAGGCCCAGCATACAGCAAATTTCTTCAATGCTACCTTACTTATTAATTTCACAGTTAAGAGAGAGGTACCGTTTGTGCTGAAAAAGAACACTTATAAATCTCTCTCAGCATTGATCCAGCTTTGATACTGAAGTGATCTGAAAGATTAAAAATGTTTACTTGATAAATTCCCATTAGGCAGAGAAGACTGTATAAATATGTTGACATGTCCTATTATAATTTTCCCTGTTTACTTCTTTCATATATTAGCAGATGCTGGATATTAAGTAATCTAGGAGTCTATTCCAGAACTGGTACATCACTAAACACCATTATTTACTAGAATTTGTGATATTTTCCTATAGCTTCCATGTGCTATGCATGCTGGTAAACTCGTTTTCCCAATCACCTCAGTAACATCATCATTCTTTGGGTTATACTCAGACAGCCAAGGTCTTGTGCTGTAGTGCAGTAGAGTAAACTACCTGCTGCAGCCCACAGGATTCTATCTTTACAGTAAGAGGTTCTGTAATTAGAAAAGTGTGGAACAATCTCAAATAAGTGTGAAATCATGACTTCATGGTGGATTTTGAGATTTAACCCCTTAGCCTTCACCTTGTAGGTATAACTGTACTTTACCGTGTACTGTCTCACAATGCAAGGGATGAGGATATAAAGTACCATTCTGTGCAAGGCCTTGTACCAAAATGAAGCCTCATAACAAACGTGGAGCATGTAGGAATACCTCTGCCACTATAAGAATTCACCAGAAGGGCTGACTCACCATGAAGTCTCTATACCAGATCTTTGCATAATATTTAGAACTATCACCCTCTGTGAGACTGCTTTTGCAGATCCCTGGAAGAAAACTCAGAAGGTGATCTTCTGGAAGAAATTTGCCTATATGATTTTGGCACCTTCTACTAGATGTATGTCTATTTTTCCCTTTTAGTGCAGTCAATAGGACCCAGTATGCATCTTTTAAAGACGGCGTAAAGCAATAAAGGCATTTATGTGTGCAGAGTATTGAGTTGTCAGTTCAAGCTAAGCGAAGAGAAACCTATCACCAAGAGGGATAGAAAGGAAATTGGATCTAGAGTTGGATTGCTAAAAGCAGACTTATGTAGCAACTAGGATGGACCTCCCTCTCTGCTTGGTTGGATCTCCCAGCCCATGTGGTAGTGAAGGCTAGTGTTGGGTTGGGTAAGCAGAAGGTTTTTTAATCTCAGTTTAAAGAAAATAAATAAAAAGCAGAGCTGACAGTTAATAAGATACATTAGTAACAAATAAATGAAATGGAAAACAAACAAGGATTAAAAAAAAAAGGTAAACCATTATGTTATTACAACTAATAAGATGAAAAAAAATAGAAAGGCTCGTGAAATAATATTAAGTGTACTGGAAGATTTTTCATTTAACTGAGTTTGTACTTTTGCAGATACGTCTAATATTCAATCTAAGACTGTCTTTCCACAGTTCAAACCCATTACCACTTTTCTGTTCTTTAATTAATGTCTTTCTATAGATATCCTGTACATATTTCCAGTGATAGTTATCACATGCTCTGTCGGTTATAATTTTGGCAGAATTTTCTTGGGTTTTTTATCCTTTCTACTTCAAAGGTTTTATATTCTAAAACTGTTAACTTTTTTTCCCCCTATACATCAGTGCTAGTTGCTAATTCAATGTAATGTTTCACTTCAGGGTTGAAATATAGTAGGATAATTGTTTTCTGTACTTTATATTCACTTCTATTAAGACCAACCATTGTGGCAGGATTTTTTTCTGCAGTTGTTACACAACTAACTCATACTCAGTCCTTAATCCACTTTAATTTCCACCAACTGAAACAACTGCATCTTCATGAACGAATTGCATTTTGAAAAAGTTGTCACTGAACTTGTCTATCACTATTTATTGAAGAAAAAATAAAGGGAAGAAAAAAGATTTATATGCAACTTCTTGTTTAGGAAATCATAGAATCATAGAATCATAGAATCAGCTGGGTTGGAAGGGACCTTCGAGTTTATCAAGTCCAACCCTTGATCCACTACCACTGCGGTTACTAGACCACGGCACTAAGTGCCACATCCAGTCTCTTCTTAAAAATCTCCAGGGACAGTGAATCCACTACTTCCCCGGGCAACCCATTCCAATGTCTGACCACCCTCTCTGTAAAGAAATTCTTTCTAATATCTAACCTAAACCTCCCCTGGCAGAGCTTAAGACCATACCCTCTTGTCTTGCTGATGGTTGCCTGGGAAAAGAGACCAACCCCCACCTGGCTACAACCTCCTTTCAGGTAGTTGTAGAGAGTGATGAGGTCTCCCCTGAGCCTCCTCTTCTCCAGGCTAAAAAAACCCAGCTCCTTCAGCCTCTCCTCATAGGACTTGTGCTTGAGCCCCTTCACCAGCCTAGTTGCCCTCCTCTGGACCCACTCCAGCACTTCAATGTCCTTCCTGAACTGAGGGCCCCAGAACTGGACACAGTACTCCAGGTGTGGCCTCACCAGCACTGAGTACAGGGGAAGAATCACTTCCCTGATCCTGCTGGCCACACTGTTCCTGATACAGGCCAGGATGCCATTGGCCTTCTTGGCCACCTTGGCACGCTACTGGCTCATGTTCAGTTTCTTGTCAATCCAAATTCCCAGGTCCCTCTCTGTCTGGCCACTCTGTGCCCAGCCTGTAGCTCTGCAGGGGGTTGTTGTGGCCAAAGTGCAGGACCTGGCACTTGGCCTTGTTGAACCTCATCCCATTGGAATCAGCCCAACTCTCCAACCTATCCGGGTCCCTCTGCAGAGCCCTCCTTCCTTCCAGCTGAATGACACTCCCCCTCAGCTTAGTGTCATCTGCAAATTTGCTGATGATGGACTCAATCCCCTCATCCAAATCACCAATAAAGATATTAAACAGAACTGGGCCCAACACTGATCCCTGGGCGACACCACTAGCGACCAGCTGACAACTGGATGCAGCACCGTTCACCAGCACTCTCTGGGCCCGGCCCTCCAGCCAGTTCCTAACCCAGCAGAGAGTGCCCCTGTCCAAGCCATGAGCTGTCAGCTTTTCCAGGAGTATGCTGTGGGAGACGGTGTCAAAGGCCTTGCTGAAGTCCAGATAGACACATCCACAGCCTTCCCCTTATCCACCAGGCAGGTCACCTGATCATAAAAGGAGATCAGGTTGGTCCTAAACCCGTGCTGGCTGGGTCTGATCCCTTGTCCATCCTGTAGGTGCTGTGTGATTGCACTGAGGATGATCTGCTCCAACAGATGTATTGCAAGGAGTAGGACCACTAATCTTTGCTGCAATAGATCATTGTGTTATAAATGCTTTCAATCTAGTACTAACTGATGTGTAGCTACAATTATTGTCAGCAGAACATGGAAAGTTTGCTTCATTGTTTCTTACTCCCTTACTCAAGCCATGGAATAGCCATCACTGTCCAAAATCCCACCCTCAAAGTGGTATAATTCTGTTCAGTTCAGCAAGAGGCACTTTTGTGGTAGGTTCTAAATCAGCCACACACAGGGAAAGAAGAGTCCTAACCTATTTTCCCGCATAGCTGTCCCAAGACTAAGCACAGTCTAGCTTTAAATTCTAGGGAACTATTACTTGAGTTGTGCTTGAGTTCAGCCTCCTCAACAAAGGTGAGATCAGCATGTATCTCTAAGATGAAATGTGAATAAATTGTTTGCAACTGTGTGGAAGAAATATGTGACAATAAAATATGAGCAGATTTTGAATGTATAGGCAGTACAGCTTTTTATTAACTATAAACTCTGGCATCCTTTTTAGAAAAAGGAAAATTACTGTGGACATTTTGAATTTAAGTAAACAACCACGTGAAGAGAAAAAGGAAACAAGCTTAATTCAGGAAGCCATATAATCACTAATTAGTTTTCATGCGCAAGGACAGGACTTTAAATTCACAAAGTTAATTAGTTGTTTCATTATTCCATAATGTTTTCTGTGTTTATTAGGCTCATAAACAAGTCTTTTTATTAGAAATTGATGGTTGTTGAAATAGTTGCATAACAAAAGTAGACTACACTAGAAAAGTGAGGATCTGTATCACAAACACAGCTAACCCATGTATGCAGATGTGGTGGGTTGCTGCTCTATCACTCCCCTCTCCAACCATAAAGGAGAGAGAGAATGAGATGGAAAATAACTCATGAGTTGGGATAAGGTGGTTCATTAAAGCAAAAGCAAAGTGAACAATAACAAGGTTTATTTTCTACTTCCCATCAGCAGCGATGGTTGACCACTCCCGGGAAGCAGGGCTTTGGCACACGTAACAGTTTCTCAGCAGGCAGCCATTGGAGACAATGAATGCCCCCTTTCCTGCCCCTTTTCTTAGCTTTTATATCTGAGCTGACCTCGTATGGCATGAAATATCCCTTTGGTCAGTTTGGGTCAGCTGGCCTATTTATACCCCTTCCCAGAATTTTGCCCTTGATTGGGGAAGGAATGTTACAACACTGATGCTGTGCTTAGCAGCAGCCAAAACATTGGGATGTTATCCACACCCTTCTAGCTACCAATGCAAAGCACAACACTGTGAGGGCTGCTATGGGGAAATGAACTGCAGCTCAGCCAGACCCAGTACAGCAGACAAGTCTTCATTATAAAACTGATTCATTCACAGAACTTCATGGCTGTTAAAATAACAGTCTGGCAAGGAAGCCAGTTAATGGAATCTCTGTTAATAGTTGTAACAACCAATAGTTAAAAAAAATTAGAAAGACACATACCAAAAAATTAATACTTAAGCACTTAGTGATTGACAGGTCCTGTTTTGAATGGAAATTCATATCATATTTTAAATGAAACCCAAATTATTTTCCATTTCCTAGTGTGTCTCCTTTAAAAGGGCTTAGCAGAATTGTTGATCTGTTTCTGAACATTCATTAAATGGCTGCAACCTGCAGAACCTGGCTACTTGCTCCTCCCTATATCACAGTCAGTTTAGTAGTCCTTCCAATGTACATTGTTAGGAGTAGACCACTGATGAAAAGCACTATAGCTTTTCTTTCCTTCGAATTTTGCACCAAGTAACCACCAGAAAAAAATTAGAGCTAATTGTAGTGGCAGAGACCAGAACCATGACTCTGCTTTGCCAACTGTACACACAAGCTAAAGAATAATATTACTGATGATGCTCTTTCCTCTCAGTCCACAATTCATAGAATCAGAACAGTTTGAGTTGGAAGGGACCTTTCAAAGGTCATATAGTTCAATCCCCCTACAATGAACAGAGATAGCACACCAAGGTTACACTGCTTGTTCTATTATTGTGCAGTGTTAGGATGCTCTCTTCCCAGCAGGACATGATGGTGAGAAGAACTTGGAATCCAAGCCTTTGAGCCCTTGAGAAAAGCTGGGTTCAATATGGTACTTATAAAAAGAGTAAAATGAAGACATTGGCATAATTTTTTCTAGCATTGTTTTAGAAACAAACTAGTAGTCTTGATTAGTCTTTTGTAAATATAGCTAATAGAAAAAATGTCCGTTTCTGTACAAAGTTATTAGTGTCACATAGATGTAAGATATCATTTCTACTCTAAAATGTGGGGAGGGTTGCTACCTACAGTGCTTTGTCTGGACTTTATAGTCATGTAAACCCTTTACTGGATTTGTGTGTATTTACATATTTCTCAAAACCAAGCATATTTATTTTAAAAATAACCTTAGAAATCTTTTGTGCAACTAGCAGTTGACAGTAAAGAAAGCATGAGATAACTGTAAAAGTAAAGTTATGGTGTCTGTATATATCCTTTATTTTCACAGCTACTGAGCAATGTAGAAGATTTTAAGAATCTCACCTAAGTGAACACAGTAAAATGGGCAACCCAGTTTAGCTCAGTCTCTTAAACAGAACTGTAATACTTAAAATTCACATACAGAACATGCACCAGGATAGGTGCACTTTGTGCTGCTGGAATAACTCAAAGAGTACTTAAAATTACTTCCTATATGCAGCTGAATGTACTTTTATATTTTCCTTTTGATAAAACAGGTTCATCCCTCCCATAGTATGAGAATATCTTTAATGACACAGAGATATCATAACATCAAATTTTCTTTTCCATAAAAGGAATTCTATCCCAAACCTAGGTGGCAGAATCAGGAACTGATCCTACACCTGCTGATCTTGTCACACAAAAAATTTCCTTGCGTGATGTAGTTCAAACATCCCTGATAGAAAGCTAACACTAGAGTTGGGTATCAGGTTGCAGCTTGTTATTTTGAAGATTAAAACTGCATGGACACTTCCTGCTGCAATGGTAGCTATAAGCAGTCTGGTTAAGATGTCTAAGGAAATCTAGTATCTGTACACCTGTATTTCTACTGATAGTAAACATAGGAAGAAAACAACAAAATAAACATTACAATTACCACTGTGAAAATACTGTGTTTTTTAACATGGCAGGTCATTAGATATGTGAGATTTCAGTGATTCATTGTTACTAGACTCAAAGATCTCTTCACTAAAAGGGTTGTATGCTTTATGTTGAAATGTAATTGATTTGTATTTGTAAATTATGTTACATTAAAATGTTATCTTTTTATTTTCTAGCAGACAAGAATATCTGATGAGAGCATCTATGATTCTACAGTCTTTAAAAATCTCATACTCTGCACATGTTAATCCTTAGTGTAAAATATTACTGGTTTTGTGTCCAGGAATCTTGACTTGTGAATTATTGGTGAATGTGTATGTCAGCTTCATTCTTCTTTAGTAGTAATGTCTGAACATGAAAGTACATTAACCACAGATTAGTTGGCATTGTAGTTGTCAAAAAGTGTTTGCTTTCTTGTCTGTGCTTTTGCACCATAGCAGATATGGATGAAGACGGATAGATAATAAAGTGAAAGAATACTAAGATATCAGGATGTATTTTAGAAAGCAAAAAGTGCCTATGAGTGCCTATGTAAGGAAAAAAATTCCTTACATAGCTTACTTAAATGTTTCTTTTTAAAGAATCTTTAGATAAGAATCAGTTTTTTCCTTTCTCAAGTGATATTTGTATGTGTACATAACTAAAATGCATGTTTCGTATGTATGTATATATTTCAACAAATAAGCATCAGAAACATATGTACACATATATTCAGTCTTCTTATATGTTGCTGTTGTGTCTGAACTGCTGCTTCTGGGTTTTTTACTGTTCTTACCAAAACAATGTGGCACAGAGGTACCCTTCAGCTTTGGTAAAGCACTAGAAATTTAATCCTACTAGTAGTGCTGTACTTGCTGACTTACAAATGAAGGAAAACTCACCTCTGCTAGCATGAAAAGCTGTTTCCCTAACATATGGGAAGGAGCAGGTCACCTTCAACAGCTGTAGTTCTGCTTAATTAGGCACCAAGTCCAGAACAGGCACCTGGGATCCCTTGTGTAGAATCAGGAGATACAAAAGGCTGCTGTCACAAGAGGTATGCCAAATAGGTTAATGCAGGGAATTAACTCAGATCACAACCAAATAAACTCTAGATCACAACCAAAACTCATGGTCAAAACTCCCAAATAGGGTACCCATGATGATACCCCAATCCCATTTAGCAGGTTATGGGTTCCATGTACTGTCAGGGATATTGTTACTGCTTGGACATTGACCCTAATTGTGCACACACACAAACAGAAGGGTTCTTGCTCAGGGATACCCAGAAGGTGGGTTTGTAGAATCCCAGAAGATAAGGGGCTAATGTGTATGTCTCAAACACCAACAGCCAAATGGCTGTGGAACCAAGGACTCTTGGTAATAACAGACAAGAATTGTTGGTAATAAACAAGGACTCTTGGTATTAAAATGCTGTGATAAAGAACAAGATTTGGTTGGAGAAGGGGGACCATGTGGAGATAGGGCAGCACTTTTCTGTGACAAACAGCCTTGTTGTAGTTCCCAGAGATAAGCACAACACAGTACAGTACAAGTACAGGAATGAGGCCAAAATGTAGGCATGGACTGTAGAGGGTCATTAAGACCACTAAAGACCCCCAGAGCCCTACAACCCATTTCCAGAAAGACTTGAAAGAATGGACTACAAATGATAATTAATTTGCATAGAAAGTGAAAAATCTTTCACCCTATCCCTTTGTTCAAAACCCACTGCTGTGTGTTTAAATAGCAGGTCAGGGACTAACATACCAATTTCCATGTCAATAAAATTTTCTGTTCATTTGTGGACCCTCTGACTTTTGTTTTTCATTTTGACCATGAACATTTACGAATCTTACATTTCCTTCCCCTTAAGGGTGGGTTGTCATAGAGTTTGCAACATCCAGAGGATGGAACGGTTAGTCACGGGTATCCAGGAGAGAAAAAAAATAGTCACTTATACGGGGGATGGTGAGGGCACTGAGTCCTGGGAAGTCTCCTGAGAGCTGTCCCAATCCCCACGGAGGGCTTCCCCTCAGAGACCTGCTCTGTGGGTCCATGCTGTACCTGCCACAGCTGCAGGGGACGCTGTGGGTCGCGAAAGGCTGGCAGCCACCCGGATCAGCCTGCGAGTGGTTGTGGGGGGACGCGCCCAGCACAAGGACTCCTGTGATCCTCTCTTCACTCCTTACATATTCAAGCACTACCTTCCTACTCATGTCTACTTCAAACAAAAATGTTATCCAAACAAGATAACAGGATCACAGTGTACAGAAATCCAGATTTTGGAGTACTATGATATATTTGAAAGGTCCTGGATAACTAAATCTGACAACTGCCTGCAGCATCTTTATCTGCCCTTTCTTCAATAGTTGCCACTTCTGTTTTTTCCCCCTCTTTTATGGATTGAAGATGTGACATTTCCTTTGGTCATTTTTTACACATTTTTTTTGTGTGAAAGATTTAAAACCTAGTAGCTGTAAGAAAAATAATTAACCTTCCTACTAAAAAAGAATATAGTATTTCTAAAAAAAATGTTTCTACAGTATGTGTCATATATAGTGCATGATTGTATCAGATAATGGATTCATAGGTACCTGGTTTATACTTAAATGCCCAGATACCTGTTTATTGCTGTTTATTACTCACTAGCTCTTTATAGGTACACTAATCTTATTTAGAGTATTTCCTGTCTATTTTTCATATTCATGTAGTATGAACATACATTACATGTGACAAGTATAAAAGTTCAACTGATACAGAGCAGCACAATGTAACTTTTAAGAGGACAGGAAATTCACAAGTAATAAGCATCGGATGCAAAGGAAAAGGAAAGGTTTTGTCTACACATATGAGGAAGATGGACTACAGCATTCCCTGTACCCATATTCTGGGTCAGATATTATTTTATTCCAGTTCAGAAGCAGTAAAATTACTACCTAGGGTATCATTAGCCTGGGATTCCTCTGAAGTTTATAGAGATTTTTTGTGACTTATAGATTGGTGTCAGTTCCTGGGAGGGTAATTTAGAGCTAAGACAGAAGAAACATTACTGTCTGAATCCTTTCACAGAAACGTATCAGTCAACCAGATGCTTTATATGTTTTATAGCACTTAGTTACACTGGTGGAATCCTGAATTTTGAATGTGCTATTTTGTTAATGCCAGAGAAGGATAAGGATAAGGTGATTAAAAAAAAAGGAAAAAAAAGATTGCATTGTGTGAAGAATCCTAGAACTAACCAACATAGATGTATTCAAATATAAGTGCTAAGAGCAGAAATATTTTAATAAAGTTGCAAGCATTTGTCTCTATGTACATGACAGCAATATCCATAATCTTTCTCATTTTCTCAAAATAAGTCCTTTCACAATTTCATTGAGCAAGTACATGCTGCTCATGCTTTTCATCTGCATTCATAGTTGAATAGGAGAAACAGTGCCACTGGTCAGCTTTTGTATAGTGCCCTAGCTGTTAGAACATTTATTTCAAATATACTTCTTCCAGCATAAGAGGCTTAAAACACACATATTTTACTTTTCTGGGTAGAGTAATCAGCAGTCACAGATCATTATATGTGATATAATGTCACCTTCCAATCTCCTGGTGACTCTAGGCCATGCTACAGGAAAATTCAAGATGCAATTAGTCCCAAAAAACATTCTAGAGGGAAAGTATTCTAATGTTTAATTTCTAGGACATTCAAAAGAGAATACAATTTTTCATTCTTCCAATTGAGACCTGGGGATGCTGGTAAGCAGGTGGCAATGTGCCCAGGTGGCCAAGAAGCCCAATGACATCCCGGGATGTATCAAAAATAGTGTGACCAGCAGGACTAGGGCAGTGATTGTCCCCAGTACTCAGCACTGGTGAGGTCCCATCTCAAATCCTGTGTTCAGTTCACTACAAGAAGGACATTGAGGATCTGGACCAAGTCCAAAGAAGGGCAACAAAGGTGGTGAAAGGTCTAGAGAGTAAGTCATATGAGGAGAGACTCAGGGAACTGGGGTTGTTCAGCCTAGAGAAAAGGAGGTTGACACTGATCTCTTCTCTGTTGTGATCAGTGATGGGACCAGAGGGAATGGCCTGTAGTCATGTCAGGGAAGGTTTAGATTAGATGTTAGAAAAAGGTTTGTCACCCAGAGGGTGATTGGGTGCTGGAACAGGTTCCCCAGGGAAGTGGTCACCAGCACCAACCCTGACAGATTTCAAGTAACATTTGAATGATACTCTCAGGCACATGGTGTAACTCTTATGGATGGTCCTGTGCAGGGCCACAAGTTGGTTTCAATGATCCTTGTGGACGCCTTCAAACTTGGCATATTCTGTGCTTCTTTCCCCTTAATCAAGCATCCATGCAGATGGATAAGACTGTCACTGTTTCTGTCGTCTCCCCCACCCAGCCCTTGCCTCCATCTTCTTGAGGTTAAACAGCTCAATTTTAAGAACTTCAGTTGCTTCTCTGGCTTAGCCATTTCTTTTTGCACAATATTTTTTAATGAAACTATTTTGGTTGCCTCAAAACTTAACATTAGTTATCTGTACTGAAGACTAAATAGAAGAATGGCTAGGTAAAGAAAAATCTTCTAGCATCCACTGATACAATAATTTTATATGCACTCATATCACACTCTTAGGAGGCATGTGGTAGTTTTATTTCCCTTGTGAAAGGTAAGAACAAAAGATTGCAATTGAACAAAATTATCTTCATCTGAAGAGCAAAGGCTTCTTCTCATTCTTGTGTCCACAAGAACTATTGCTCTGCTTTCAAAACCTCTTGATTTTTGTGTCAACTTTTCTATATTTTTAACTTTCAGTTGTGAAATCAATATAGTCTATTTGTCCACCTCAGTTTAAGAAGCTCAGTAATCCTTCAAACTAATCCCAATGAAATTGCTCCTGTATTTTATCAATGTATTAAGAGAGAGAGAAGAAAAAGAAAAAAAGTCATTCTGCATGCTCAGATCATATCAGGTCTGTACAGTGAAACTAGGCAGTTGCTGCCAAAATCATTGGCAGAAATACCAACTGCTTGAAAACTCAGTCCCGGACTGAACTTTTACCATTCTAATTTGATCACTAGATATGAAGTTATTTAACATTATTGCTGTGAAATAAATGTTTCTATCAGAAATACTGATTGGAGAAATAAAAAGTTTTGTTCATTTAATTTTACATTTGTATCAGGACATGAAATTTATAGTTGATATTGAATCTCTTTACATAAACCTATGGATGAGTTTTTTAAAATAGAAGACACTGAGATAAAATATTAAGATTACATATTAGAAAGTAGACAGCTAGTCTCAACTTTTGACATATAATTATAAAAGTTCAGAACTCAAAATCCCAAGAAAAGGACAAATACCTTAAGCTAAGCAGATCTTAATGCCAAAAGAATAAAAATGTTGACAAGTCAAGAAGTATTAGAATTCCTATGGAGTCTAACTTAATTGTATAGTATATTATAAAGTGTGGAGTTAAACTTTTACTCCCTCTTAACATAAACTGTTAGTTTGCAGTATTGTAATTCACAGTGCCAGTGAAGCAACATTACCAAAACTTCAGAGTGATTATAACCACCTGTGAATGGGCTGAGGAGGATTACCCCAGCTTTGCATTTCCTTTGTGAGTCTGCCATATATTTCATCTTTTTTCAAACTGATTTGTTTGGATCAGAGTCAAATCCTCTCATGCTACCCATAAATCTGGGACTAGAAGCTCTAGTTCAGGTAGAGGTGGGACAGGCAGACACTCAGACTTAGCCTGTTATTGCTCAGAAATACAATGAAAGTAATGTGCTACTGCAGTGTGATATAGTAACTAAAAACCTCTTCAAATATTGCTCTTTAATAAGGAAATATAACTATGGTTTGTCTTTCCGAAATGGATGATGCGTTCATTGGAACTGTCTGGAAACTACAAGAAACCAAATATTCTTTGAAACTCTGAGTTTTCATGAAAATTAATTTATTTCAAATGTTTTTTCCTGTCTCCACAGTCAATTTGAGTGTGAAAGAGTAGAAGCCCCTCCTTTGCTAGTTAAGAAACAGAACCAAACTTTCTGGCTTTCAGCACCTTTGCCAAGTTGCCAGACTACAGTTACTGCAGTTCTTATTATTCCTTCAGAAGCCAGGAAGATCTCTGTCTGGTCCAAATGGCAGGTCAAGCTGTGGTTAGCTTAGCGTTCTGGCACCTAAATTCCTCTTGCAATTTTGATTTTATGAATTATTTACCAGCTCCTGTTTCTCTACCTTGCTTAATGTTGTTACTCAAAAAGTACCTGAGTACATTTCAGCAGGATGAATTGGACATCAGAACAGAAGGAGGGTGGGATTTGTCTACCCTTGCACCAACTCCTTCAATAGTCCCTATCTAGAGGAATAGTTAAAGATTAGTAGAAGACAGAATGTACTTTAGCAGCTTTTTGAAACAGGAAGTGTCAATTGCATGAGTGGATATGCAATCCACCTTTATTCATTGTATATTTTCATTTAAATTCCAAGGTATGGAAAGAGATATTGAGATACATACTGAGTAATGCAACTAAAAATTAAGCAAAAGAGAGTAGAAGAAATTGGTAACATTATTTTTCCCTCTTTAGAGGAGATATTTTTGAACATTGTATATTTACTCTCAGATCAGTGAGGATAAAAACCCAACAAGGTTCTAATTTTTTGCTGTCCTTCTGATAGTTTTTGGTTTAAATTCCCTTTAGTCTGTATTGTGGCCTATGTACAGCTTTTTTTTTCTTCATCCAAATCTGAGAGAAAGCTACAATATATCTTTGTGGTATACAAGATCAGAGCCTTAATGAAATACCTTCTTCCTACACTTACATTGCTAATTCTACAGAACATACAATCAAGTGTTGATATATTTTAGGTAGAACTGTTTTTCACTGAAAAAATGCAGTTTTATCTGTAGAAATATCTAACAGGAACATAGTTCAAAGAGAAATTTGAGTTTACTATTTTAATAATATTTTTACTAATCTTATTCAGATATTCATGTGATATAAATTTGAAAAAATAAAGGTAAAATTAGTATTATGCATATAAGGGGTTTTTTTCTATTTTATCGTATCATGCATATTTAATTTTCTCTCCAAATTTTGAATTTTTCTTCCCGGACAAAGTTGGGTTTATTTTTTTGTTTGTTAGTTTGTTTGTGGTTTTTTGTTGTTTTTTAGATGTTGATATTTCTTATGAAAGGGAAACGTTGACTCCTGCCCATCCTTCTCATGGCTGGGCTTCGCGAACGAAGATTTGGGAAAGGTCTCTACCCATGTTTGTCACAAGTGTGCTGGTGGCTAAAAAGGCCAATACGAGACAGGTATGTCCGATTGCAAAAGACACAGCAGAAAGACTCCTTAGGTGGTAAATTCTGCAAGGCACGATTCTTTCTGCGTTGCCTTTTCTCCTCGAGACTGATCCTGTGTGCTTTCTCAAGAGCATCAGCAGCTTTATAGATGGTGTGTCTCCAGGCCTCTATGTTGACTCCTAGCCATCCTTCTAAACTGACTGGTAAAATGTGGAAGCAGAAGCAGAGGAATAGATGAGTATTTTTATTTGTGAATGAGTTGTAAATATTCCCAAACACAATAAAATTTATTTTTAAAATATAGATAAAAAACACAATAGCATTGTTCAGATCCTAACATCCCTCTCTGTGTACTTTTAAGTAAATATGACTAGAGCTGTAGTTGAAAAGTATTTTCATTCCAGCAGAGGGACTGTTAGAGATAAATATGAATGTGTTAACTGAATTGTCTCCACGAAAATAGAGTCAATCAGATTTTAAAATAACCATAAAGGTCACTGAATTAAAACATTTAGAGAGTAGATTAGGTGCTTGGAAAGTTTATGCCCTTAGCGAATAAAGCAAATAAGGTAACAGCAGTGAGGACATTCAGAGATTGCCTCATGCTATTATGGGAGGAAAAGGTAAGCTCTGTGATTTTTCCCGAGGATATTGCCATGATAACACCAAGGGGTCAGTGCTTTGTGTTGGGAGCTGATTGCCACATACACTGTAAAATGAACATAGTTATATAAGTGATATTGCAGCGGTTCACCTTATTTTTAAATGAGAACATTTTTTACATAAACATGACCATTAAATAACAACAGGATGATTCACTCAGGAGGATCTGAGCATATAAGTCAGTAGAATAATGCAGCCTTTTTCATGCAGGAGCCTGGTCAGCAGGTTGAAGGGGGAAATTCTCCCACTCTACTCTGGTCTTGTGAGCCCTACCACCCAGAGTGATGCATACAATTCTGGTGCTCCCAGCATAATAAGGACATGGAACTGTTGGAGCAAGTCCAGAGAAAGGCCACAAAGCTGATAAGAGGGCTGGAGCACCTTCCCTACAAAGACAGTTTGAGAAAGTTGGGGCTGTTCAGCCTGGGGAGGAGAAGGCTTATAGTAACCTTCCAGTATCTGAAAGGGACACACGAAGAGAAGGAGTCTTAGGATCTGTAGTGATAGGACAAGAAGTAATGGGTACAAACTGAAAGAGGAGAAATTTAGGCTGGATATTAGGAAGAAATTCTATACTTTGAGGCTGGTAAGATACTGGAACAGGTTGCCCGGGGAGGTTGTGTATGTCCCAGTCCTGTAAGTATTCAAGGCCAGGTAAGACCTTGAGCAACCTAGTCTAGTGGTAGGTATTCCTGCCCATGGCTGGGGGGTTGGGACTGGGTGATCTTTAAGGTCCCTTTCAACCCTTAACATTCTATGATTTTATGATTTACTTCAGTAGATGCTTCTGTAGAGACAGTTATGTGTCTTTCTTCATTTCTTCCTTCTTGGAATATCTTCCTTCTTCATGATATCTCAAGCAAAAGCACTCTCTGTGTTCCAAAAGGATAGTGATAGCAAAGGTCTTTTCCTTCCCTTCATACCTTGAGGAAATGGCATTCTTTTTTATGACCTTTCAGTGTTCAGTAGAGTGAAATTAGTTAAAAATAAGGTGTACACATTTTCATTCAGATCATAGAAACTGTGATTTCATATTCATATAGTTAGCTATTATTTTCACATTATTTTTATGAGGAGGCCTTTTTTCCTACTTAGAGCAACGTAAAATCAATGAATGCAAAGGAAGAAATACGGGGATCTTCTTGAAACATGACTATATCTTTTCATACCAGAGTATGCTGAGATAAATTCTCGTGCGCTTGGTATCTCTAGACAGTAGGAAACCAAGACCTTTGGATTTATTCAGACCACTTAGGAACCTGATGAAAAGAGAAAAGAGAAGGAAGAAAAGAACAATTTTATTCTCCCAGGGAGAGAAAAAAGCATTTCTTTGTATTATACCTTGATAAAGAATACTTTATCCAGCTGAACCTAATGAAACAGAGAGAAATATGCGGCAGTGATTGTGTGTAGAATACACACACACTCCAAGACACCGTATGAAGCATAATGCCTGCTTGTCAGGCCCTCTCGCCTCTGCAGCATATTATTTTTTTAAATCCATTTTATGTCCTACAGATTTTGTTAGTGATTTTTTAATTTATTTTTTAAAACTCGTTTCATCTACTCATGTTTAAACATCCATTAAACAGAAAAGGCTTTCTTTCTGTCTCAGGGATGAAGCACAGGGATGACAGTCAGGAGACAGTTATTTCTTTCCCTATCTCTGATATTAATTGAGTGTGTTTCCTTGGAGAATTCAACTTCTCTCTCTGAGACTCAGTTTCTAACATCAAAAACTGAATAAACACCAAAACTGCTACATGGCTATTGGTAGACATTATATGAGATATTGAAAAGAACATAAACATGCAGGTAGGTTATACTTCGAAGAAGATGGATATCTGATTTTAATATTCCACAGTTGTTTCTCTTTGATTCTATGAATTCATACAATCCATGTTTGAACGTATGTGGGTTTTTAGCATCAATATTCTATACCGATGATATACCAAATGAAGAAATTGTTTATATGCTATCTTCTTCTCTAGTTGGATGTTATTTAGTTATTATAATATTAATCTGCTATATATTTACTCTATGACACACATGACTTTATACATCTTCAAATAACCCCCCCACTTGCTTTTTATCTGGGCTGGAAAGCTGCAATTTATTCAATAGTTCCTTCTAAAGGAACTAGTTTGGTACTTCTAAACATTTTTTGTCACACACCTTGTCATGTGAAAGGGGGGGTTTCCTTGAACCCTTTATATTTGATCAGTCTATCAGCATGCCCAAGGAAGATGAGACCCTTGTGCCTGACTAGCCTGTCAGCGTCCCATTATGTGAACACCACTGAAAAGCCCATTGCATTGAACTGTGGTTCAGCTAATCTGCTCAGTGTTACACACCAACAACACTCCCAGTTTCAGCTGGAATATTACCAGTTTTATCGACTGTGTTATCTGCTGTCAGCCACTGCTAGTGCCCTTGATGGACTCACACTAAACACTATATGTAATAACACAGTTTTTTGACAAACACACTGATAATAGAAGACTGTGATAGGTTATGGTTCAGAGATTGCCATTGATAGTACAATGACTGCAAAAAATTAATTTTAAGTGAAAAACAGACAAGTTCTTATCACCAATGAAAGCTAGTTTGAGCTAATCATTCAGTGTACATAGAATGAGGTTCTTACCCAATATATGTCCCAATGGGGAAGACAGGTTCAGCTTGTCAACCTAGCCCAGAAGTTACGACAAAATCTTCTCTAACCTCCCTCCCCTTTCAAGTATTTATATTAATTACTTTGAGGGAGAGGAAAAGGTAAAGTTACAGGTGATGTCAGCCCAAGTTTAGGTGGAGTTTGAGTGACTTTAGTCATTATCATATATGGGGCCTGAAAATTAATGTGCATTCTTGAGTTAATGAAGCAAAGTTCAGCTTTTGATTACTATCTAAATTATTCTTTGATTTAGTTCCCATTAGCTGCATTGTTTTAAATGGAGCATGACCACAACACCACTGTGTTGCTCAATCCATCGCTTTATATCCGCGTTGGTTTCAACAGAGCATGACCACTGCAGCTCCGTGACACTCCATCCTTTGTTTCATGTTTCCCTTACAGATACACCAAGCTCCCTCAGAGTTCCTGCTCCTAAGGTGTGCAGACAGTTTGCCCCTGGTGAACTATAACCAACACACACCCTCCTTGCTGAGCTTTGTTTTTTGGTCTTCTCCCCACACACCTCCGGACCTTTTTCAGTTATAATATTTTCACTAGTAAAAATTATACACGATATTCAGATGTACATATACCACATATTTCTATGAAAAAGGGCATAATGAACAAAGTGTAGGTGTCCCACACTCGACTGCACAGCAGCTGGTGTTTGCTGACACAAAGGAGTGCTGTCAAGCTGAGTACTCAGTACTCAGTACTGAGATCTGGTTGCTCAGCATCCTGGAGAGATCCATACCCTTTTTATTATGGGCCATGTCCTCCTTTAATGACTGTACAACAAAAAATAAACTAGTTACAACTGCTTTTCATTTTAGGCTCAGTCACATCAATTTAGATGGAATTTACCTTTCCCAAATTCAGACATCTAATCAACAGGTAATCAGCAACCTCCAATGATGCTGGATACTGGGATTTATTAAAGAACCTTCAGGCTTTTGCCCTGTTTGATTATCTCACACACTCACTCTAAAAAGTGCTATGCTCACAATTCTCTTCTCCACAGGAAGGTCCCTGCTTCCCAGGGAAGGCAAGCAGACAGTCGTGTCTGGACAGCTGTCAAGTCCCTGGGTATTCCCCAACATTTAGCTCAGCTCATATCTTTGATCTCCGGGATCATCCTGTACTTCTAGTATCTTTTCTCCAACCACACAGAATCACAGAATCATTTAGATTGGAAAAGACCTCCAAGATCATCAAGTCCAACATTTGACCAAACACGACCTTGTCAACTAGACCATGGCACTAATGCCATGTTCAGTCATATCTTGAACACTTCCAGGGATGATGACTCCACAACTTTCCTGGGAAGTCTGTTCCAATGCTTAGCCACCCTTTCCATGAAGAAATTCTTCCTGATGTCCAACTCGAACTCCTCTGGAGCAGCTTGAGACCATTTCCTCTTCCTTGTTGCCTGGAAGAAGAGACTGACCCCCCTGTTGCTACAGCCTCCTTTCAAGTAGTGGTCGAATGCAGTAAGGTCTTCTGTGTGATTCTCAATATACCCAAGTGAACATGCCTTGAAAAGAAGTGTGCTTGTATTTCTGTAACAGCAGCATGCCTCTGTATCCTTGAATCAACCATTCACCACCTTTTCAGACCCTTCTGTTCTTTGAGACCACTTCTCAGTAACCCTTATTTTGGACACTGGCTTTCTTTCCAGAAACCCAAGCCCTGAGTTTTCACCACCTAAATAGTGTATGTGCATGTGCTTAGCTTCCTGTTTGGTGTTTCTCTCTCATGTCCCTATTAATTATGAGATTCAGGGTGTGTCACTTTTTGCTCAGTTCAAGTGTTATCAGAATTCACGACCAGTCCAGACTGGTTGCAGCTAGTAAGTAGCAAGTTTCTGCTTGAAAATACAAAGGCTCAATTCCAGACATTCACCCATACACACATACGTACAACAAATTATCTGCTACCTGTTAGCATTTACATTTTAAGCTATATTTATCACCTACAACAGATTTAGACATCTGCTTCTGTACTAGTCATTCCAGAGTGAGTGCCTTTAAAGGCAGTAAAGAGGAAAAGAAGATATTTTTAGGGTATCTCATCTGCTTTAAAAGTGCCATTTGAAGATGTCATGGATGGAGTCATGGAAATGCCAGTTGTCTTCATCTGTAAAGTAAAGGAAGAACTGGAGGCTGACCTCCAGAAATTTTGATCAGGTGGTTTCTGCTTTTCACAGCTGACTATAATTTAAAGACGTAAATATTTTTCTGCCTAGTTTGTGAAGCCAAAGGTTTGGGGGTTGAGCAGGTCTGATGATGTCTGAACACAGTGCATCATTGCAGGTGTCAGGTGCCAAGAGAATGCTGAGGTACAGAGGGGAGTTTCCTAGCTGTCTCAGGCTTCTTTAGAGTCAGAAATGACTAAGAGAAATTGTTCTGGATCTCAGTTTTACTTTTGAACATGTAAGATCCCTACTTAATTACTCTTGTTTCTTAAACTGCTTTTCTGAACTGGTCTGTCTCTTGTTTTTTTTGTTTGGTTTTTGTTTTTCTCTGATGTTGTCTTTCTAGTTCTTTAATAAGAAAAAATTACAACAGAATTAAAACAAGAAAAAACCTCACCTTTTCTATTATTTTTAATTAGGTCCTGAATTCATGACTGTTAAATTAATGTATAGCTGTTTTAAGTTAGAGATTTTTTTTCTTCTAAACTTTCACATTGGTACAGAAAGCGAATAATTTATATTATATTTTAAGTATGTAATGTAGCATAGTGAATTGCAGAGTTAAAAAAAATCCCTTTAGAGCAATAGGTTTATTCAAATAATTATGTCTATGCCTTTGGCAGATATTTTTATGTATAGTGAGATAGGGAGACATACATTCCAGTACAGGTACTTTGTTATTCCTTTTGACATTCCTATCAGATATTAAAGCGGCTTATAATCAGACTGAACTTTTCTGTTGGCTTTAGGGAATGGCATACTATTTTTTCTTTTCTTCTTTGGCTACTACTCAAATGTCTATTTATTTAAAATTCAAGGTGCATTTACTAATTACTGCCAGAGGAACTGTAATCTTAATAGGTCATAATAGGTCATATATGTCATACTGTTTTATATGCACCTACGAATACATAAAAATGAGATTAAGGGGGGGGTTATGTGTCAGATTTGATAGCAGGTAAAATTGTTTAAACCTATGATTTAAAAATTAGAATATGGAAGTCTTGCATGAACCCATCAGCCTCAGAGACTGAGGTGTTGAATAACAGTCCCAAGAGAAGAGCTTAGTATTTTGTTTTCTTTGGTGTATGTAGTAAATCAACCTCAGTATATTTAAACAGGTATTTTGTATCTGATATTTTATTCTCTGAATGTCTTTTCAATGGCATGACTTTTGAATGTAGAAAACAATAGAAAAAAGATTCAAAATAATAAACTGCTATTTGTTCTAATTGCCATAAAATTATCACTTGGGAAGGAAGGAGAAATGAGAAAACTGTGTCATGCAATTTTTGTACTATATAAATGTACTAATCTACATGTGTTACTAGCATAAGATACAGTCTCTCTATCTTTGCAAATATTCAAGCTCATTTACTGGAAGCAGTGAAACAATCTAGCTCTCCCTTTAGCATTGATGGGGCAAAATATGTACTCCAAGTCAGCTGAAGGCAGTCATGGGGAATAACACTATTATATACCCTAAGACTATTTCACATGCTTAATGTATTTGCATTTGTGAGTTTGGGAGATGGGACATTCGTGAATTTGGGTACAGATGCTACTGACACAGAGTGACATGTGCCAAGGCTATAGCTTCAGCTTTCTTCTCCCTTGCTCTTTTTTTTAATGTGAATGGCTCCCATTGATAGAGAGGGAAGCCGTGACATTTCCTGTGGGTAGTAGGGAGTTCCTGTGAAGTGAGCACATCAGAACCATAGTTTTTCAAAACTTTATAGCCTGATTGTATAAAGACACATTTTATGTGCCATCACTTTGTGAAGGTTACCTCTCTGTCAAATTGTCCTGGCACCCCCTCAAAGGTAGGGCTGTTCAAAGAAAAAAACCTTTGCATCTGTTTTAACATGGGTAGCACCATATTCCTCTGGGTTTTATTGTTAAAGTACTTATCACGTTAGTTAAAATATTTAGAATTTTACTCTGACTCTAGGTCTGACTCTAGTGTAAGCAGTAAAAATCTCTACACACCAGAGACAACTTTATGTTGCCATTTTGCAGAACCTAAGAAGTGATAAGCTATTTTAGGTCATCCAGAAAATATTTCTTCCATAGCAGGAATTTTTCCTCCACTAAGCTTTCCAACTCTAACTGTACTCTACATTCACTCCTGTTCTAAAAGTTTCAAGAGAGAGTTTCCACTTATATTCCAATCTATGTCACATTCTTACCTCCACTTGATATGGCAGTGTGAGATGAAAACCCACAAATATCTAAAAGAAAGAGTTCTTTCATGGGAGACAATAAATGATTTTTTTTCCTAATTCACTATTGGCTATATTAGGGAAAAGTGTAATTTTCAAATTTAATTTTTAAAGGAAAACAATTTAAAAGCTGATTTTTATGTTTATTTTTAAATATATTTAGTAAAAACTTTGCATGAATCTACACACAGTGGATTTTCGTCTGTGCATACTATTAATTCTTTACGAAGAGCACCTAAAAACCTCAGAATTTTCCTTGTGCTAGATAAATAATATTGTTCTCAAAGATTAAAACCTCAATACTCTATTTTCCAAAGGAAAAGGTATCAAAGGGAAAATTTAGAGGAATGGATAGTGAAAGGCAAAAATTTTAGAAAGAAAAAGATGGAAATGCATCTAGGGAAACTTTTGACATTTTTTGTCTTATTGTTTTAAAAAATGAAAACTCTTCAGAAATAGCTATTGATAGCTGTTTGATCGCCTTGTACTTTGGTACAGAAATAGTTGTAGAATCTGCTTATTACAGTAGACTTCAGCAGCCCTAAGATGCTCACCATTCCTGAACTAAAAATCTATGGTTTCTTTCTTTTCACTGTAACTCCACAATGTAGTTTTGTTGAGTAGAGGCTTATACTCACCATGCATATATATAAGAAATAAATTATTTTACAAGTCCAAACACTTTTATTACCCCTTTACAAATATTAAACTAAATTATGCTCTCGGTTATGCTAGAGTAACAGGCTTCATCTCACCACAAGTGGTCAAAATTTTACTTGTGCAAATCAAAATAGATTTTGGCTCAACCACTTCAAACAAATGGGACAGATAAAATTAACAGTGTCTTTAGAACTAACTAAAATTGTTTTTGCATGCTGTTAATCTACTTTACCTACCATGAAAGCTACAATCTACCAGTACTTCAATGGCTGTCTTCCCTGATTTTTGAATTTACAACATTGATCTGAATCTATATTTCCAGTCCTTCCTGAAATCCTAGAGCTGGAAATTCCCCAATTTTTATATCTATTCCTGGACATAACAGTGAATGTTTTAAATTGTTTTATTCTTTATATTAATATTAAGTATTTGAAATCAGTTCCAATGACACTATGAAAATATTTTGCCTTGATTTAACTTTATGTTGTATCACCATAGATGTTCTTTTCCTAAAAAGCTTCAGTTAAATTACTCTTCCTATATCAATACCATTTTAAGTAGGCTTTTTTTCCTCTTACCAAGTCAAGGTAATATTTTGCAGTTATTGTCCAAAAATTTGTTAAAAATTTGTAACTGTTCTATGGACAAATATGCTGACAGACTACACTGGTCTATTAGGAACAAACTAGCAGATATTCTCTGAAAAGCTGGGCTCCATGGCATTGCTGCTGTCTTAAGAAGACAGCCACAAAACTGGCATTTTCCTCATTTTCACTATGACTTCAAAGTTAATTACTGAGAGTGGAAAGCTTACATACAAGACAAGAATGAAGAGGGTTTCTAAACTGAACCAAACTGTACTCTGATGTACAACTGACTCTTAGTGTCCCTAAACTATGTTCACTGGTGATTCTTATCCTACATTTAAATTGGGATTAACCAGTACAAGTATCTCAGCATATGCCATGTAAAACAGATCAATGGTAGGAGAAACTGTACATATTTGGTGCATTTAATTGCATCATATAAGATCAGACTCCAAAGCATTCATATCCATGTAAAAGAGCTCATCTCATTTGCTTTAATGACTACAAGGCTGTAAGGGCAATTTGAGGTCAGACTGTAAAAGCTGTCTACTTTGGTGACGCCTAATATCGAGTCTCACTTGGAAAGGTGGGGCAGACAACTCTGTTTGACACTGACCACATGACATTCATCACTATTGCAAAACAGTAGATGAGACACACCAGCCTTTTTAAAGTATGTGCCAGGGTCTGTTTAATGAAGATCTCATTATTTTTTTATTTTATTGTCAAACATCATCTGAGAGTGACTTCTGTTTGCACAACATGGATTAGCTGAAATTTAGGTTCATTTGGGATACAGGGCCTTTGATAAAAGTCCAACACAGAATCAGATCGATGCTCTATCTAGTCCAGTACAAAACAGGAGCGTAGAGCAGAGCAGTCACTGCAGACAACAAGTATGGAGCCTTTGCAAGGTAACTAGCGTGTCAAGGTCCTCTTCAAAAAGATAAGCTGTAAAGCTTTTGGAGTCCTGACTATATCGGACTTGCAGCTATTGTTATTTTTCTGGACCGAATTCTTAAGATTAATCTACCAAAAAAAAAAAAATTACATTCATGTATGATTTTTTTCCCCGTTTCCCCATTTTTGTGAAGCGTACTTTAGAATTATATGTGTATGGTCTCTAATCGCATGTGATTTCCTTTCACAAAGACACAATCCTTAGATCTCTCTTCCCTCTTTTTCTGTCTCCTCAAGCAATTTCTTGAAGCTTTGATTGGTCCTTCTTTATCTGGAAATCTCCCTTTTCCCCATAAAAAAAGGAATTTTAGATAAGAATTATCTAAAATTAGATAAAGTAAAAGGGAACAAGAACACACAAACACAAGAATAGTGAATAAAACTCACATTACATGTTCACGGATCCTCTAGACCACCATATATTGAATGACCAGTTTCCATAAAAAGGACCAACTAATTGACTATCCTTTACATTAAAATACAATGATTTGACAACCCCCTATATGAAATTAAAAATCTTTCACTAGTAATGATGCTAATTTTTTTTTTTTTTATTTTGAAAATAATTTTCTTCTATGGTAGTGACAGAGATTCCTCTATATTATGATGAAAAGCTCTGCTTAACTCATTACATATAATTCTTTCATTTTGTCTCATTTTGCTTAAGAGAGTTTTGAAAACAACCTCTTGTGTAACCATTTGTTCTCCATTAATTTTATTTCTTAGTCATGCCCTGCACGTTTTTATAAATAATCATGATTTAAAAATGTCCTTTGAATAGGGGCTGATCTGCACTGATACTGTGTGGACTTGACTATACTGGTATAGAAGGTGCTATAGAAAACTCTGTATCACAGATAGCATTTAATTTTTTTTCCAGGACAACTACATTTAACAGAGATTTCACAAAATATGGAGCAAGCCCTCAAATGAAGAAATTATAGAAAAATAATTCACACAGCAGTTTAGCTGTAGGTATTTTGTATCACAACAATATTTTTCACATTCCTTCTTTCTTCTATCCCTCCTTTCCTCTGAATGGTCCAGAATAAGAATGCTTTCTTGTAGCTTGAAAAGAGACAATAATGACTGTGGCAGTATATCTCCTCGATTCTTTATCTTTCGGATCTGCAACACAACTGTGTGTATGCTGACTCTTTTGGTTGTACCAAAGTGATTAGAGCTGATTTAAACCTTCAGATATTAGGATTTGATATGGATAATTCTGACGGGAAAAAATTCTTTTCATTCTGGTATACCTAGAAGAATAATGACCTCTGTCAGTGAACAGCTGTCAATGTGTTGAGGACAGTAATCTTTTCTTTCAACTCAACAGCAGCCAAGACATCTTGTCAGAGTGTAGCTCCATACAACAGAAAACTGCTGAACAAAAAAAAAAAACAAAACAACAACCCAGACAACTGAAGGTAGAAGTAATTAACTTCATTCCGGAGGAATCATCTTTGGTAGCACTACAGATTCAGATCATGGAATATTGCCTTGATATTTTCTTCAGAATATGATGATAAAATTGAATACTACTAAGACCATCATACTCTTTCAAGTGATAGATTAAAAGATAAGAAGCATGGCAATGGTAGATTCACTCAGTCAAATACCCTATCCCTGGTAGTGACCAGTATTGAACATCTTGTAAGGGAGCACAACAGATAAACCTGCAGCTTCCTAGCTTACAGCAACCCATGATTCAAAGTGTTACATTTATCTCTGTGTTTAGCTTTCAGTGGAATTCTGTTCTCCTAATAAGCATAATTCCTTTCTGAGTCCATTTATGCTTTTGGTATTCATCAGTATCCCAAGGTAAAGAGTTTTCCACATCTTAAATACATACCTACTTTTATATAACTCTGCACCAAACAGTTTTCTTTGATTTCTTAATCACTATGAAAAAATGTGAATAATTACTGTATATTCACCTTCTCCTTATTAACTGTGATTTTTTGTGTCATTACCATTTGATTCTAAAATTCATCACTTTTTTGTACTAAAGAATGTTATTTAATTTCTCTGACCCATAAATTTATCCACAGCAGTGATAAGATTTTTACCATATCTTTTTCTATTTCTACCAAATATTTCAGTGAGAATCAGCAGAACTGTACAAAGCATTTAAGCTGCAGATAGTCTAGGGATTTAAGAGGTATCATGTTTTCTGCTTAGTGCTCCATTTTTTTGTTAATAATTCCTTATCTTAAGATTTCTGGAGAACATTGTTTGGTTTGTCTCTAAAAAATCAAAAATTAGTCAAAGAAAACCCTGCTTTTTTTCCTAGAAATGCTTTTAAAACATTCAGGAGAAATCTAGGAAACAACCACATGTGGTTGAATTCTGTGCTGTTTTGTTTTGCATGTATGTACTTTGTAGTAGCAAACAAGTAAATCAGGCAAGACATCAAGCAGATAATAATAATTATAGATAGATGATAGGTAATAGAGAGCAGAAAGTAATAGAAAGTACAAATATTTAATCTGACGTCAATTAAGGTCAGACCTCTACTTTGCTGATGTAGGTCCTTCATTCTATATATACAAAACCAGCCAGTGCAAAAACATCTGGGTTTATTCTCACAAAACATCCCAGAAAATCAGAATATTCACCTAAAAATCATTCTGGCAATCTCTACAGAAGATACACTGTGAAGACAGGGACCAAAATGAAGTCATTGCTCGTCAGTTGTTCCGAACACATTTTATATTTTCCCTTACAAGTTATTCTGCAAATGATTTGGACACCATGACTCCTTTCCCGTTTCACTCACATGAAAACTGTTATCTTTTATTTTTGTTCCCTTTTTGTATTGTCTTTTGTGTCTTTCATCTGCAGGGCCTTTTACATAACATATTTTCATCACATCTGATAGCTCAGCTAACAAGAGCAAACGTTATGCTTGATTTTTTGTGTCCGGTACCTCAGTGAATCTCAGTTATTGGGTGGTAGATTCTGCTTCTGAGTGACAAGAAAAGTTACATTATTTCTCCTTTGTTAATATGTTGCATACTAATTCACTCTTATATTCATTCCTAGATAGTTTCTTGGCAAAATCTCTCATCATAAATTTCTTCTTGTCAACAGACTGGCCTAAGGCTTTTGGTAAATGACAGTAAATTGTATTCCTTATCATAATGGCTTGAAAAAGTATTTGTAAACAATTGGATTTTCTTGTGCAGTGTACAACTGGATAAAATGACACCATTTTTCCAGCTGAAGCACAGTTCTGGATCAATCTTTCACAAGAACAAAAATCAACCCTAAAGTAGAGCAAATTCAAAAGCAGGGTTAGCGGAACTTTTACCTTATCATACCTTAACTCCCATGATAAGCCCAGCTTTAGATCAAATTTATTAAACAGTAATGTTCCTGTAACAATAGTACACTATGTTCAGAATTTTTTATTCTGAAATTCAGGTATAATTGGCTTGCTATTACAGATCTATGAAATACTTTTTTATTTTTATAGATTTTTTATATTTTAATATTTTTTCTATATAATTCAATCAAAATAGTATTTTACAATAAACCAAATCATTATTTTTCTGCTGAATGCAGAAATAATTTACAACCATTTTAAATCTAGAAATCAAAATATTTGGTGATTGCAGACACCTTTCTGATAGTCCATTTATTCCAGAGCCTTGATACTGAGTTTCACAGAACATTGGTCTGTGAATTTGTTCACTAACATCTCTTTCTTTCTTCCTTCTCTCCATGTGGTTTTATACACTGTCAGTTTGAGCAATGGATAATGTAATGTTTTTGCAATCTCTAAAGCTACTCTCCAAATAGGAAGTCCTAGAAGCTGCGAGTAGTTGTATACTTGCACGTGGAAGATGATGTTCACCTGAGATTGGAGTCTTAGGAGACTAAGCAGCAAATTTAAAATGACACATGAATTGCTGAAATCAATGTTACACAAAAGAAGAAAACTTTGCTGAGCATGGATAGTAAACTGATGTAATTTGCCGTGTTGTGGTTCCTTTTGTTTGGTTGTTTTTTTCTCACCCTTTCATTCAATTGCCATTCTATACCCTACTTTGACTATGAAAGGTTTTTCCATATTCTTATCAAAGATGTAGCACTTCAACCATGCAATGAAAGTGCAAACCTGTAAATTTCAATAATATAAGACTGCTAAATGCTAATGAGGAACTGTTTGAATGATTTCAGACATATCGAGTTTAATAAAAGTTTCAGAGTTAAACAAAGTGATCACATCAAAGGAAATGGTCATGCAACAAAATTAATTACAAGCACTCAAAACACAGAAGCAGGTTCTGAATTAACTTGAAAGGAATAAACTCATATTCTAACAAAGAAAAATAAAAATAGTGATGGAATACCTTTCTTTTTCTGGAGTCTATAAAAAGACTTGACTTTTTTTGTTTGTGTACGATTATTAGGCTTCAAACCTGGATTTTCATAAGAGATTTTTATTCAGAACTATTTCGGGTGTCAGATAAAGTTGCAGGTGCATTTTTCTTTTGATTATTTTGGTTGGTTGGTGGTTGGTTGGTTTGGCCTTTTCTTCACAACTTCTTTTCTGTGTAGATTTAGAAGAAGCTGGAGAGAAGAACAAAACACATATAAATATGGTTTATTGTCTACCTGAGTGTTACATTTGATCCTGTGGATGTCAGCAAACTCTCTAGGACACAAAGTCATCAGTTTGATGATGCTACCCATTCTATATTATTTGTCAGTTAGTGCATTATCTGCCTTCATACCAGGCATGATTTCATCAATGCTACCCATTGAGAGGCCTGTTTTTTCCTCATGGAAACTCAATGTTACTTTGGCATATGTTTTATATTTTTTGTGCTATTTACATATTTTATATTTACAACACTTGCTAGATGTTTTCACTACAAATTTTGCAGTATATTTTTAAAGATCAGAGCAACAGACTACCCACAGTCTGTACTTAATGGTTTTTTGTGTGTCTTTTTCTTATACACTAGGTGAACTCCATGAATTATGTAGTGTAGCATACAAAGCTGAAGAACTGCCCTTCTCATTACATCAACATGAAATGTATCATGAACTCCAGATTAAGAATTTTTAGTCCTTCACTCATCTAAATTGTTGACCAGTACCTTTCCAGCAGTAAAATACATCTCTGGCAACACAAAGAACCAAAAAATAAATGCTAGCAGAGTATAGCACTGTTTTTAACAGCACTAAATGTTGCTCTTTTGTAAAGTCTGATTAACAGATCCAAAATTTATATTCTTGGAGTGATTTAATTTTACTGAAAAATAACAGTAAGTTGCATTTTGAAATGTCTTTTTTTTTCTTTAATTTAATAAAGATAAAAGCTGTACAGATTCCCACGTCTCTGAAAAATTAACTAATGCTAAGAGTTAGCAAAAGTAGACTCCAGTGGAGCTTTGATGGCACTTAAAGTGATTATCAATGTCTGTGTGATTGAACACCGGGGTTTTCTAATTAGAATGGCCTTTACTGATACTGTCTACATTTTGAGCATTGTACTGTATGTCATTATTCTACAAATCTGCAGTGTCATTAGCAATTCTGTCCTTGCTGAAGTTATCTTTTTAATAATGGGCAAACAAAACTCTTATAGAAAACTTTACCCAAACTATATTGTTCAATGGGCATCATTTTTGTTTACTTGTAAAAAAATATGTGTAAAGAGCTTTTTCTGTAGGCTTGGCTAGCAGGTGTCATATTCTTATACCACTGATCAAAGAGAAGATAGATTCTATGAAGATGGAATAAAATCAAATCAGAAACATAGCAGGGAAAGAAAACAAACTGTATGATCTCTCAATGAAGTCTCTACACATTTACCTACAAATATTTGTGGGCTTTAAGGACACAGGGTTTACATAAATAAATCTAGGTAATAAATACAGATAGTTTATCCAACTCCATAGAGATACCTGAGACTTCTACATGTATGCTTGTTGTCTGGTCACCCTTTATACTTAGTGAAGAGAACCAGAAACCTCTAGATTTTGAGCAATCTCTCCTTAAAATGGATGGTGTCCTCCAAAGATTTTATTTCTCTTAACTAAAAATTGAATTCAGAATTTCTTTAAGTCCAAATTTGGAGTTAGGTGTGGAAGTCTGAGATTAGATGAGATGAATACATTCAAATTCTGCAGAAAATGTTTTCAGAGTTTGGGGTTTTTTTCTTGTTTGGGGTTTTCATTTGTTTGTTTTTATGTGTGTTATAAACATCCTCTCTGAACACCTTGGAAAAAACTCTCCACTGACAATCAAATCTTTTTCTTCATCACAACATAGACTTATAAATTTTTACTCAGGACAAATGAGGTTAAATTTGTAATGGTTAAATTTTAATGAACTAATTACTCTGACAAATCTTCGCTTTTTGGAAATCTAGTTTCTGTACCATAGCTTGACAGATAATTATGCAATACTACTTCTGTTTTCTGAGATGTAATTTAACAATCTGACTTAAAGAAATAACAAAAATTATTTTGAGGAATTTTACCAGTGCTACAGTTGAAAATTTTATTTTCTTGCAAATATAAAATGTTAATTTTGATACATTTTTATTACAAAATACACAGCTTGAAAATAGTTATGCTATATAAAATTTCATTTTCAGTTCAAAATAACTTTTCACGTTTAAACATGAATTGTAGTAGCAATCACACAAGACTATAAGGGGAACACATCCTGGTGAATCTATTGAATTCACAGATTAGCAAGAAAAGTTAACATTTGTCTGCTCTCTTGGAACATTTTTCCCATTTCTGGCCTCTCAGTGTGTTTTTATAGTTTAGCCTTATCTTATTTAGATGGGTATAATTTTTTTTTATTTCTTTTTAAATCCCAGCTAATTCATAGTGCAATTTTATGTAAAAATGTGACATTTTAAAGTTCATTTACCATTCAGTATGCAAATTCCTTCACTATCACTTCAGTCATGAGGAACATTTGAGGGTTCTTAGTAAACAAAGCAGTACACTATTCCTGATCAAAGGCTGTACCCTAGGTAAATACTTGAGTAACCTGGAAAACCAATGCAGCATCCCCATAGAAATTCCTCATACACTCACTAATTACACAGTTGTTCCATAAATATGTGGTGGCTCCAGGCTGAAACACTTAATTGTCTTCCTGTGTAAAAGCTTCATAATAGAGAAACAGAAGTCCTCATATCTGAAGAACAAATATGGGAGATATTTTTAGGTATCCAAGACAGTTTTAATTTTCTAAATTTGAATGTTGAAGCGGGGTGATACAACTAAAAATATTTTTTATACTGATTATCCAATATTTCCCATATAAGTTAAAGTAATTAGATTATCTGCAAGTATGTCTAAAATTCATTTCAAAATAATTCCATGCAGGAAAATCTCAAAACTCAATAATAGTAACCACAATTCTTCCCATCCAGTTACTTTGTCCTCACTAAAGACAGACTGGCTTCATGCTACCTGTCATTTGTTGAGGAATGAATACATTAACCCTGAATATCTTATTAAGAGCCAAGTAAATGTTTTATATTTTTCATACTAAAGATATTGTTTATTTGATTTCTCAATAAATGAGATAAATATATGAAGTGCGTCCTGCGGATTTTGCTCGCATTGAACCTTTTTTCTGGTCAGACAACTGAGCTAGATTTTGTTTTTTCTTATTTTTATTATGTACCTCTATATCACCAGTGAGGTACAGAGGGTGGCCACATTGCATTTCCCTTCATATAATGTGTTTCCTACACATGCTCTCATTGTAAACTAAGCTGGGACTAAGTGACAATTGCAGGTACACACTTCCCTGGTAACAATTCACTGCCTAAAGGAAATAATAATCACAGACAAAAATCCTTTCATTTTCTAATTATTGATCTTCTCAAAATGCTAAAGAAATGCTATGTCTTTTTATATTGCAATATTTTCACTTTAAGATGGGACCTGAAAAAATTAAGATATAAGCAAAGGAATATATATTATTCATTGATTCATAATTATATATACATTTTTAGGATATGACAGGAATAAAATATCTTCCACAATTTTCTGAACTTAAGGAGAGGTTAGAGTTCAATTCTTGGTTGTAATGAATTTTTTCCCATTTTAATTATTCTTGAAGGACTTACACGATAGGAACTTGCTCTCATTTCTTTCTCCTTGACTATCTGTAAAATAAAGATTGATTAATGTAGATCAAGTAATTTTTTTAAAGAGGAAGGATTAATATAACAAAAAATATATGCTTAAAGAAAAATTCTGTAGTACATGCTGATTCTGTCTGAATAACATGACATAATCTTTCAGTTGGAATTATTACTTTAGCTTCCTATAAAAATTTGATAAAATTTAGTGTATTGATTACAGTAGATGAAATGTTAAACCAAACACTGACAAAAGAAAATACACGTATAGAAGGGACTTTTTATCATACCTTTTTTTCCTACAGTTTGTTCATATGGTAAGAATATGTTTGTTCATTCTCCCCAGATCCTTTTCCTTAACTACTTACTCAGTTTCCATCAGTTTGTTTTAGTCATTTGTAGTAATACCTGCCACTTAACACTCACTGAAAAAGAAAATTATGTCTGAAAGTTTTAAAACTACAGACTTAGAAGAAACTTAATTTCTTATAAACGTGGGGAAAGGAAAATTCTGCACAATGGAAATTTGATTATGAAATAATGTAACCGGTCTCTTCACCATCTCCTTTTTTCATTCACAACTACACTCAATAAACAAACTATTCTCCTTTTATTTGGGGCATTAAGAAACACTATAGAATGAATGCCACCCTTAGTCTTTTGCTTACATTTTCATGAGGATCAAGTAAAGGAAAAGAAGCTTGTTTTCAGAGAGACAAGAAACAGTGCATTCAGCTACATCACCGAGAAATCATAGGACAGTTCTGCAGGCAACTCCAAAGCTGTTACACTGTTTCCTTGGGGATATGCCAAGGAACCAAATGCTAAAAGTTGGAAAGGATTTGTGTGCTTAACATATGGCCTTTATCATAGCCAATAAAGGCTTCAGGGTGTCCTCAGGTGCTGCCTCTTCTAAAAAAATTAATAAGGAGGAATGGAAGAGAATCATGACAAACAAAGGCTGGTTTATTTCATTGTGGCCTAAGGCTATTCAAAAATAACACTGAAGGTTACCTCTTACAGTGGCAATGATCTGCAAGATCTGCCTTCAAGTATTCTTGATTCACTTTAGAAAAAGCAAAAGTATTTCTTCTTATGTGCAATGTTCAACGATTATTGTGATTTTTAATTTATCAAGGAAATATTATATAGTTGTTCATGGAAATATTACATAGTTGTTCACTCCAGGACCAATTTTATCAACCTTTTTTAATCACAGATAGTTCACTAAACCATTTTGTTCTAAAGTAGTTGTGACACATCTTGTATTAACAGAACTTACATTATATTTCTACGTAAAAGAATCTTTCCAATTTTCTTCCTTAATTCTGTAGTTCAGGGTTCAATTTTAGGTACCAACTACTCCTTTTCAGCTACACACTGAAAACACAAAGAATTTCCAAAAACATTTTTGTCAAATATGTTCTACTTTTCAGCTCTTATTCATTACTTTCAAAGCAAATCAAGATTATCTCTAATTAACAAACTCAGAAAAAATATAATGGGAATGTCTAGAAACAAATGAAAATTAATGTAAAATGTTTCTGCGATTGAAATTTCTTTACAAAAACTTAGGTGGGTAGAAATAGAGGACAGACTACTGTTTGTTCCTGTTTATTCTTGCAATCCTTTAACATCTCCCACAAACTTATTTATTCTCCCTGGTTTAGAAGATACTGTGCATCAAGCAACAAGGGAAAGACAGCAAGGCAGATTTACTGCATCATTCTACCTTCTGTCTTCTTGTTTCTTCATTGTCTGTGCTTTCTCAGGGGGACAAAAACCCTAACAAAAAAAAATTCAGGGAAATTATCATAGCATGACATTTCTCATTCAGCATCATTGAAAACAAATATACATTGTTATCTGACAGCACTTTTGGTAATTTTAAAAATACTTGAACTTTTTATTTTGTCCAGCATCATCCATAAATTCACATTTTGCTGGGTCATGATTTTTTCTTAACATTTCAGTACAATGAACTGAACAACTTCACCTACCTATGTCAATGGGTTTAAACTAACCTATTTTGTTAGCCCTGGAGATACAGGCTTTGAAAGGTGATTATTCTAGATTACCTCTTTTCAACTAAAACAGTGATATTAAGCTCATTTAAGTTTTCTTTGGGTGCATACACTTTCTTCTCAGATAACCATGAAGATGCTGTTTTAAACATGTAGCAGCCTTGTATGATGAAGTATTCAGCTTTGGCATATGACCCTTTTGTGAAAGAACACTGAAGAGTTCCTAAACTTTATTTTGACAAGAAGAGTGAACTATACAATGCAATGTGATCTATCTTCAACCAAAAAACAATACATATGCACTACAAAGAAGACATTTTTCTGTATAATGTTGTAAAAGTCCTGAAAAAAATACAGCAAAATTATTGGCAGCTACAGTGTATGAGAACAGCTATAAATCAACTTCTCTACCATACATCAATTTATATTTAGTAGTAACTGCTAACTCACTATGGATTTTATAGACACTTCTATGACATATTCACATTAAACCAACAAAAGAGTGCTGTTCATCTACACAGTATCTGAGTAACAAATGAAAGTGATTATTTGGTCCCATGGCAGTAGACATCACTACATTATATCTTAGATATCCCATGTGAATCTATTTTATTTTATTTTTCCTTTAGTTATATTAATCAGTGGAACAGAGCAAGAAACAGGATAAAGTGATAAAAAGAGACCTCAGTTTACTGGTTAGATATTTTACCTTAAATCTATTATAATGAATGTTCGTTATATGATAAATATTTTATTATGAATAAATTAATTTAAACTTCTTATATATGAGTACATATTTTATGCCTCGTTCCTCCTAAGAGCATAAGAATTTAAATTCCTGTGCTGTTCCAAGATATGCTGCATGGTATGCAAACCATTTTTTCTGATTTATATATTGGGGAACTCAATGAACAATTACAGAAATTGAATTCTTTACCTACACGTTTTCTAACCCCAAAGTGAGATGTTCTGAAAGATTTTCACGGCAAGTCTTTTCTTTCCTGGTTTATACTTCATCTCACCTCAGAGAATAATTCTTATACTTCAGTGTGGAGTTAATTAGATTTGGTCTTACCTTGAAGCAAGAATATTACTTGCATGTCTGCATCCAGGTTTCAATGGAAGACATCAAGGAGATTCAAAGCAGAAATCTGTTAATTTATCAACATTCTAATTCTTGGGAATGATGACATTAGTAATTGTCAAAACTTGAAAAAAGTTTATATATTCCATGATTGTGTTTAATAAACAGTGAAGATCATAAGGAAGACCTATAATCCTTGAATAAAAAGGAAGAAGAAAGGCATGGCAGAGAGATAAGAAAAATTGTGCTGTTCACCACGAAAATGCAACAGTTACTAAGTCCACTAAAATTTACCCACGTAGGCACTTGGCACAACCCTGGCCCTGGGCGCTCGGGCCTGGCTCCAGGTGCTTGGGCCCAGCCCCAGGCGTAGAAAGGAGTGAGAGAGGGGGAGTTTCGCCGGCACAGACTGTGTCCTCGTGGGAGATGAGAGAACTCTTTTGTTCCTAAACTCAAAAATCTGCCAACAGATCATTCTGACAGCATTATCTCCCTACGCCTTCCACACAACAAGCAACTGGTTGTCCTCTTTGGTATATATGCCCTAAGAAAGAGGAAAAGAACCACCCACCAGGCACACCTTGCACTGCCATCCTGTCACATACAAAAAGCAGCCTTTCGCCTTGCATGCAGCAAGCTCCAACAGAAAGTCTGTGACATCCAGAACAAGTGGTGGATCAATCTAGCTGAAAAAACACAATTATGAGCAGACACGGGTGATCACAGAGGATTCTACAAAGCCCCAAAAACAGCATACGGGCCTACATACCAAGCCCAAAGTCCTCTACTCAGTGTTGATGGTCAAACACTTCTGACAGATAAAACCTCTATTCTGAATCGATGGTCTGAACACTTTCAGACTCTTTTCAGTACCAACCATGTAGTCCAAGACTCAGCAATTCAGTCCATCACACAACAACCGGTGAAATATGAATTGGATACTGCCCCCACTTTAGGAGAAACCCTCAAGGCCATATAGCAGGTGAAAATCAGCAAGGCAGCTGGGGTTGATGGAATTCCACCTGAAGTCTGGAAACATGGGAGCCTTGCACTCCATGCTAAATTTCATGAGTTTGTACTGCACTGTTGGGAACTAGGCGAACTACCATCAGACCTTTGAGATACAGTCATCATCACCTTACATAAGAAGAAAGGAATTAAATCATACTGTTCAAATTACCATGGTATCACTCTGCTCTCCATTACTGGTAAAATCCTGGCAAGAATACTCTTGAACAGACTAATACCCACTATAGCAGAAAGAATTCTACCTGAAAGCCAGTGTGGTTTCAGAGCCAACAGGAGTACACAGACATGGTATTTGTTCTCAGACAACTGCAAGAGAAGTGTAGGGAACAGAACAAAGGTCTCTATGTAACCTTTGTCGACCTCACCAAGGCTTTCGATACTGTGAGCAGAAAAGGTCTATGGTAGATTTTGGAACGTTTAGGATGTCCCCCCAAGTTCCTTAAAATGATCATCTCACTCCATGAGGATCAACATGGCCAAGTCAGATATGGCAATGGACTTTCTGAGCCCTTTCTAATAACCAATGGTGTGAAACAAGGCTGCGTTCTCACTCCTACCCTATTCACAATCTTTTTCAGCATGATGCTCCAAAGGGCCATGGCAGACCTCTATGAACAGGATGGTATCTACATTCGATATGGTACTGATGGAAGCCTTTTCAACCTAAGGCGACTGAAGGCCCACACCAAGACCTTAAACCATCTTGTCCGGGAGCTGCTTTATGCTGATGACACTGCCCTTGTTGCACACACAGAAGCAGCTCTGCAGCATTTAACATCCTGCTTTGCAGACGCTACTGAGCTCTTTGGGCTGGAAGTCAGCTTAAAGAAGACAGAAGTTCTCTATCAACCTGCACCTCAGGAAGTCCCCCATCATCCCCACATCACCATTGGCCAATCAGAGCTCAAATCAGTCCAGCAGTTTAATTACTTAGGCAGCCTCATCTCCTCTGATGTTAAAATTGATGGAGAGATAGACAACAGGTTAGCAAAGACATATAGTGCCTTTGGAAAGCTTCAAAAAAGAGTTTGGCGAAATAAACACCTGAAAAAAAGTACCAAGATCAGTGTTTACAGAGCCCTAGTGCTGTCTACTCTCTTGTATGGTTCCGAATCATGGGTCATCTACCTCCACCACCTGTGACTCCTAGAACGCTTCCATCAATGCTGCCTCCGTACAATCCTAAACATCCACTGGTCAGATTATGTGACCAATACATCTGTTCTAGAACAAGGAACAGTCACAAGTATTGAGGCCATGTTGCTGAGAACACAGCTGCGTTGGGCAGGACACGTCTCAAAGATGAAGAACCACCATCTCCCTAAGATCTTGCTTTATGGTGAACTTGCCACCGGCTGCCGCATGAGAGGAGCCCTGAAGAGAAGATAAAAGGACTCCCTGAAACAACATCTCAGCCTTGACCATATTGATCAACATAACTGGTCTACTCTGGCCTCCAATCAGAAAGTCTGGAGACACGCCATCTATAACTCTTCTGATGCTTTTGAGAAAGCACGCAGGATCACTCTTGAGGAGAAAAGACAATGCAGCAAGATTCGTGCCTTGCAGAATATACCACCTAAGGAGTCTTTCTGCTGTGCCTTTTGCAACCAGACATGCCTGTCTTGTATTGACCTTTTTAGCCACCAGTGCGCTTGTAACGAACATGGGTAGAGCCCTTTCCCAAATCTTCGTTAGCGAAGCCTAGCCATGAAAATTTACCTTAGAAATTTACCTTATAAGTTTACCTTAAGAGTAAAAATTATTCTATTGTACAAAGGGAGTGTTAGAAACACCACAGAGTAAAACATTAGGGATGAAATACTGTGAACTTCAGAAGAAAAGCATAAAGATATTTAAGTACCAAACTCCCACTGATTTCAGTGATGCCTAGTACTTTTTGGATCTAGTCCCAGATCTTTAGCATTGAAGTATGCTCATTTTGTGAAGCTCTGCTATATCCATGTTTGCACTTCACCATTTTTAAGTGCTTGTGGAAGGATGGTATGAATCATAATTTAGAGAAATTACAAGCATGGTTTCTAATATGTGCGCATGTCCTAACACTTAAGGTACTTATTTGGTAGCTCTTGAGGATGCAATGGTAAGGCAATACTCTTTTCTGCCTAGGACCTACTTATGCACTAATGGCCCTGGAAATAATGCACTGTAAAGCTACCCTGACAGCTTTACATTGATGTAGAAATTTCCCATACAAAAGTATTTATCAGAAAAACAGATACTCTAACTTCCCAGCTTCATCCAAATATGACACTTATGCAAACAACTGTGATGATTTAAAGATAAAACTGGTTTAAAACTTTTAATGTTTATGAACTAGGAATTTTAAAAGATAACCTTAGCTTTTCTAAATCAGTGATGTGCATTACTTGTTTCCGAGGTGAAATATTCTATAGATTTTGGTAAAAAGAATGTTATGAATGGGAACAGCTCTGTTCTTTTTATAATAATATCTGTGTTACCCCTGAAATTTCATATTAAAATGGCTTTAATATTCACTGCTTATTTTATATCATATGGAGCAAGCTGTCATTAACCACATAATAAAGAAAGGAAATTATGCTAATAGGGCTGAAACATTATCAGAGTAAAAACAGAAGACAGTTTTGATAGGAAACTCTATTTCCCTAAAAGCAGTATTAAATCATAAATTTACCATTCAATGGATAGTTTATACCCAAGGCCTGGATGAAGAGATCTTGCTGCTCTGAATGCTCTCAGTTCTCAATGGTCTATTGATAATGAATTGATTAGCTGGGAATTGAGCAGAAACACTTAAGCAGATCATTTTATTATATGATTTATTAAGAAAAGGTTCATTTCTTCTCTTGCAAACATTAGTCAGTAGTTATTCTACAAAACACTTGGCAGAATGACAGAACACATATACAGAACCATGATCATGCAATAAACTGATATATAGCATCAGACTTGTTCAGCATAATTAAACAAAGACATTGAACTTGTGTTTCAAAGAAATATACAGTATGAAATATACAGTATGGGAAAGTTGACTTAATGGTAGCATTTCTTTTTCCTGGATGAATGCAAAGTAAGAAAAATAATTTTCAAAGATGTGTCTGTAAAGAGGAAACCCTAAAATAAAAACAATACAAAAATATATGAGGAGACAGAAAAGCTGGGAAAAGTGTTTGAAGAGCCATATGATCATGTAGGAGCAGAAGAGACAAGCCTTGTGTCCTAGTTAGAACAACTGGGACCGATTCATCATTGGATGGGTGTAGCCCAAAACTGTGTATTCTATAGCCCTCCATGCCATTTCCCAGAAACTGTTGTCAGTAGAGGCCTGCGAGGTGCCCCCCCCCCCCCATGCTCCTGTCCTCATGCCCTTTTGTGGAATTCCCCACTCTGAGGGAAGGACTGAACATCCTTTTATGGAATTCCCCACTCTGAGGGAAGGACTGAACATCCTTTTATGGAATTCCCCACTCTGGGGGAGGGGCTAAACATTGCTGCCTGAGCTGGAGAATATATAAACCTGGAGTTTCAGAACCTTGCCACTCTCTCCACTCGTGGGATCCAGAGGAGGACTGCAGCTCACCACCACCCTCGGCTGGACTACAATCACCACTTTTAGCTGGACTGCAGCAGCTCTCCCACCAGCAGGTTTTTCCCCTCTCCCTTTGCTTTGGACTCAGGGGGGGGGCCCAGGGAGCACTGTTTTGTTTGTGCCCTGGGGTGCCAGGTTGTACATTTGGGTTTTGTGGGTTGATACCAATTGCTTGTCTGTGTAGTTGTGCTTATTGTATTATTTTATTAAATTGTTATTCTGACTTACAATCTCTCTTTTGAGTTGAGTTCATTTCCCCTGCTGGTTAACTTTTAAACCAGCACACCTTGGTAACAATGATTGGGAACAATGTCATAGTTAGTTACTTCCAGAGTACCTTTCCTTTTTTTTTTTTTTTTTAGTTTTAAATCCTTGTCACCATCTCAAAGGGTGGGAAAAACCATGGGCCAAGATCCATGAGACCTGTAGCCTTGTACCACCACAGGAGCCATGGGAGCTGCAGCCCTGTACAACCACAGGAACAGGAAGGAATGGAGGAATGGATTGTCCTCAGAAATCCTCTGCTATTTTAAGTACACTAACTTGTATAACCACTTTCATCAAACATTGAGCAGACTCCCTTTTTAAAAATAGCCTCTTTTCTGGACACTATTATTCCTATTAGTATTTTGGTTTAGACTAAATTTAGTATGATTTTGTTGTTATGGGTGTTTTTTGTGGTTGTTTTCATAAAAGCAAGACTTTCTCAACCAAAGGAAGAAAAACAAAACTCTGGGCATTTTTGGTTGCCTTTTGACTAGGTAGAGTTAAAAAACAATTAAACCAGAAATCTGAAACACTACTCTCCTGAAGTCTAATTATACATATTTAGAAACATTAATCCCTCGATGGCTAGAATTTAAATAACTTTGAAAATAAAACTGTACTATAAAATAAAATATTCACTCCATGAAAAAGAAAAAAATTCTCTTACTACAAAAATCATTGGAGTGCAATATGTCATAATAGAATTTGTAGTAGCACTATTTTTAAGAGATTTCTATATTTTATTAAATAGAAATAAGTTCTTGGAATTGATCCCTAACTGTGCTCTGTTGACATTTACCTCATTAAAATGCACTATACCTCTTAGACAAGAAAGAAGTAGCAAAGATCAAAACATAGAAGAAAACAAGCTGCACAGGCTCAGTGTCTGGAAACCATCTCTTTTTTATTGCAATAAACAGTGTTACAGCACTTACTGAAGAACTTTCACATTTCAGAACCCATATAAATCTTTCAGGTATGATCTGTGTGGTTTTAGATGTACTATGGTTTGGTTTATTTTGACCTTTGATCAAATGTGCATTAAATATGTATCTTGAAAATATCAAGTCACTTTTTTTTCTTTTTCCAATATTGAAGGACTAGAAGACTGTGGACCTTGAATACATCTGTAGGGGCACGTGTCCTTATGTAATAAGGAAAATACATGCTCCTTGTGGGGTGGTAAAACAAAGAGGTTTATTTCAAATTCGGCACTGTTTTTATCCCTTAAAACCATGTGACTTCTTTAACCAGTAAGGTTGTCTATGTCGGCGCATGCTCCCTCGGGCACTCTTGCCCTGGTACATCCCCTCGTACCTTAAACACACTCCCTACATACATCTAAAGACAAATTTTGTGCACTTAATCAGTAACCCCATATTTAGTGAAAATGTTGCAACAATAACTCAATAAAGTTGCTAATAATAGGATTTTGTGGAATGTTTCCCCGCACATTTCTTCCTTAAGCGTTATTTTGTATTATGCCAACAGGAGTAAATATTCCCCTGAAAATATTAAAGTTCAGAGCAAAATAAATTTTCACAGGGTGAAGACTCAGCATAAGAGACATGTAGCAATGCTGAAGAAGAGAATACATTTATTGCAATTTGCAACTTAGTGCTGCCTCCTCTAAACTAATCCTCACAATATCCTTTTTTTTCAAATCTGCTTTGACAAAATGCTGAAGAATAACATAAATTTTCAAATTACTGAAACCATATCCTTAGCAGCAATTGTTGCTTGGATACAAAAATGTATCTTGAATCTACTAAACAATTATTTGGTGATTACTTTAGCAGGATAAAAGGAAATTTGCTTTCCTTGGTTCGTTTAAAGGGAGAAAAAGCTGAGGGTTTTGTTTCCAGAGTTGATGAGATGGGCTAAAGTATACAGATTGGCTGCAGAGCAGATAAGTTATCTGCATCTCCTTGAAGTCAAGGATCATGCATTATTAGGAAGTTACTCTTACACAAATGCTATTATTTTATGATGGAAGTGATACAAGCATCTTAGGATGATATTAGAAAACAACCTTGTGTGTCATTCTGTGATATAGTTTTTGTTGTTGCTGTGCACTAGGTTAATCTTTTTGTTGTGGCTGTGCACTCGGTTAATCTCAAACCACAGAAATAAACATACAGATTGTAGATACCTCAGAAATGTTATTCTGATGTATGGAATTCTGACCTGGTCTTTCCTTAGGAATATGAAAAATTGCTTGAACAGGGGATTAAATGTCCCGATTTTCAAGAAGGACAAGAAGGAGGACCCCAGGAACTACAGGCCTCTCAGTCTCACTTCAGTGCGTGGAGAAGATTATTCTGGGAAGCATTGAAAAACACTTGAAAGACAACACTGTCATTGGTCACAGTCAATGGTCTTCATGAGAAGAAAGTCCTGCTTATCAAACTTGATTTCCTTTCATGACAAGGTAACCCATCTGGTTGATCAAGGAAAGCCAGTTGATACAATTTTTTGAATTTCAGTGAGGTTTTAATGCTGTCTCTCATGGTATCGTCTGGACAAGCCTGTCCAGCACACAGCTGGATAAACACATCATACAGTGGACAAGCAATTGGCTCATGGGTCAAGCACAGAGGGTAATAGTGAATGGGGTAACATCAGGCTGGTGACCTGTCACTAGTGGGTTTCTGCAAGGCTCCATTTTAGGCCCTGTGCTCTTCAACATCTTCACACAACTTGGATGCTGGACTTGATGGGGTACTAAGCAAGTTTGCAAATGACACAAAACTGTCATTTTTAACATTTTGACAGCTCTTGACTGCCTCGAAGGCAGAGAGGCCCTGCAGAGAGACCTCAACAAATTGTAGGACTGGGCAATCACCAACCATATGAAGTTCAGTAAGAGGAAGTGCCAGATTCTGCATCTGTGGTGGGGCAACCCTGGATGTCTGTACAGACTGGAGAATAAGCTGCTGGTAAACAGTGCTGCGGAAAGGGACCTTGGTGTCCTGGCCAAAGGCAAATTGAATATGAGTCAGCAGTGGCCTGTCAGCCATGAAGGCCAACCATATCCTCGTATCCTTGGGAGCATCAGACAAAGCATCTCCAGCTGGTCGAGGGAGGTGATTGTCCCACTCTGCTCTGCACTGGTGAGGCCTCACCTTGAATACTGTGTGCAGTTTTCACAGAAACACAGAATCAATTAGGTTGGAAAAGATCTCTGAGACCATCAAGTCCAACCTATGACTTAACAGCAACTTGTCGAATAGACCATGGCACTAAGTGGTACATCCAGACTTTTCTAAAACACCTTCAGGGATGGTGATTCCACTACCACCCTGGGCAGCCCATTCCAATGCCCAGTCACCCTTCCTATGAAGAACTTCTTCCTAATGTCCAACCTAAACCTCCCCTGCTGCACCTTAAGACTTTTTCCTTTCACTCCCTCACTAGTTGCCTGGGAAAAGAGACAGATCCCCACTTGGTTACAACCCACTTTCTGGTAGTTGTAGAGAGTGATGAGGTCTCCCCTGAGTCTCCTTTTCTCCAGACTAAGCAATCCCAGCTCCCCCAGCTGCTCCTCATAGGACTTGTGCTCCAGAACCTTCATCTGCCTAGTTGCCCTTCTTTGGACAAGCTCCAGGACCTCAACATCTTTACTAAACTGAGAGACCCAGAACTGGACATAATATTAGAGGTGTGTCCTCACCAGTGCCAAATACAGGGTCACTGCAATGTCATTTCAGGATTTTGATAGACAAGATCTTTATGTTCTGAAAAATAACTGGTGGCTGATGTGACAATCTGTAGTCATATTAGGTAAGAAAGTTGAAAAATGCAGAATTTGTCACAGTAAAATCTTGTGTCTTAATTGAGTTGGAAACCTAATTTACATTTGTAGAAATACTTGAAAAAAAATGTGGGCTTAGGTGCATAATTATGCCATTGTAAATTCACAGATAATCACATGTCATATGAACCTGGATAATCTCTTCCTTTATGGGTTTCATTAACATACTCACTTTGGGTCTCCTAGGGGCTGAGATTTTCACTAACATAAAAGTTAATACAAAGGGATTTCTGAACCCCAAGTCCCATTGCAAGCCTCTTCTCTCCATTTATGTCATATTTGAAAATAGGACCTAGGCTCTTCTCCATTCATACCATATTTGAAAATAGGAGCTAGGTTCCTAAGTTTCTTAGTAACACTTGAAAACGTTGTGTTTTGTTTGTTTCTTTGTTATAGTTTTTTTTTAACTATGTGCTACAGCTTTCCTTCATATGTTCTCTACTCTGATTTGTTTACATTTGGATAAAATGAGATCCAAAAGATGCTCTTGTTCATTTTATATTTTCTTTTCCTTATTTTATTCTCTTCCCTTATTCTCAAATATACCACTTAAAATATTTTCATTTGTGTGCACATGTAAGAACATACACATACAACAATACAAGTTAACAAATGGATTGAAATACCTGTATTGCCAGACACAATCATTAAATAATGCCATCTGGGGTCCTTTTTCTTCTTGTTTTCCACAGCATTAATCTGACAGCAATGATTTAAAGCTACAAATTAACATTTAGTGTAATAATCAAGAGCAATTGTTTTATTTCTTCTTCTTCTTCTTTTAAAAACTTAGTTTCATTATAATTTTACAGCTCATTTTTCCTGGCCTTCTGTTCCCAGAATGAGCTTCCAGCTGCTGTTACTAGACAGAAAGTCATGCTATTGAACATCTGTGGAGTGCATCAGCACAAAGTATAAATTCAAGATCAGGTAAGAAAGACTTGATTTTCTACTCACCCCAGATTTCATCACTTTCAGAATGGGTACTTAGCAAATCCCTGCTTATAGACCCCATGGTTTTGTTCAGTTTTTCCATTATTACTCAAAGTATGATGATCTGTTCTCTCTACTGAATGTCAGCTCCCTATTCAAGGGCATAGAATATGTAAATTTTTGAAGCAGACCAAACAGAAGTAAATCAATTAAGAAAGAAAATACGGGAAAAATCAGTGTAGAAATCTAACCACTATACTAATTTCCCCTAATTGAGCCTGTTGTACATTCAGAACCCTCGTGGACACATTTACATAGACTTTTAAACTGCTTATTCCAACACTTTGTACTTCAGAATTACTTACTGGGCAGAATTGCTTTTTCTTCTTCTAATTTCCCAAGCAAAGGACTTCCTGTGACAGAGACTATTTTATTGCTTTCACAAGCAATCTGCTACTGTGCTAGTTTGAAGATGTTGCCCCAACCCAACAGAACTCCTAAGTGAATTCAGAGTAAAGGATATGGCTGAAGAGTTTGTTTTATAAGGCCTAGTAGGCACATGAATCATTTAGATTAGATATGGGTGGAATTATATAACCACCTCCAGTAAATTTTCATTTTTTTCTTCTAAGCCACTAAGCTTTTTCTGCTAAATGTTGTGACTGGTTAAGAAGTCTTCCACCTTCTCAGTCCCCTCAATATTTCCTATTCTGGCAAAGGATGGAGAGAGCTCTTAAGGTGCATGTAATTATGTCTGCAGGGAAGAGGACAGGAATATTGGACTTGATTTACTGTGGCTGCCCATTTAATTTAGAATTAAGGAGGATTTAGTCAGCTAAATATTAGGCAGAACTAAAATCCACATTGAAGGCTTTTCTTTTTTATGTCTTTAGTAGCCTAATCTATGTGACAAATTGAAAAAGTGAAAGTTAAAATTTAGAAAAAAAAAAAGTGTTTCTCTAGTTTTACAGCAACAAGATCTAAAGCCATTTTTCTGATTATAAAGTTCCTTACGAAATATGGTTTTACCTTGTTTTTAAAATTTCCTATTTGAATACTTATTCGCTACTTTCTTAATTTGGGACCTGGTTGTGGTAGTATCATGAGCTAGACTGGAGTAATCCAGAAAACTGAATTCTAATACACTGCCCCATGGCTTGGTGTAGTGAGGCACATTAATGATGTTGGAGCACCTTGTGCTGACTCCCTGAAATAATTGGCACTCAAGCACTCGTAGCATACTTTGATCACAAAGTAACATGAATTTATTTAGAGTTTCAAGATATATGGACTCTGCTGCCCCCACACTATTTTCAAGGAGAAACTTTTTAGAGCCTGTGTCTTAAGCCAGAGAACTATTTGAGCAACATTTGGAGTTACACCCTTAAAGTCACTTCAAAATCAAATGAATTATCTGTTTCAGAGAGTGAGTGGGCTAAAGCTGTCAACCTTCTAGGACAATCCAGGCTGATCAGTGCACTTCTAACATACTATAGCTACCAGGATATTTGAATGTCCTGGAGACTACAGAAGGGATGTAAATCGTCTGGAAGCCTCTCCATGTGCACATTGCTTTAAAAGCAGTGTGGATCGGCACAGTAATTCCTATTTTTCATCTATTTGCTATCATTCCCTAACTTTTGTATACTATGTGGTGCTCCCTATCTCCTTCTTTTCCTCACTTTTCTTCTTCAATGTATTTGCTATTTACATCAGTCACGATTGTGACCAACACCCAAAATGGGTAAAATCATTCGATCAATGATGTTTTCAGTGTCAATATGTCCTAACCATCTTTTGTTTGTTCCTGTTTTCAACCAACTGTGTTTTGTATATATCCATTAATCCAAGAACAAAGCATCTTGGGAGTGGAGAAGGAATTCCATTAAATCATTCCCAAAAGTATTGTTTCTTTGCTCATTTCAAACAAAAAACCCTGCTAAATTTGTTTTCAAGAATGTTGTTTAGATGGATCTGGATAGAGGAGACTGGATTTATACAGATAGCTGTTAGTCTGTGAGTATGGCAGCCCCCATTTCCCACAATCTGTTTATCTGATCTTCTGATCATGTGTCTGAAATTATTTTCCTCTGTATTTTCACTTTATTTAAGAAAGGATTAAAAAAGCTACTGTGTTTGAGTATGTATATTCTGGTGGTTGAGTGCAGCACAAAATCGTGTTCCAAGAAACCAAAATATCTGGAAGTTGAAATGTAGGCATGTCAGCCTTGACACTGCTTTTTCTAGACATTATATTTCATTTCATCTCTACTATATTAATCTCTTTATTCCCGTAAGTGTTATATTACTATGTCCCTGAGCGCAATTCAAACACATTATTTAATCAAGCAGAAGTTCAAAAATATTATTGATCTAATATAAAAACTACCCTGAGGCACTGCATGAAACAACCTTCTAAAGGAGGATATATATATAATATACTACAAGGTGCTTTATGGATTTGATTCCACCCAAACTATTTAGGAGGGGGATGAATACCTTTCAAACCAGGTGATCTTCTGGAGTAATTATTGGATAACAAATTCTCTAGCAGAGCTGTTAAACATTCATTGGTTTTGGCTTGCAGTATCTATGTAAAGGTTGTATTCAGTTTCCTTTCTTGCAGCATTTGCACCCAGCCTTGTTTTGTTCAATAGAATCTCATAATTTGATCAAATTTAGTAAAACTGCAGGTTAACTTCATTTGGTTTTGAATTTAGCTACTCTCTGAATCTGCTGTATTACAAAATAAATATATAATGCAGTGCTTGCTATTGAAAATAAGTTAAATTCAAAAGTTTTGAATGTAAATGGCTTTTATAATATACCTTCAACATCCATTTCAGTGAATTTATGCTCAAATTTAGTTTTTTTCATTTTTTCATACAAAAACCAGTGCCACACTAAAAATATTTTAGGGATTCCATTGTAAACAACCTTGTCTTGCTGTGGCTTTCCACAGGTACAAACTCTACTTTGAAGATATCTTAGGCACTGTCAGCATTCTGCCTTTTCCACAGCACGTCTTCGTTAGACCAAAGAAATTTTAAAATAAGGGCCACCTGACAAGACTACACGTGACAGCCCAATATCTAGCTTTTGTAACCTTTCAACAATAATTTATTACAAGAAATTAAGCTTTCTGAGTGTTCATGTAAATTGTTATACTCCAGTAGTAGCTGGTTCATTTTGTATGCCTTGTCCATTAAAATAGGATTTTTTTTTAATATCTTTCATGTCTGGCAGACAAATCTCTGGCACAAGATATTGCTTGGGTTTTTATCAGTTTCACCAGAAAGTTTGAAGCTTTGGGGTTTTTACCATAATTAACAAATAGTAATTAAAAATATGTTATGCATAGTAGATATATATATCAAGGACAAACAATATGAGTAAGAATAATGTCTTTAAAAATCACCTCATTCTCCCTGAAGACGACTCTAACCCAAATAGACTGTGTTGTTATAGGTTCAATGACTCATGTTAATAGAGATGTATGTTAAACTGTTGTGGAAACTGATGGGCACTCTTTATTTGAGACTTTTGATGGAGACAACTAGTGAGATGTTTCTATTGTACACATGTTGGTGGAAAAGATGGGCTTCATCTCACCCAGATTTCGCCTTCCAAAACTTAGATCTCAAAGTCTGAGTAAATTGCCTTATATTCCCCTTCTGACTGAGAACAGATGGAAATAATTATGAATGTGTTCACCTGCCTTAGGGGCCTCTTTTAGGAGGTGATAGATTATCTATAAGAAATGCACAATTCTTTTCAGTGCGTATAAAAATAAATTAGTTTAGAAATAAATATCTAATTTTAAAACTTCTAGGTTAAAGCAGATAGCTGCTATGCTAAGAATTATTTTCACAATTAAAAAAGAATTGTTTAATTACTTTGCTAAGGGCCTTACAAAGTATACACATATCCGCTCAGTGTGAATTTACACAATTGATTAAACATAGTTTAAAACACAGATATCCTTCTGATATTTTAATAACTGTTGTTAAAAGATCTTTCCCTACATTATAGCACTTCATCTGATTTATTTAGACTAGATAAATTATTACTTTTAAGTTCAATTCACTTTTATAAATTGAAAATGCTTGCATGTTTTGAATAAAGTTGCATTAGTAAGGTAAAATTAGAGTTGAACAAATAATTCATAACTGTTAATTTATTTGACAGATTTTGCCTTTTTTTTTTGTTTGAAGATTATCCCTTCATGGATAATAATATAAAGCACATATCATTCATGAATAATTACTGAAGTACAGATAAGCCTAGGGCAGCTTTTCAAAACCTTGCATATTTAAAATTCATGATGTGTTGGTTAACTTTGATTACACCTTTGGGTTACCTGCTTATGCTACTGTCATTTTCTTTCAGACACGAACTGCAGTGCTTTTGCTATTACTAAATTATAAATCTAATGTTACAGGATCAAAAACAGTAAAGCACTTTGTCTGCTTATGGTGTTCCAGTTAAACAGTGGTGAAAGTTATGTTAATGTGACCACATACAGGGCAACATAGAAAAACCTTTTTTAAATATATATCATATTATTATGAAGTAGTTGTGATTATCTATCTGTTTTATTTGATATTTTTTAATTCATTTTTCACTCCATACCAACAATAAGATTCTTTAAAAAATGTTCCTATTGAAGTAACCATGAAAGCATTAGACTTTTATAGAATTAAGGTCTTGAAAATTGCTAAAACTGACAATTTTTTTCTTCACACATTACTGATTTTATTATACAGTTGCAATCAAAACTTCCTAAACAGAATCTTTTCTGTAATATCATGACCAAACTCTGCTGCTGTTCTCTTTTGTCTCAATTTAATAACTTTTTAAGCATTTTAAACCTTACTGCTTCCAGCCTCAGATTAATACCAGCAGAGAGATTTGGTTTTCTTTGTGGCAAACCAAACCAGGATGACTGATCCTAAAGAGTAACAGCTATTGTGTTTTTGCTGGAACAGTTTTCAGCTGGATCTGCTCCCTGAATAATTCACTGGATAGAGAGTGAAATGCTTGTTGCTGTACAGAGGAGCAGAAAAAGCAGAGTGAATGACTGTGACTGTCAGTGAAAGATGAGGCAGACTGTTTCTTTTAGCTAACAGCACTGTCTTATACCAGTGTCATTTTATACTTAAATTTTTCTCTGGACCTCAGTGTGAAATGCTAATACTGTTATTGAGGAGTTGTTGTCTACTGCCAGGTTCATATGACCTTAAACATAAAAACTAAGCAGTAGTTTTGGTTCAGAATGTAGGACAGGATATAGTGCTAGGATTCATTTTAATCAGTTTTTGATGTACACCAGGTACAGAGTGAGGTCTCCTGACCTAAAGACACTAAAATATAATTGTCTACCTGTAAATATCCATAGCTATGCTGAGCGACTGAGTTTGCACTGCCAGCGATGCAGATGAATGGCTCAATTTTTTTGGCTAATTGTAAACATCTGAAATGATACCTGAAATGTCCTGAAGTACTCTGCTGGCACTCCAGCAAGGCTCGTGGATTTTGTGTCCACAGCTTCCAGGCCTGGTAGGATGTCTCAGATACTGTAGGGAGTTTAGAGGCTTGATCTGTGTTATTTTAGTGTTGATGTCAACCTCATCCATGATTTTCATTTCTAGTCAAGACTGTTTCCATTTCTAGTAAATGGATTTTACTTACAGTACAATTTATGTCTTGTAAGGCTTGATAAGGCCTTAATATGAAAAAATAAAAGCCTCAGAATCAATTCTAAATGGTCTGAGTACCCAGCCACTGAAAATTACAGCAGAATACACCACCTTTAATTATTAATCAGTTTAGCCTGCTGTGTATGAGAATGAAAAGCTTAGTGACTTCTGTTTGAGCTGACAGCTGTCTCTTTCGAAGCTTATGTTTGGGAAATAACTTTACTTCCTCTACCTTTTGGCCTAGGAGTAAGAGATCAGCCTTTGGGAGTACCTAACACTGTAGACACAAAGGCTGACACCCATCTGCTGCTGTAGTAATTTGCGTACCTAAAGTATTTTACAGGTAGAAACAAAGACATGAAGGAGTTTGTGGTGTCTCTGCAACTGCCAGCATTCCCAGGGGTCATGTTCAGTGTCTAGCGATGTATTCAGTTGCCAATGGCCCCAGTGAGAGTCTACGCTATAAAACATTCATTAGCAAAACTTGCAAACTATAAATTATAATTAATTTTCCATTTCTGTTTGATTTTATTTTAAGGGAATTTTAAATTGGTGTCTGTTGATATTTCAAGCCAATTACTGACTAATAAAATGCTTTAATTGCAGCATTTTGGAAGCAGCTGAAAGGAATCCAAGCATAATAATTTAAGTTCTTGTTTTGTTTAAAACAATTCTGATGTCATGAGATTTGGTCTTAGAGTAGTCCTACTCAAATTGCTGAAGTATTAGAAGGCATGAGTATCTTGTGTGAAACCAGAAAGGTTATGCAGGTTGGAAGTGGACACTGTTTATCTGGTTACACATTAGAAGATCAATGAATACTCAGTAAATTCCCTTAAATGTCAAAGAGCAAGAAAAAGCTTTGGCGGGTACTTAAACAGCTGATCTTTAGATAGGTAAAATTAAGTTTATTTCAGCATATCTGATGTTAATTATTTCTAACTATAAAATATAAATCTGATAAAAAAGTATATATATAAATAGTTACTTTTGTCAGACACATCAAGCAGTATTCTTCTAATATATGCAATTCTTTGTTCCATAATGAAATTATTGAAATAGAAAGGATTATAAAAATATGTGACATACATGATACTTGTCTTTAAAATGCTTGAAACGTTATAGGGACTCCAACCACTAAGTGGCACCTTGAAAACAAAGTGAAAAAGCACCTAAGATATGCTCTTAACTTAATTATGTGAGTCATGGACTCCCACTGCTGCACTCAAGACATTTTGAAATAAACCATGAGTTCTTCCTTTGCAAAGGTATATACTACACCTCCAACAGTCTGTATGATAACTCACTACCAAACCACATTTTTAACATTGTAGTAAATACTCTTTCAAGGAACGTTATCATCATTCTCTTACTCTCTCAACTCCTTGTTTGTAAAATATATTAGGAAATACAAAATAGTACTTATGGTAGAGCTTGCAGATCAAAGCAAAGAGTTAATATAAAATTTTCAAAAGTTTAATTTGTAAGATTCATTTACTCTTTAATATGAGAAATATTCCCTAAATGTTTTATCTTCTTTTTTTCAAGAAATATCATCATTTTATAACTGCTGATATATACTGCATAAAATTAATGAAACATAGTGGCAAAAACATTACAAAGAATTTAAGCCTGTAGGGAATTCTAGCATCTTGACATTTTTCCTCAACCTCTGCCTTGGCTGGGAAATAATAGAAAATAATGGAATGTGAAAAATGTTCCTGTAACTGAAGAATTGAAGGAAGAAACAAAGACAGCATGGATTAAGAAATAGTAGAGCACTTAATTTTGACCTAATTTGACAGTAAAAGGCACATCTTTGTAGGACCAGAATGGTCTTCTTCAAAATATAGTTCAAAGAGAACTTGCTGTCACTCTTTCTTGAGAGCATTATGGCTGCACTATCTGTACTGAATATATTTGTTAGCCTGAGAAGGATAGATTTGGGCAATCAAAGGTGTAGGTTACTCTTGGGCTGTAATGTCTATACAGCGTAATAACACTACATGCAGAAGTTATCTTAAACTCAAGAAAAGATTAGTACAAGTAATACGACTGTCTCTATTTGAATCAAAATGAAATATATTGCTTATGGTTTTCCAATAATGAAGTTAGTTTGCAGAAACCATACATATAGTTGAAATTGCTGTTTTGATTTGAATTGGAAATTACTGACCAGTGTCAGCTGCAGAGCTAGTTGAAAAGATATTTACTGTGCTATTGATATTAATTATTTTTAAGAGTCAGTTTTTATACATCTAATCACGTTGAACAGCATCTTTTTTCCAATAAGCACTGTCTTGAGTGTTTACACAAGAAATCTACTCACTGTGAGAAAGACGTAAGAGTCAGAAAATCAAACTCTAAATTATTATGATAAATTACATTATATAATAGTGTATGACTATATCCACATTTATTTCCCTGTGCTCTTTTAATCCTGTGATGTCTTCAGAGTAAGTTTTTTATTGACTAAGACAACAGTCCTTTAAAGAGGCAATCTTGTTCATAATCTTTGGCTCTTAGTGATTGAGTTTACCTAATCAGACAGCTGTCTTTATCTATGTTCATACTTAAGGCATCATTTACAGTTGGAGTGGATCAGGTGTTTCTTAGTCATATCCTAGGAGTTGCTGTTTCCCTCCATCTCCTATATAATCTGAAGTAATAGTTTTACTGATCAGAATAGACTAATTAGAAGAATAATTTGAGCCATATGGTGGCTACAACAAAGGGAAATATAAGACAAAACCAAACACTTCAATCTCAATTAGATTTGGGATATGGGAATACACCTTTTCTACAATGTGCCAGATGCTGACAGTGTTACTTCTTCCAAAGCTAACTGTTTAATCTGTCATAATTTATTTACTACAGGATGTAAATGTGCTGAGAAAGATCACAAAGGGCCACCACTAAAGAGCTGCATGGTAAATTTACTAGATTTACACGTCTTATTATTTAAAGTGCAAAGGATCATGTAGGCTTCCACAGATGATTTTGATGTTTTGAATTCTTTGTAGCTTATCTCTCTAACTGTTAGACAAATTGAAGAATTCAAAACTCTGGACATTATTTTGAAGGTTATTGGTTAGCTGTGACTGATCACCTGGAATGACACCCTCTCATTTGTTTCTGATGCTCATGCCATGTCCTATGATTCATGATCACTTCTGTGTGTGATTTTATTATATAATTTCTCAAGTACGTGACATTTAGCCTTTGTACTAAACATGTTTACCAGAGAACTTCAATTCTGCAAGCATTCACTATAATTGAATAATATGGAAGGTAAGTGTAGCCAGAAAGCTTTAGATATAAAATAGAGTGGAAAGTGATAGAATCTTTTTATTATAGTTATTTCCACTTTAAAGCTACCATGCACAGAATGAACAGAAAATATTTATAGTTTTATTTCACCAAGCCTTTAAACAGTGTAGATATCTTTCCTTTTGGAAGCTATAATATTCACTGTTTCCCATGATACTAATGAACTATACTTGCTGTTCTGATAGAAATAGACACAAGCCACGACCTAGAAGATATAATAAAAAAACTTGTTCTTATCTCCTCAGTCACTAAATTCAGCTCATAAGTAAAATGAGATTTTTCCAACACTGTCTACAGCATCCTTTGTAGCCAAACACTGATTACATATTGTACAGTAGATGTAAGAAATATTTCTACCAATTCTACTGATAATGTGGTAATATCAGTTCAATGCTTATCACCCCTCAGCTATCAAATTGACTTGTTCATCCAGTGATGACATGAAATGCCTGACTGATTGTCTTTAACTCAGTAAAAGCATGACTTTTTAAAGAAAATTTTGCTACGCAGGTGGCCTTAGGATTCTATATGGAAATCAGTGGTGTTTTTTGATTTATTGAAGGGAAGAGAAGCCTGCTAATTGTGGTATAGCCTACCTCAAGACAATTAAATTCTTTTTATGTTTTCATAATTTTCTCCCTTCTTTACATAAGTTTTTATGTTAAAGAGAAACTCAAAAAAGCTATTGATTTTTAAAGTTTTACAGCACAACAATTTAGTAATCTGTTAATATTGCAGAATGTAGATGATTAGTAATTGCTATGTATGGTTATTACTGTCAATTCCAAGAAATTATTTCAATTGATGAGCTACTTTACTGTGTTGTAGGTAAGATTTTTCAACCACATTTCCTTTGTTCATTTTATTTACAGCTTTTTGTCAATTTTAGCAGGTTACCTCAGTGAGTGTCTTCAAAATGTTTTATTTTTTTCAGTGAATTTGGAAAAGTACCAGTTTTTTTTAAAGCTAGGAGTGAAGCTTTAAATATTATACACAGCAAGCCCTACTCATTGTAAAGAAAAAAAGAGAAGAAGAATGTTGAATTGTGAAAATAGTTTTGGAGTCCTGAAAAGATGCTGTTTATGATCCTCTTACAGAGTTTAACCTATGCAGGACTTAAGGAACATTTAGTTTTTTTCTTGAATATAGTGTAGTTAAGAATTTATTTTGACATTTATTCATAACACTGAATATATTTCTTTTTTTTTCCAAAAAGACTGCAACATGATTTAAGAGCTTAATCTATGTAGCAGTAGAGAGGGAGAGAAAAGATCCCAGCCCTTACACAGCTACAAAAAGGCTTGCACTACAGCTATCTGTGTTTAGGCATCTCTCTATAAGATTTAAACACAAATATGAAAGTAAATTATTTCCTCTATGTCATATATCTCTTCACTCTTTTAATTTTTCTATTAATGTCAGACTTAAGTCTGTCTGTAAAAACTCCAATGTCACTACAAACAGAACAATTTTTTTAATTTAATTTCATCACTGAAAGTTCCCCCCATAATTATAAGTGTCTTAGACACTAATCTCTCTTTTCCTTCATGCACAGAACATTTTCTTCCATAAAAAGAATTGTCTCCCACTTCTTTTACCCTCAGCCAAATCAATCTTCACTAGCATTCATATTTTGAGGATCAGGCTCACTGGATTATAGACATCTCAGAAGCTACTTATCTTACATAATGCTGGATATCCATGCTAGTTCCTTAGTACTCCTGTTTTGGTTAGTGATAAATAATCTTTCAGTGGATAGAAATGAGGACTGGATTAATCTGATCTATTAATAAACCTACTATGCAATGCTGAGAATTATGATGCAGAAATGTTTATTTATTTCCATTTACTAATAGGTTCTACCCAAGCTTTTTAAATTTTGATTTAATGATATTTTTATTTCTATTCCTTCTCAGTTTATCTTTTTCTGTCTAGTCCTCATATCATTCTTCTGCAATGTATATAAAACTAGTCATAATTTTAAAAGAGGAAATAAATTTACAGTTGAATATACTTGACCTAAAAGCTTTCAAAGGAAAAATTCTGGATTTATGCCTTACGTCTGCTCAAATTGATAGAGAAATGGCAGAGTTAACTTATGGACTGTGTATCCATTCTGAGTAAACATAAGAATGCAGGCAAGGGACTTTACTGTCAGTTTTGTTGTCTCTTTACCTAACCTAATAAGCAGGTAACTATTTCTCTGAAAGAGAATTTGAAAAAAATTAATTCAAATTCAATGATAATGGGAAAAATTCACTTGAAGGAAATTAAAGAGTAGGGAGACACACTCTGGATTCCTCTGTTCAAATCAGATGCTTAGCAACAGAATAGTATCTTCGTTAGAGTGAAGGAACAAAGGTTTTAATTATTTTAGATTGATTTTATTTTCTGGAAATTCCAAGCCCTATTTTAGAAAAAATAAATCTCAGGACCTTCTTCTTCACCTTATCAAACTCTTGGGGTTTTGGCTTAGCCAGATACCTTTGGGAGTCCTACTTGCTGTCAGCAACCGAACCACAGAGCTTGTTGAAGCTAATGGGTTTGTCAAGTGGTTTCAGGCTGAAAGAAAGTAAAAAATTTTTTATGTATCAAAGATAGCTGGAAGTAATAAGATAATCATCCAAGGCAGATAGCAGGTCAGAGTTATTTTGAATACAGGCTTTGGACACATGAATAGATTAATTTATGTGGGTTCTAATTGTTCTGATTTCCAACATATTTGTGAGCATATGACAAATATAAAAAGTTATGTCACACCTGCTAGGTAAATGAAAACTAAGCATCTTGTTTTTAAAAGCCCATTTCTCAGTGAATAGCCAGCACAAATCTCATACTTCTCAACGTTAAAAGTTACGCAGGTTACACTACAGTTGACGTAGTGTAACCTGCGTAACTTTTAACGTTCTAAGTATTGTCTCCCTATATACCTATGAGCCTGACTAAGTGTGGTACTTACCTGTTAGAAGTTGCAGGCATTAGGTATTTGGATGGCAAAAAGATGGTGTTTAAATGCAGGAAACTGGGAAAGATCTGAAAAAGTAACTGTCAGTGTTCAGAGGTGCAAAGTTTTTGTGGTAAACAGCTCTCTGCCTCGCAGACTGTGGAGCAAAGGAATTGTGTCCTCTATTATTTCAGCTGCAACTGGGAAAAGAATAATTAAGTTCATATTCCTGTTGTATATAAACAAACCGAGATATGCAGGGAATGTATCTTTGGCGTGTAACTAGTTCATCCTCCCAGCAGAAACAATCCTTCCTGACTGCTGTTCAGGTCAGCTTGGTAATCTATCCATAAAGCTGCAGCCAAGTGCAGCTTTCTTCTTTACCTGCTGACTTTTTGTACTCACTTCTCCCTCCAAATCCCCTTGATGGCAAACTTTTACTGCTCTACTAAGTTTAGTTTTCCAGGATTGTTGCTTTCAAGGTCCTGCACAATTGCCTGCATAGACTTTAGCAGATTCACTTAGGTAAGCAAACATTGTTCATCTTGAGTAAAGCTTGAAGAGCTTGGCCAGAAGAGAACACCAGGATTTGTTTTTTTCTACAGTCAATGTTGCTGTTGTGCATTAGGAAGTCTTCTCTGACCCCTTTCATTAGCGTATCTATTTATTCTGACAGATAGCTTTGAGTCTTTCCACAGCCTAAGTTGAGAGCAGACATCAATATTCATTTCATTTATGTATCAAGTTCCTAATACACAGGAATACACCACACGTAACCACAAAACAGACAGTGACTGACACACACAATGTTATGCTGTATATGCATGTTTGTGTATTTACTTATTTAGTAATAATATGAATATCTTTTCTTCTTAATAGTTTTGCTGCCTGGAACATAGTAGAAACTTGTACATATGTAGTTTCAAGCTCCATCAGGCAGGAAATTCAATACTCTAGAGCAAACATTAGTCCACATACTTTTTCTGTTTCCTGTCATTGACACAACCGTTGCGGAAATACAAGTAACTGATCTGATAAACTTTATGTTTACTGATTTGTGGATGGAATCACAAAGTTTTAGTAGGTCATGAGATTGTACCCTTTGCATTGCAAGGTTTAGCATTGCAGTTATTCACTAACCATTAAAAAACCTCTCATGGTCTCCAAAATCTATTCATACATGCAATACCAAACCTATGATTATCTAACAGGAGAATTTTATTTTGTTAGTTGATTTTTCAAATACATTATATGACTGAAAGTCTAGATATATATGTGTATAATATATATTATTTATGTATAATATTTTCTTATATATATATTTTATATCTTATATATATATATTTTCTTATAATATTTTCTGCTTCAAAACCTCTATTTTGACACTGCAGTTGCAGTTGGAATGGCTAAGATAAAAGACAGAAGTTGGATTTTTCCTGAGTTCATCGATTTCTTAGAGAAAAAGAAAACACTGAAATTATATACTTGTCTTATATTCATTTATACTAAAGAGAGATGACAAAACTGATAATTCCCTTGAACATGCTACATGCTTGCTTCAATCATGAAAATACCTCTAATATAAGGAAAAGCCCCTATATGTAGGCTTCTAATAGTAGTGTCTGCACTTTGAACACCTATATCTTGCTGATGAATGAAAAAGTTCCCTCAGGCTAGGGATTTTTTTTGACCTCTGGGAGGAGTTTCTCCACCGATAAAAGCAAACTAATATAGGGAGAAGAGTTTTTGAATTTGTTGCACCCAGGGAAAGTAGCTGAAATATGGTGTGACTGCCTGCCCAGCTATGTTTCCTGCAGAAGTATGTATCATACTCACAAACATTTTTCATCTTCCTACTCTATCTATTCCATTAAGATTAAAGATGAGGAGAAAACCCCAGGTAGGTAGTTATATTCTTCTTTCTTTTTTTTTGTTTCTGAATGTACTTCCTGTGTTTTCTGCTTTTTAATTTCTTGTATTTTCTTCTCCATGCCATGCCAGAAGTGCTTACAACTGGTAGGATAGCAGTTTACTTCAATCAAAATAATCTTTTTCCAGAATTTTTCCCTTACAACACAAAAAATAGTAATCACTTTTACTGCCTCCTACTCTGAGTATATAATTTATTTAGTGATGCCAATGGTTAGTTTGTTATATTAGAAAGGTTGTTTGGTTTGTGGGTTTGGGATTTTTTTACCTAATTTCCTTTTAATCACAATTTCTTGCTTATTTCTAGCATTGGGACCACAAAGTTATGTTTAAATTTTACACCAGCTAGCTACTAACTGAATGATCAATGAGAAAAAAAAATGCATATAAAAGAAAGTAATGTAGGTTTCTAATTCTCATCCGGAAAACTTTATCAATTATCTAGTCTAATATTAATACTTTTTTCTAATAATTATTTAAAAGCATTGCAAAGCATGATGCACATCTTGTGACTGTGGCAAGTTTGAACTTGTCGGATTGTTTTAACACTCATCAGACTGGAGTATCTATGTTTTTTAGAATATAAGAGTAGAAGAGTACCCTCTCTTCTTTTTATGTTCTCTCTCCATTAGATGGCCACTGTCGTTGGTTTTCTGGTCTGCTTTCTAAGTCTAAGTAGGTTGTAAATCATGCCAATCTCAGCTGAGCTTATTGCTGCCCTAGGTGAATATTTGACGCTATAGCTTTGCTATCAGCACTCATTTTCCTACTATATAAAACCTGCATTTAACTTAAATAATTAATTTTTACGTATCAGGAAGCAAGACAAACCTGCATTTAAACAGCTCTGTTAAGTTCCCAGTGACTGGAGAAGAGGGAATATTGCAGTACTTTTTAAAAAGTTTATAAAGGAGGACTCTGGGAACTGCTGACCAGTCAGCCTCATCTCAGCACCCAGTGAAATCATGGAACAGATCCTCCTGGAAGATATGTCAAAACACATGGAAGAGAGGGAGGGGAATAGTGACAGCCAACACGGCTCCAACCAAGGGCAAATGGTGACTGATTAATCTAGTGGCCTTCTATGATAAAGTGACTGCATCAGTGAACAAGGGAAGAGTCATATGGATTTCTGTAAGGCCTTTGATATGGTCCCCCACAACATTCTTGTCACTTAATTGGAGACCTATTGGTTTGATGGACAAAACTGTTAGATGGGTAAGGAGTTGGCTGGATGGCTAAATGCAAAGAGTTATAGTCAATGGCTCAATGTCAAAGCCAAAACAAATAAAGAGTGGTGTCTTTCAAGGGTGCTTACTGGAAATGACACTATTTAATATCTTCCAATGTGACAGAGACAGTGAGATTGAGTGCAATCTCAGCAAATTTGCCAATGACACCAAGCTGAGTGGTGCAGTTCATTCACTTAAAGGAAGGGATGCTATCTGGAAGGATCTTGACAGGTTTGAGAGGTGAGTCTGTGTGAAATCTCATGGAATTCAGCAAGGTCAAGTGCAAGGTCCTACACCTGGCCTGGGGCAAAGTTAATACAGACTGGAGGATGAGTGGACTGAGAGTCAGCCTGCAGAGAAGAACTAGGCATACTGGTGGATAAGCCAACAATGTGCGCTTGCAGCCCAGAAAGCCAATTGTATCCTGAGCTGGAAGCATGGCCAGCAGGTCGAGGGAGGTGATTTTGTCCCTTTATTCACCTTGGTGAGACCCTACCTAGAGTACTGCATCCACTCTGGAGTCCCCAGTACAAGAAAGACATGGACCTATTAGAATGGGTCCAGAGAAGGGCCACAAAAATGATCAGAGCACTGGAACACTTGTGCAATTAGGAAAGGCAGAGAGGGAGGGAGAAGGCTGGAGAAGAGAAGGTTCTGGAGTAACCTTTTTGCAAGGTTTGAGTACTTAGAAGGCTTTTATAAGAAAGCCTGTAGTGGTGGAACAAGGGGCATTGGTTTTAAACTGAAAGAGAGTAGATTTAGATTGGATACAAGAAAGTGATTTTAAAAATGGGGTAGTGAGATGATGGAACAGATTTCCAAGAGAAGTTACTGAAGTCCTATCATTAGAAGTGTTTCAGATTATGTTGGGTGGGGCTTTGAACAATCTGATCTAATGAAAGATATCTGTGCCCCTAGAAAGGGATTTGGACTAGATGATCTTTGAAGGTTCCTTCCAACACAAACCATTCTGTGATTCTGTTATTCTAAGATTATTTTTCTACAAGTTTTTAACTGTGGGAATCAGTAACCATCAATCTAAAGTGATCTCAGGCTACATGTTCCAAACATTCAAGCAGGAAGCCTGGAATAAGACGAGTCACTCAAAGAGTGGGAATGAAAAGTACTAATTGCTGAAGCTGTGTGATTCAGAGAAATAGGGGAAAGTTTTATATTCCTACTCATTAGAACTGTAAAGCTAAGCCAAGAGCCATTGTATTCCAGTGAACACAATAGATGGATCAGATAGCCAGCAGATACTTAATTGGAAAGCATCATTATTTTCGAGCAGTTCTGATAAGTCAGTTGCCTGTATATTACTACACTTTAAAAGTAATCCAGACTCTGAATCAATACCTTCTCTTTCAGAAACTTTCTGCATGTTTGTTGTGTTTACATATATATGTGTAACCTGAATTAAATGTTACTGGAAGGAATTTGTACTGTTGTAGTCTTGGGCTTCATAGAGGTTCATGAATCAGAAATCTGCTTGAGAATTTATCTTGCAGTAGTGAGTGAAAAACAAATAGACAAGCAGGGAAAGCTTGCAAGGAAACTGGCACTACAAAACATAAACCAGCTGATCTCCGTGATAGAGAATAGAAGTAGTTTCACATCAGGATCATATGAATAATTAATTCACCTTTCATTCAACAACATGCTCTGAATGGAAAATGTATGTGAAGTGGTATGTCACCTTCACTTAAAAACACTTTTTGTTGGCATGATTTAACTACTGAACTAAAGTCTAAAAAGAGAAAATGCCTCTACTATTAATCTTTAATAAGCCAATAGAAGAGCTGTAATTCAACAGGCTAAGGCCAATAATTCCGCGTCATCTTGGATGTTATACAACTTTAATTTATTGAGAAAATATAAAAAAAAAAGACAAATTGTTAGTACTGTGTACAAGGATACTAGTTTATAAAAGGTTGTAACTAAAACTTGATTAATGCTGGCAAAGAAACTCACTTTTCATTGCCAAAAGTATTATGTTTATTTGTCTGTTCTGTAATACTTCAATGCAGTGAAACAAATTGGTTACATATAACTTGGTTTCCTGATCACTTTATGACACTATGTATGCAGTGACCTCAAGAACCCATATATTCTCAGATTTGATTTTATCCATGGCTAGGCTTCGCGAACGAAGATTTGGGAAGGCACTACCCACATTTGCTACAGGCACGCTGGTGGCTTATGAGGCCAGTACGTGAGAGACATATCCGATTGCAAAAGGCACAGCAGAAAGACTCCTTAGATGGTGTATTCTGCAAGACACGGTTCTTTCTGCGTTGCCTTTTTTCCTCGAGAGTGATGCTGCGTGTGTTCTCGAAGGAGACAGCTGCGTTATAGATGGCGTGTCTCCAGGCCTCCCGATTTGAGGCCAGAGTAGACCAGTTATGGTGATCAATATGGCCAAGGCTAAGATGTTGTTTCAGGGAGTCCTTGTATCTTTTCTTCGGGGCTCCTGATCTTATAAATGTAGTACAAAACCACTCTTCGCATTAATAATACTTACAATTAATAATTTGTGTTAATTTTCAATTTGCATGAAAGAAACTGAGACCTGAAATAGCCAAAGTGAAAAAAAATCCATTCAAATGTAAGAAATACCAGGTTTTATAGGTACATTTATAATAAAAAATAATAAAAAAAAAATAAATATCGAGCCATTCTTTCTGTACTGAAAACTTTAGTATAACTTTACTTATCTACATTTTGTTAGTAGACACCAGAAATGTGTTGGTAGAAAAATAATATAGCACTGTCTACTCGATTATGATCAGATATTTGTTTGTCCATATTATGTTTATATATTTCCATATATATGTTTATATATATGTTTCTATATATTACATTGAAAAGGAATTATTCATGACAGTTAATGTGGGAAGACAGGAAGAAGAGTACTAAAGTAAAGAAAATAGGCACAACTGACATTCAGTTAATTTGTGCAAGTAAGTCATTGTGTTAGGCACAAGGTTTGGATTTAGGAGACCTAACATGGCCTTCCTCTGAAACTTGGGCATATCACCTATTTTGTATGCATGTTCCTTTTTCAGTCCTTTAAACACAAATCAATTGCTGTTTCATAATTACACACTTAGTTCATTATTACAGAAGAGAGACATATCTATTCATCTAGATAGATTCCAAATGTTAATCAGAACAGATTTTCTTGTAATTTTTCTGATTTTTAAACTCTGATTTACTCCTCTGAAGTCTCTGAAGAAAAAAAAGGTTGGGTCAAACAATTTTTTTCCCCTTCAAACTGATTATTAAATTTGTTCCAGCAAAGCTATTGGCATGGATAAGCTGGTCTCCTGGAGGTAGCAGTAATTGAAAGCAAATATTGAACAGGAACTAAAATAGGTAAGAAAAAAAAGGCACAAGACCAACACACTTGCAGCAAATGAATAACTCTTCCTACAGCCTTGAATTTTATCTATGTACACCCTTCGGTGTTATTGTTGTATTCTTTTTCATTTCTTCTTCAGATAATAAAACTATTTTACACAAAATCGTATTGAAATTTATACTCCCTGAATAAAAAGTACTGTTTTAGGAGAACACATTCTATAGGCAGATTTGAACTTCACAAAATTGTCTGTTTTATCTATATTATGGTGATTCTCTGATGCGAAATTTCCAAAGATTGAAGATAAGGTAAAGACCTGCCTATCAGAATCTGAAATCTTTACAGAAACATCTCAACTTCAGAGGTTTCAGAGTGTTTTTGTGAGTTTTCCCCTTCCCCTTCCCTCCTCTTCCCTCCCCTCCCCTCCTCTGGCACACCAGAAGTCCTGGTAGGGGGGTGGGAAGGGGGGTGGCCTCAAGGGCCAGAGAAGATAAGAAAACACATATGGTCTCCATGTTGTCACATCCCTGCCGTGTCCTGGATTTCTGGTAGCTGGATCTACTCTGGATCCAGGGGTTGTAGCTATAATTATCTTTTTCCCTCTCTTTCTTTGTTTCTCCTAATTTCCTTTCTTGATATTTGGGTAACTTAAAGCTGTACAGGTTGGATTTTGCTAAGTTGTATAGGTTAGCATGTGCTAAGTCATTGTTTTGTGGAATACTTTGTTTCGGCTGAATGTTGCTCCTTAAACTTTGGCCAAGTCCCCTTATTTTCTAAAGTTTGTCAGTAAAAGTGTGCTATTTGACCTGAGAAATGTGTGTAGTGTCTTCTCCCACACACTCTCTCTCGAGGTATAAAAAGAACTGAAGGCCCTTTTAATATACTCGGAGGGTGGATATTTTCACTACCTTTTATATTTTTAATGTAAAACCCCTTTGACGATTTTGCGATAAGACCCTGGGGTGTTACATGCTCTTATGAGAGGTTGTAGCAAAAGGTGAAAATAGTACCACAAGTGACACTGATGCACTTTTAGAGCAAAGATATAAATGGAGAAAAAAAATTAATATATTTTGAATTTCCATAGAATCACTAGGCTGTAACTGTGAGGATGTTCCTTAATGACTTTATCACAGGCTACAAGAAACATTTTTAGTATCTTCAACACATTTGAAATAAATGCAAGACTTTTTATTGGAACTGACATAAAGTAAGTATAGAGCTTTTTATCTAAATTAATTTTATTTTAAATAGATATTTTAATTGATTCTGTGATAGTGTTATGCTGACTGACATAGGCAAATGTATTAGGAACAGTATATTAGCATAACCAAAAGATGATCTCTGCCTCATGAAACATTTTACTGTACTAACCACCCTTTCTCTACCCACAGTATTCCCGCATGAGCACTCTGTAGACTTTGCAGTCTTTACATTGTTTTCACCAGAAAATATGATACTGTTCTCTGCTCAGTTTAAACACAATGTGGTCACATCTGAGCTTGCTGTTTCATCTACCAAGATCTTCATGCTCCCTCTTTAGATATTGGTCTATACCGTTAATAGAAACACGAACATTGCCACTTAGATTCACAGACCAGTCTCACCTGGGATGCTTCTGTTCCTTTCCTGTGCATGTTCACTTCCAGATCCTCCTCTGTTTTCTGCCTTTGTTCTTTTCATGAAAGTGAAATGCAAACATTCTCTTTTCTTGAGGATCCACTGCAGCTCTACCCCCTGCCGTTCAGTCTCATCTCTGTCAGCATCATTGCCACATTTACCAAATTTTTGTTCATCTTTCCTCCTCCAATACTCTATCCTTGTTATAAATACCTTTCCTAATACCTGAAGTCCTCTTCATGTTATAATTAGCTATGATCTTTAGTCATTCATTCTTCAAATTCTTAATTTTGATTAAAGGACAGCCCTATTGAACTCACAAGGATTACTTTTATTTTATTGTTCTGATTTTTGAGAATCACCAGTCTCTTAGTTTGCCTTTCACTGTAAAGACAGATAATGGATGATATTTCAAATACATTATGCTTTTCAAATCTTTAAATAGAAGGTCATGGTTTTGAGGAAAAAAAATCCAAGAACAATATTGGCATCGTGGTAGTTTTAATTTACAAGATGTAGGAAGATGGCTGGGGGTAAAAATTAGGGGAAACTGAGAAGTTATATTCACATCCTAACAGAAGTTATAGTAGTATGAAAATTACAGGGTAACATACAGCAGCAGTACCCTGAATGGGATGCAGTTGGCAGCTCCATGGTGATTTCCATGCAACAGTAAGCACCTGCTAAGAGGGATGGAACGGAGGGTGGAGTAAACTGGGGACACCATGACCAGGCTCTGTGGAAATCCCTGTAGGGAGGGAAACTCAGTGGTACTTTGCAGCTGATAACCCACATAGCACCTGTCAACCAAGGGAGATAGGAGGAGATGTCCTGCTGCTAAGCCAACACCTGTGATGAAATCTCTCTTAGATGAACTTAGTTTATTAAAGCCTAATACTAACAGACAATCTCCATCCCAAAGTTACCCTCCTCCAAGGTATGACCACCCTCCATTGGGCATGTGCTCTATATTTTTTGACCGTATCTTTAAAAGGAAAGCGAGAGAATTTTACACCAACTAGCAAAAAAGTCACTCAAGTTCCACCTACACATAAAGAAATAGTACAAAAGTTGAAAATGTGGGAAAGTGAGGGAAGACGCCATTGTAACTGCTGGGATCAGTTGATGAGCAGAACCTGTCTTTTCCCCCATTGGGATACCTTTGGGTAAGAACTGTACTCTAAGCATGCTGAATACTTGTATTGGGATTAGAGCTTGTCTTCATTGCTTTAAATACATTTGTGCAGTCAGATACTATCACCAGTAATCTTTAAACCTTAATCTGTCACAATTTTATATTAATAAAGAGTGTTATTCCATAAACTGTTAGCAGTGGTCCTTCCCAGGCACTGACTGTTGCTGGCAGCACGTAACACATTCAAATAAAGTGGGAAGACCTGCTGAGGGGTTTCCCTTATGCTGTTGGCTTAGGTCCGTGAAAAGGGCAATCAAGTAACCCTCTAATTCAACAGGACTGTTCAGTGAAGGGTCCCCATAACAGGATGCTGACAGACTGGTTGGGTACAAGCGTCTTGGCTTCCCTGGAGCACTGACAGACAAATTAAACAATAAAAGTCAAGGAAATTCCCCCATACTAAGGGTAGAGGAAATCTCCCCTTTTCACATGACACAATAAAATTTATCTTAAGCTTAAATCAATTGTCTATTACTTTTGTTTTCCCCATTTTACATTATTTTTATTAATTTTTGTTCAAATATTTGGTGTTTTGTTGCTTTCCTTTGATAGTTATCTTTTCAGAGATCATCTTGTGATGTTTAATGGAACTCCTACAGAGATCATTTAGAAACATAACAATCATTAATATGATTAGTCAGATGGATTGGAAGGTAGAATGTCTTTTCATTTATTCTCTGTATTCAAACAGATCATGAAGATTTTTGTGATGATAAATGAAAACTAAGGTGTTTTTTCTAGCTAAATTATTTTGATTAAAAGATAAACACAGACCAATTTCTATGCTTTATATCTGGATTTAGGTAAATGTAGGGATACCAGTGCAGGCAAAAGAAAGAAAACTAGAAATGTGGTAACGTACTCAGGAAAAAGAAAAGCAAGGAAATTAAAACTCAAGCAATCAATCTACACTGAAGATTCTGCCCCAGGCAATGACTGTGTTCACAGACTGTGAATCTCTAGTTTTCCTTCAAAACAACCCCATAATGTATACTTCCAAATGAGAAAGCAGTGTTTTTTCTCAAAATCTTTGAAGAAATGAGAGCAATTCTAGAACAGGGAAAATATAAGAACAAAAATTAGATGAAGACTTCTTCATTAAAATAAAGATATTATGCCAGATTAAGACACTAAGAACTAGTCAGTTGCTACTGACTAGTAATTCTATGTAGTATAACTATATAGATTGTGGTATTCCTTGGATCTGATCAAAGTCATGATGCATTATTATCTATCAAATTCTAAGGAAAAACTGTAATATATAACAGAATAACAAAATAACATTAAAAATTAAATTATATGGATAGAATATAATTGTTTCAGTCAAGAAAGTTATGAAAAGAGTATAAGAGGAAAATAAACAAAAAGTTGAAAGAAATACACTAAATGTATCAGACTTAATCACCTCTTGTGGATTAATCCCAATTGGCAGCTAAGTACCATGCAGCCATTTGGTCACCACCACCCTATCCCATGGGGATAAGCAGAAGAATCAGAAGTGTAAAGGTGACAGAAGTCATGGGCTGAGATACAGACAATGTTAATACTTAATGCAAAAGTTGCACACACAAGCAAAGCAAAACGAGGAGTTTCTTTGCCACTTTCCAAGGGTAGGCAGGTGTTCAGCCATTTCCAGAAAACAGGGCTCCATTGCGCATCATAGTGACTTAGGAAGGCAAACACTGTAACTGAGAACATTCCTCCTTCTTTCCCCAGCTTTTATTACTGACCATGACTCCATATGGTCTGGAATATCCAAGTCCAGCACAGTTCCCAGTGAACTTATCAGAACTCTATCAATGAATGTTCCATTCCAAGGCAATGCTAAGTCTGTCTCATGTTTACGCAACATGAGGAATCTATTAACACTATTTCAGAGCATAACTACAGCAACCCATTTAGGCAAAGATATTTCCTGTGAGATGAAAACATCAAACAAGAGGTAACAAAGTTAAGATTCTGATTGACAAGCTAGTTATAAAAAACTGTCAAATTAATAAAGAGAAACCTCTGGGGTAACATGAATGGATTACAATAATGCTTTTTATTCATGCCTCTGTTTAGAAATCTTGAAGATACTGAGACAGTAAACTGCTGTGAATAAAAAAAGCAATTTTTAGACTTTTACTAATCATCACTAAAGACTGATATTTAGCTATTCTTGATATCAACTGAAGATCCTTTCAGGAAACTTTTTTTCCCATTTATTCTTCAGTATTTGCATTTTGACTCCTTTTGAAAAAACATTGTCTGGACTTTAGCAGGAAAAAGAATTTAATATTATATGGGTAATGCCTAAAATTCTTGCTAAGTGAGATTAAGAGGATTGGACCAAGATGCAAGAAGAGGTGATCTGAGGAAGTAACAAACCATGTTTTAAAATTTATAGTTAGTATGTCCTTGATAAGGCTAACAACAACGGATTTAAATCTGAGAGCCAAAAGGTCTCAGCTATGTAACACTGAACTCTTCACAGAAATTTAGATTATTTGTGAAAAAGACATGAAGCAAGATAAAAATAAAATAGGATGGTAAACATAGTGTGATGTTACAATGTGTATCATTAGTGTCTGTTCAGTGTTGATGCAGAACAGACACTAGAAAAATCATAGAATCATGGAATATTTTGGATTGGAAGGGAATTTTAAATGTCATCTACTCCAACTCCCACTGTAATAAGCAGTGACATCTTCAACCAGATCAATTTGCTCAGGTCCCATCCAACCTGATCTTGAATATTTCCACAGACGAGGTATCTACGACCTCTCTGGACAACCTAGATTGCTAGAGAAATTGTGTCCTTTGTGATGAACATCTCTTATACAGGGGTTGTAAGACGTAAGAATGTTGCCTGAGGAGCATAAATGATTAAATGAATTTCATACTGGATTTCCACAGGTTGTTGGAAACCAGAATATCAGGCACTGTATTGATTCAGAAATCTTCACATTTAAAAACCATGTCTATAAAGACTATGAAAAAAAATGCTTTTTCTTTGGACAAATACATCTTTGAGAAAAAAGAAAAAATCCTCCACAAATAATAAGAGAAAAAGAGAAAAAAAGCTGTTAAAATACCACTTGTCGCATATAAGTACCCTTTGGTCTGAAAAACTTGTGATTTTACTCAGTTTGCATTTTTCTTAAGCATACAGTTTCCAAAATGTTTTCCAAAATTTTAAACACTTAAGCCACCTACCATATGTATAAAATAGATTGACCTGTAAAGATACAACTGACACCAAACACTCTGAGACTTTATTAATTCATATCAATAGGATAAATTAAACAAACAAACAAAACAACAGAACTCCTAAAAGATTGCATATATAGTAGCTATTAATTAGAAAATATTCCTGTTATTCTGTGTAAAAAGCTTTTAAATCCTACAAGTGATATCACTACTCCACAACTTTGTCAAGTGTGGGTTTCTACTCTTGCTAAGTAGAGATGTTATGCACAGAAACTGTCCTAGTCTTAGCATGGAGCAATTTCATTGCATTGATTTCAGATGTGAAAAATACTGAGACTGAAAATGAAAAGTATACTGGAGGTTATTCATGTGAGAAGTATGAGTTGTCCTTTTTCAGAAAAGACTTAAATTTTTGTTTTACATTCAGTGCTTGACTTAATACCTTAATTGAACCAACTCAGAAGAATAAACAAACCTTTCCCGGCAAGGATGTGTGCTAATGACTTTATCAGTAGAAAATTAGATCAGAAAAGTGAGAAAGTTAATGGTTCAATTCTCCAATCTCTTCTGAAAGTCTGTTACAAGACTAAATGTAACATATAAAAAAATAGGTGAAGCTTTTCATAATCACGGAGAATTTTAAGCATAAGCACTTATTAAAAGGCCATTAAGAAACTGAGGGATAAAATGAGGCTTCAGGAATTAAAAATATCTTTCGATAAATAGAATCAATGAACTACAAAACGCAATAACTGAAGAAGAAAGAAGTGAGAAAATGTTAAGAATTTTTAAATTAAGTTGCTGTGCAGAAGTTAGACCTTATTTCAAAACAAAGTCCCTTATCTTGAATGGATAGAAGGAGTGCCTCAGCAGATGTAGAGGAATCTAGGATTTTGTACAAAAAGAATTTCCTGTTAAAGGTACCAGAATTTATCTTTATTAATTTTTAAAGGCCTTTTTTAATTGAAGAAAATAAAATTAAAAAAACTAAAATGAAAGTAAAATGAAAACGTATCAGATCATTTCAGAAATGAATAAAGTCTATGGAAGGGCAAATATCTCAGAATGCAAAACACAATAATACTTAGAGGAATTTGCTCCTGTTTTTCTTTGCATTTAAACTCAATGTCTTATGTGAAATAATTTGGGGGTTTCAGGGACAGGCCAATCCTTTCTTCTTTTAATACAGAAGCTGTGAAAAAAGGTTATTGAAGATTAAAAAAAAAAAAGCTTAAACAGAAATATGAAAAGGAACTAGATAAGGAAACATATGGGGTAACACTGGATTTTGGTTGCATCGGGTTTCTTTCCCAGTTATCTTTTAATACCTATGCACCTCCTATTACAGTGGAAAATTTACAATTATATCTTTGTTTTAACTGAGTACTCTGTGTCTGCCTTTCACCCTCATAAGGCACAGGGAAACAGAAATCCACAGGTTTGTGCAGAGAAACTGTTGGTTTTACCTTACCTGAATGCCAGGCACCCACCAAAGCCACTCTATCACTCCTCCTCAGCTCTACAGAGGAGAAAATATAATGAAAGGCTTGTGGGTTGAAATCCAGACAGGTAGAGATCAATCAGCAATTAGAGTTTAGGGCAAAATAGGCTCAGTGAGGAGAAAATAATGTAATTTATTGCCAATTAAATGAGAGTAGGGTAATGAAAAATTATTAAAACTCTTTCACCCCACCTCTCCCTACTTGCCAGGCTCAGCTTCAATCCTGATTTTTCTACCTCCTCCCATCAGCACTGCAGGAGGATGGGGAATCTGGTTGTAGTCAGTTCATCTTATATTGTCTCTGCTGCTCCTTCCTCCTCAGAGGAAAGACTCCTCAAACTCTTTCCCTGCTCCAGCATGGGATGCCTCCCTCCCACAGGAGACAGTTCTCCTATGTGACTCCTTTCAAGGGACTATAGTTCTTCACAAACTGCTCCAATGTGGGTCTCCCATGGGGTCACTGGTGGTACCAGAAAAGCTGCTCCAGCAAGGACTCCTCTCTCCACAGGTCCACAGGGCCTGCCTTGAGCCTGCTCTAGTGTGAGCTTCACATAGGGTAAAAGCCTCCTTTGGGCATCCACCTGCTCTGGTGTGGGGTCCTCCATGGGCTACAGGGGCACAGCTGCCTCATCATGGTCTGCACCACGAGCTGCAGGGGAATCTCTGCTCCAGTGCCTGTAGCACCTCCACCTCCTCCTTCTTCATTAACCTTGGTGTCTGCAGAATTGCTTCTCTCTCATTCATAAATTCTCACTGCTCTCTTCTCTGGCTGCCAAAGCTGTTACCATTGCATTGGGTTTCTTTTTCCCCTTCTCAACTATGTTATCACAGAGGTGCTACCACGTTCGCTGATGGGCTTGAACTTGGCCAGTGGTAAGTCTGTCTTGGAGCCGGTTGGCATTGGCTCTGTTGGACATGGGGAAAGTTTCCAGCAGCTTCTCACAGAAGCCACACTTGTAGTCTCCACAGTACCCAAGCCTGGTGATGCAGATCCAATTTAGAACCATTTTGCTTTTTGTGCCGTTTTCTGAATCAGTAAATCTACAGTCTACACTTTTCTAAAAAAAATTGGCCTCATTTCAAAATCGTATTCAGTGCAACACCATAGGTATGGTAACCGTATATTTACTAAAGAATGCCTAATATTGATTAAGGAAAGTCATTACCAATGTCAATAAAATTAGAATAAAATTGTCTATAGAGAGAAGGTTGCATCAACCCAGCCAAATGATCAAGAGAATTTCTCTCACAGGCACAAACTTTACGTAAAGTGGAATATTCAAAGACTACTAATGCTCGACATAAGATTAATAACCCTGTAAATGCATGTATATGTAGTTCATAGAGTTTTATATAAACTACTCAGATGGATCTCATAATTCAAATAGATCTTAGATGCATGGAGTTGCACTGACATCTATTGCTTTCTGCTAGGTGGACTGTAAAATATCAGTACTACGCTTCTAATTTAGAGCCTTATTTAAGCACCTGAAGCTAGATGAGATTAATTCAACACATATTCAGTCTCTGTTGATACATCTTTACACACAACTAGAATTCTTAGGTGCAGCAGCAACAAAAATATCATCAGACTTCTTTCTCTGTCATCTTGTTGTCATAATGCAGTAAACTCAAGATATGGACTGCAAAAAATAATAAAAGTAATATATTTATAATATGGATTGCATACAATAATATGTGCACTCAAAACAAGCTTGTATGATAGAATACAGCATGGAAGAGAAAACTTATACACCATTTCCTTATACCATCGTCACTCAATCATTTGACTCCCTTCCTTCCTAAATCTACAGTTAGGGTAATTAAAAATTAAGTGATAAGGTTTTATTTTGGAAAACAGATGCTGTTTCATCACACTTTAGCGTCTGAAGAAATGCCTCTGTAGAAATGAGATACATCTTTGACAGTATTATTTGCAACCACTTCAAATATGAGTTTCTAGGAGAGACGTTTCAAGGAAAAAGAAATCTGATGCAATTAGTTTATCACTTGTACTTAACATAATGAAGGGTTTACAAAGGTGAAGGGTTTACAAAGGTGAATAACCCTGGTTGCAGATTAGGAATATTCTTTAATATTCTTATTATTCTAAAATAAGTACTGATAATAATGTGACTATTAATACTATCTAATGACAACAAAGCAAATATAATGTAAGAAAATTTCTTATTATGTTACTAACATAATTAAAAACCAGTTGCTGCTACTTTGAAAAACATATTATTATTTATATGTTTCAAGTCAAAGAATTCAGGAACTAGAATCAGTGATGACAAGTTATGCCCTCTTATATTATCCTCTGCTTTTCAGAAAGAAATAATAAACACCAGTTGCAATTGAATATAAGGAAGTAGTATTGATATCTTAATTGTTTCTCACTAAAATATAGAAAAATTATATGCTATAGGAAATGACAAATGTGTTAAATGTACTTTTTGTCTAACTAAAGGTGAAAATTAAAAATTTGGCAGAGTTTTTTTCCATCATAACTAATGAAAATTTCCATCACAGTAATGAAAATATGTTCAACAATAATTAGAAAATAATGCAAAATAAGGAAAAACAAAACAAAACAAACAAAAAAAATCCCCCCAAAAAATAAAAAAAAAAACCAAACCAAACAAATAAACAATGCCCCCCAAAACAAAAACAAACACAAACCCCCAAATACTTCAAGTTTTCAACAATAAGGTACAAGATGAATATGCCAATATGGAAGGGACCCACAAGGATCATGAAGTCCAACCCTTAGCCCTGCACAGGACCATCCCCAAGAGTCACATCATGTACCTGAGAGTATCATCCACATGCTTCTTCAACTCTGCCAGGCTTGTGACCTGGCGAGCCTGTTCCAGAACCCAATCACCCTCTCGGTGAAGAACCTCTTTCTTAAGATCTAACCTAAACCTCTCCTGACATAACTTCAGGCCATTCCCTTGGGTCCTGTCACTGGTCACCGCAGACAAAAGATCAGTGCCTGCCTCTCCTCCTTCCCTCATGAGGAAGTTGTGACTGCAATGAGATCTCCCCTCAGCCTCCTCCAGGCTGAACAGACCAAGTGACCTCAGCTGCTCCTCATATGGCTTCCCTTCAAACCCTTCACCATCTTTGTTGCCTTCATTTGGACACTCTCTAATAGCTTAATATCTTTCTTATTTTGTGGTGACTAAAACTGCACACAATACTTGAGGTGAGGCCGCATCACTGTAGAGCAGAGCAGGACAATCACCTTTTAATATGAATAACACAGTGACAGAAACAGCCAATCTGAACTGAAGGCTCTAATGAAATCATTTATGAAATATGAATATCTATGTAGTGTGAGGAAAGCAGCTAAATCTAATCTTAGTAAAATAGTGAATATTTTTTCTTTGTAAAGTGTATTGATGTAAACTTATTTTCTAGTTTTCAAAGGAAAATTAAGGTACTTAATATCTTAGTTTTATCACTTCAAAAATGCTGTTTTCTTATCAAGCTGAAATTATATCAAGTCACTAAATGGTAACAATGATATTTTTGTAATTATTAAGCACAACCTTTTTCACACAAGAGGTTAGTTTCCCTTATTTTTGGTTTGGTAACTTTTCTGTTATCTATTCCCATATATTTGCCTCCTTTTAATCTCTGCTTTTAACAGCCTCTGTCTTTCAAATTCATGTTTAATTTTGTGCTTACCTATGTCTTAGCAATTGTCAGAATATGAAGTTCTGGTATAAACACAGCTGCACTGATATAAAGAAAACTTTCTTTGGGTAAGCTAACAAACTTAGCTAAGTAAATAGGCATGAGATCTAAAGCTTCACTTTGAGAGAAATGAGCTTTCAAAGAATTATCCTATTGATTTCATAAACCCATTTCAGAATAGGATGAATCCCTCTCTGGAGTTGCCTATATCTTTCTTTTAAGAGTAAAAAAGTTTTATACTGCTACACAGTACTAAATATTTAAGTATATAAGCATATATATATATATATATGAAGAGCTCAAACTATGTGATACATAACAGATGACATGAGTTACTCTATAAGTAAAATTACTTTGAAGATTTATTCCTGTTGAGACCAAGAAAAAGCATCCTTGCAGTCTTATCTGTATGATCATGTCTTTCTTAAGCCTCTTCTTGATAGCACACAGAGGAGAATGTGAGTCCTTTCTAGGGACATCCTCCCTCAATGGAAATGGTAATCTGTCTCATAGCAACAAAAATTTGTCAGTGAATAGGTGGAGCCTGCAACTTCCCTCCTTCCAGATGTAGATCTCCCCCTGATCTGGTCAACTCAGCACCATGTGCTCGATACTCAACAACAGGGTTTCAAGCCAGCTGCCTTTTCTACTTCATTGGAACTTCCTCCCACAGATCACATCATTTGCCATGTGTATAGGGCCCATCTGCACTCAGTTTTTTGAAAGGTAACCTGTAACAGCAGTTGTGTGCCTGAGGACCAGGTGTTTCTTGGTTCTTGTCCTAAGCACATTCAGCAAATTCATTCAGAAAATCTACACAGGTTTTTTATCTTTTTTGTAGCATAAACCTTATGTGAGTAACCCTATGATAAATAGGAAATCAAGATATAAAGCCAACAAACCTGTGGCAAATGAGGAAAGTGAAGTAGATGTTGGCCCTTATTTGAGAGGGAATGAAGGTGGTAAGCAGGGTGAACTTGGGAGGAGAAAAAAGTAAATAGTGCGATAGTGATTGTAGGGTGTTCTGTTTAGTAGCCCTCCATAAACAAGTTCAGTGGAGTTTGCAGCAGAACTGCATTTCTCTGACATTTGCATCTAAATTCACCCTTTGGTTCAGGCACTTGGATTGCTCTCCCTACTACTGCCAAGGCAATGTTAAGAGGGGATGGATGAGATACCCTGATGACATAACAACTGATACATACACAGAGAGAGGACAGAAGATTCATTTCCTGAAGAAATAGGGCTGAGGAGCCTCTCTGGCATTTCACTGTTCTTTACTAGGATTTGTTTTTTGTTTTACAATATCATACAATGGTTTATAATAGTGTTGTTAATTCACATTTTCATTAGTCTGAGGTAAAAAGCAAATGCCAACAGAGTTCCTGTGCCAAAAGGCACAGGAGCAAAGCCTGAGCAAAGGCTTTGCTCTTCACTGTCTTTGCTGCAGGCAGGTGCCCCACACAGAGTAAATGTTGTGCTAATATTTTTATATGATGAAACTTTATGTTGAAGTTAGAATAATATGGAATGATCAAAATGAAAATTGAGTTTTCACACTCAGTAGCAATGCTTTTCATGATTGCCATTCAATCTTAACTACGATTTTCTCATTACCTTGAAAGTTCTCCTTTAATAAAAATAATCCAGCATGGGCTGGCAGTTGGTACAATGAGTTATGTTATATCTTTCAAAGTTTGTGGTAAAGTGTTTCTTCTGAAATAAATGATTATGTCCTTTGCACATTCTCACATTCCAATAATTTCTGCCTGTCAGAATGGTGGTCTTGGAGTAGAATGAAAGTAGCCCCTTACAAACAGAATTAGGTGTATGTTACACACAGAGTTTGAATGGTGACAAAGTTCACAGGACAATCAGTGAAAATTCTCTGGAGTTCCTGAAGTGTTATGTTGATCCTAAACTTGACACAACCAGTGAGTTCAGTTAGCTGCAGTTTCCCTTGTCCTTGCTTGATGTTTCATTTTCCATTTCTTCATCAAGTAAGGTTCATCTACTTTATAAATGGATGCTGTGTCTAACTTTTTTCTTTTTTTTTAGGAAATGAAGTCTGTTTCAAAGCACAAAGGGAGAAGAGTGCACGTGAGCTATATGCTTTGGATAGCAGATGATTTATGAGTCTTGACAAGGCAATTTACAGATTTTCTCTTTCTGTATTCAGAATATGGTTTGTTTTTAACAGGAACTGCTATTAATTACCACATGAAACAAATTCATTGTTGTTGTGACATAAAATATGGAAGATTATTTTAAAAAGTACATACTTGATCATGTATCATAGTTGAATGAATCAGTGTAAAGGAAATTTGATAATGATTTTTCCCAGCTTTTGGTGTAAAAACCAAAGCAAAATCCTCTTTCTCTGATAAGTAAAAATAAAGGGGACAACAAAGGGGAAAAAATAAAACATGCACAGCAAGTTAATTAATTAAATATATCTTGGCAGTTTCAGTCATATTTAAAGTCAACTTTGGCAGATTACAGGCCTGGATTTGCTGTATTTCTGTTCTAATAATAATGCAACATAATGTAAGAGGATTGTTTCACTAAAGTATTTACTACCAAAGAGAAAATTGTGTTTATAATTATGCATCCTTGCTAAAATTTATAGAAATATTGAAGACCATAAAGAAGTCATCAATAAATTACAAGGTTTGAATTCTCCCAGTTACAATCTGTACAACACTTTCAGTACTGTTAAAAGGATTTAGATACATGCATTGAAGGATAAGCATAGCTGATTGTATTTTTCATTGTAATTTGCATTGTTGTTTATCCTGCTAACGGTTTTCTACTTTAAAATTTAATTTATTATAATTTTTCATTTTTAGTGGTTTCAAAAACAAAATAGATGTGAAATTTCTGTGATAGAACATATATGAATGACCAAAGAAACCTTAATTTCTCTCTTCTTTTATTCACTCCATATGTAAAGTTCAGTATTGCAGCCATGTGACAAATTGTCTAACTCAAATGAGGCTTTTTCTGCACTCTAGGTAGATACATAGATAGATTGATACTTACATATATACACACCCTTAAACTGTCATGATGTTTACATTTTTCTCCACTTGGAATTCATCTGGTCATTAAAAAATACACTATCTTCTTAGTAGAGAAACCTACTTTTCTATTACAACAAAAATTATAAACCAAAATGGTACAAACCTCTCTAACAAAGACTTTATATTAACACTTATATGCACATCTGTTTTCTGATCCATATTGTCCATAATACTTAATAACGTCTTAAAAAATAACTTTGATTTTGCTTCTTGGTATTTTGGGAAGTCAGAATATTTTTTCAGGAGCCTAATCTGCTGCTCTAAAAATAAAAAACCTTGGTCTTGATATCATTTGCACCAGCTAGACCTATTTTATGGCATCAATGGCTATGCTATGTTTTACACTAGGAAGGGAATATGTAAATAAAGAACTATTTTAAACAGATAGTTTGCAGACAAAGAGAAACTAAATCTTCCTCTTTTTGAAGCTAGAATATCAATAATATGTAATTTTGAAGAGAATTATTTGTTAGTGATGGAAAAAAAAATTATTTGTTGTGTTATTTGTGGTATCCATGCGAAGAAAGGTAATTAGGTGCTGTACTTCCTTGTGATGCAGAGGGATTACTGTGCTCTGAACTATATATATGCTGAGTATAGAAAAGGCCACTTCTTGAGAGACATCTGTTAGTTTGGATGTTACTCAGTTTCTGTTCCCCTCTAAGCTCATCATTACAAATGAGAGAATGGGTCATTGGCAGGAAATACTCTGCCTGAGTTATTCTTACTATGTTGAGCATATGGCTCCATTATCTGTCACTGCTTAGAACCCTTTCACTTTATCTTGTTGCTAAAATGCTTCTTGATTTCTAAACACTCAAGAGATATAAAAAATTCTCAAGGATCAATTTGATCATGAGAGCTTTAATTCCTAGGCTTTACAAGAATATTTTTTTTTCCTCTTAGGACCATGAATTCTAATTAAAACAAGTATAAGACATTTAAAAAGAGTGTATTATGCTTAATGCCACTAACTATATTTTTTTCTTATGAATGTCTCTAATTAACAGAAAGTTACCCTTTGAGACAAAACATTTAAAAAACTCCATTCAAGGACTTTCTATCTGCTCTGTCAATTCTTGCCTAATTTTTCATATATAAAAAATAAGAAATGGACTGTTTTATTGTTTGGGGGTTTTCTGTGGGGTTTGTTTGGGGTTTTTTTTGGTTGGTTGGTTGTTTTTTTATTCAAGCTTTAAGGTGATTCATTCCAGAACTAGTTCTGTAAGAGTGACCTGAAAAATAATTGAGAACACAAAAGTGTGACATTTTAAACCATATTAGGAGACATCCAGTGCTTGGAATACTTAGCTGAGTGGTATAAAACAGTGAAGAATTGAAGAGATGATAAAGCCAATTAATAAAGCCACAGGCAACTACAAAATATTTGCAACATGTCACCCTGACATGACTTAATGTACTCCTGTATTGATGCACAGTGAAAACATTGCAAGGCAATATTAAGGCATCCTGCTGTGATTATTTTGTGGTTCTCCGTGACTATCTGACACTATTATATTAGTTCTCTTTTCTCTTCATGACTTCTTAGAGGACCCAGATTATTTCACTTTGTGTATCTCTTTCTCTCTTTTCTAAACTCCTTTTTTACTATGGTGGTTTTGGTTGGTTGGTTGGTTGGTTGGTTTGACTGGTTGGGTTGTTGGGGTTTTTTTCTGGTTTTTTTTCAGTGAACTGGGTTTATTTGTTCATAACTTTATGACTTTATTAAGGCAACTGCAGAGATCTTACTTTCTGGGTATTTTCTGGTCATATCCAATAGAAAAAGAGCTTTATAGAGTCTTACTGACTATTTAGGAACTATAGGCAGGGATAAAAAACATAGTCCAGAAGGATCCCACTAACTCAGCCCTTTGTTAGCCTTGATAATATGATTATAATGTAAGGAAATGCATTGACTTTTAAAAAGGAAAGTCTTCAAGCTTTTGGTATCTCAAATTTCAGCCCTAATGCAAGATGTCAGAGGTACAGATTCAGCACAGCATATGGCTTTAAAGTTGTTATTACAGATTTAGAGCATATAGCCATTTTCTGTTCTGTGAAATTACTTCCCATGAAATATAGTCTTCAATTTGCATTTTACTCTTCTATTCTCCTTTATTTTATCCTCTATATATATTTTAACTCCCACACCACTCACTACTGGATAATACTAGCTGATGAGTCAGTAACATGAAGGTAGCACAGACACTATCACTACTAAGTTTCATTTTCTAGTCTCTGAAGATGCAGCCACCAGTTTTGTTGCAAAGAAAAATGACTTGTATTGCACATGAGATATGTGGATACTCAAAGTGAGTTTTATATGATGGCCAGAATGAACTTAAAAGGGAAATGATGTGTCCCATAGAAGGTATTACAGTAGTTAAAGGTAAATTTGGGTGATTTATGGTTGAAGAATGAACAAAACACAATAAGGATGGGGGAACTTTACTCTCCCTGTTCCTCATATCTTTTCGCAGTCAGAACACAAAGGCAGGAAAAAATTTATAGAATAAGTGGGCAATGAGTATCCTGGATGTGTTTCTACCCCATAGACATGAGAGCTGCTCAAAGTCAAGAGTTAATTTTGACCTAGGAAGACCATGATTTGGATTCTAGCAGATTAGATGTGGCAAATGAAACCTTGGGAGTAGTAAAACAAGTTACATATCTGATGAACAATGGTGAGTACAGGAGGATTGTAGAAAAGCAGAATGATATTTTTCAAAGCCATCCAGTTCAATAAATGTTCCATTCCTGTTAAAAACCAGAGAAACCAGGAGTTGAGGCTGAAATTCATCTGATGTAAAACTTAAGGAGCTGACTTAAAGAGCTTAGCTGGTCACCTATAGTTCCCTTTACTGTAAATACTTAAAGAGCTTAGCTGGTCACCTATAGTTCCCTTTACTGTAATAGACAAATTAGAACATCTAATTCATCTCATTATAATGGAAATAGCTAAAATAGATTAGATTAATCACACCCTAAAAGGCATTAATTACCTCTTTTTTATAAAAAGCCTCTCTGTTGAGCAATGCTCTGGATGTATACATTACAGATATTTAAAGTTAAGCTACATACATCTTTTCTTCAGCATACAATTCTTCCATGAACCTTTGAAAGATTTCAGAAGTATTTATACCTATAAAAACTTATAAAATTGAAACGCAGAAGATTGCAACCTTTACATCTGTACATTTTTTCCTACACTGTGCAAGAAACAGTCGCAGATATAAATAACAATTGAGACAAATATTCCACAGATATATTGCACCAACAATGAATCCACAAAACACTTCTGAATGTTACAGACAAACAAGCAAATTTAAAAAGTATTATTAACAATGGTAATATTGATGTAAGAAAAGCTGCCTTCAGTAAAATTAAAACTAATCATTAAATTATGCCTTTTTAAAATGATGCCTAAAGACCCTTTTAGTTTTTTTGATTTTGCTAATTTTTATAAGCTTTATATGTAATTATAGTAGAAGTAGATTTTAGAAGTAGCTATATTATATCCCTCACCATTTAGCACAATAGTTTATACACTCTCTACCCCATCACCCCATTCTATGTTCTCCATATCAATCCTACCCCTGAATTCTAGTAGAAAATGTTTAGTCTTTTGTCAAGGCAGGCCTCTCTGTTTGAGGACATCTAATCCTGGCCTGAATCACAAGAGTACAGTCAAGAGCTGGGTGACAGTGTACCCTCTGTGCTCTGAAGAAGATGAAGGTGATGAAGAGGTGGTCCCGAAAAACACCCTAGACCCATTTTCTAGGGGGTGGGCTGGGGGTGGACCAGGGCAAAAGCTACGGGGTGGAAACACTCGGGTTGGTCGGCCAGTATTAAAATTGTAACATCTCAGGCACAGAAGGTGCGTGCGTCTCGTGATCTTTATGCCTAGGCACAAATTAAACCCTTTTCTTATCTCATCCCCAATTAACTGCTCCGGAGTTTTTTTTCTCAGCTCCTGACAGGTAACAAAAATAATTTTCTGAGAAGCAGAAAGTGATAAAAAATTATCACCTGCTTTCTTCTTTGTCCTCTTCTGACATGCTGCCATGGTGTTTGTTTGTTTAGCATTTCTGCAATAACAGAATAAGGGAAGCAGCAGTTCACAAGAAAACCCACATAGAGATAGTGAAAATGATAAAGCACAGACTTTTTTTTCATGTAGAACCAAATATTCCTCTGTGTCTCTGTCAGTAAGATTCCTAAAGAACACTATCTTTTTTCTGTATTTGTGATTGAATATTTTCTTATTTCAGAAAAGAATGACTGTTACTGGTGCTAACTTTTTAAATAATTTCATACAGAAAAAGCATGTGTCTTCAAACACAGTAAAGAGCATCTCTGTTATGCAGTTTGAAGTGAAGTTTGGGACAAGCTTCCAGGAGAATACCCAGTGGCTAAGACTGAGGATTGTTGTAACTACTGATGTGGTATCATATTTTTCTTGTTGTAAATTTGTAAACCCACAGTTTTTCTTCTCTTTATTTTACTGTATCATGATCTTGTCCTTCTTGTCACATTATCATGTGGCCCTACAATACAACTCAGTAACATTTTTAATTCACTAATAATGATTTCCAAATTCTATCTCTTCTGCCTCTAAAGCAGAAATCACCTTGGTTGTGATGCCTGTACAGAACAATTGACAGAAGAGTCTCACATGGAAAATATTCCTATCTAAATGTCCATATTCAGCACCATTCATGGACTCTGTATCATTGAGATTTCCTGAAACAGTGAAATTATTTCTCTCAGCAAGCAGCATGAAATACTGGCCTATGAATACTTACCTGTACCTCTTACCCTCAAATTTCAAATGTCTAATACTTACATCTAAAGTCGTATTCTTTTTTTTTTTGTTCGGTGTGGTTGTATGTGGGTTTTTTTTGTTTTTTGGTTTTTTTTGGTTTAATATCCCAGATTTTTTGGGGTCTTTCGTTTCTTATCTGTAGAAAAGTGTGACTAGGTCAGAGAATATATCATAGCCTTATCTCCTGATAACATATTTAGAAAATCTATTATAATATAATGTTAGGCACAAAACTCTCTTTGGAAATCTTCAGAAGCCACAAACTTTTTTCACATATTTTATAAAATCTAAAGCAACTCCCTAAATGGGACCAAATGTTCATTTCTGTATGTAGAATTTAGATGTCTACAATGCAGAGATCTACATCTGAGCTAAACTGAAAGATCTTCACGGTCACGTCTCAATCAGGCTGAACAAAGAGCTTTGGCTGGAAATCAGGAAAATAAAGAGAGCTTATATAGTTACGTAAATCATAATATGCAGCAATGAAAAACTTTTTGAGAGACAAAACCTTAATTGCAAATGTATAACACCTTTTCTTCTGCTAAATTTTGGGAAGCAGGAGATTTACGAATTATTGACTGTTGTGAATGTAATCCAAAACAATATACAGAAGCATCATTATCCCTGTACTGTACATCCATTTACTGAGGCAGAGAAAACTAATATTAGCAAAAGCACCCACATGAATCCCAAGTGTGGTTATATTTGAAATTAAGGTACTGCTTTTAGTTGTCTTCAAGTTAAAGTCTTTGTATACATTAGATATTATAGTCAGTGAAAAAAGATTACCTTAACCAAAGGTACATTAATTAGTTCACTTAAATATAAGAATCTAATGACATTTAAGACACCCTAGGATATCTGAGAAATATGCAAAGGTCTATCAGTGGGAGACTGGTTACTTTCTGGAATGGTAGATGAGTGTCAGAGATAATTCCCCAAGTCAACTGAAATGACATTAAACATCTCTGTGTGAGTAGTTGAATCAAGTTCTACATTTCTACATTAGACTGATCCAATACTATTGAAGACTTTGTGGACTGTTTTGACATGGTCTCTACTAGTTATAATCTATCTCATTAATATGTCTACAGATGGAAATCCAAATATAATTATCTTACTCTTGCACTTGATTATACCACTTAAGCTAAGTCCAGCTGCCTAAATGTCATAATCTCAGGCTGTCTGAGATGCCATACAGTAACCAAGACACTTACACAGTACTTGAAAATATAGTGTAGTATAGAAGCATTATTGGATATGCAACCTTCACCTTCCAGGGAAGTAGCTACAACCCAATCAGGATATCCTTATGTACCTCAAATGGTCCTGGATACCAGTTTAGTGGACTAAATAAAGCCAGGATACAAATTTTCCAGACTAATTAATGCTTCTAAGTCTGAATATTGTCAGAAGGCTTATTTGTTCACACAGTTTCTAAAAACTAAACCATCATATTTTTATTTAAGCTCTGAAAAATCCAGTTGACAAATTTTTTGTGTTTTAGCCAGAATATGAACACTCAGAAGCTACTCCAAGCCAAAAGACAGCGAAGAGAAAGACCTAAGCTATTACATTTATGTGGTAAAGTGAGGAAAGTAAATATTTTGTTAACCTTCTGTTTTGAAGAAACCGTGCAGCGAAGAATGTTAGTAAATTCACTTCCTAATATTTCTTAATTTAAAAGTGATTCACTGTGTTTCAAATCATAAAGTTTTCTTTCTGTGTTACACCTTTGCTTACTAAAAAAAATAATAATATTAAGGTGTTCTGAAAAGTCTTGATACAATTCTCTGCGTGTTCAGTTGTATAATCATTAAGACAGAAATTTTGTTAACAGAAATCTGGCTTCTGATTTAGCAAAAAGTTAAACTGAGAAGCACAATTAGGGTTGCTAAAGAATTGTTCTTGATATATGAGAACAGAACAATAATGATGTTGAAAAAATTTCCATCACCTGATTAGCACAACAGAAGTTATGCCTTGTAATTAATTTATAGTTTACTCTTTTTACCCAGAAAGGCAACAATCACGGAGAAGTCTCTTGAAACCCCTATTTCCCTAGCTATTGATAACCCACATCAATTGAGGGTTTCCCCACATGCAAGACTGAGCAAGGGAATCCTTGGACTGGCAGGAGTTTATGATCTTTACTGTGGCTTAACTGAGTTTACCTCTCCTTTCAAGCAAGCCGTGACTGCTTTGCTTTTTTGCTGCAGAGAATTATCTGAAATTAATTTTGGGTACTTTCTAATTTGTTTTGTCTTCCAAATCTTCTCCTTTCCCCAGCCTGTTCTTTTATAGCTGGAGACAAAAAGAAAGTAACAACCTCATGATATTTTTGCAATTGTTTTGTAGACTTCAGTTTCCCTCTCATTATACTGTCAGAGGTTGAAATGGTTAATGATTTACATGTTCTGAGATTGCCAGGGGACTTTCGCACACTGGGAAGAGGCAGCTGGACCCAATCCCCTTCCGCCAGTGCTGCTGAAGGGGTTGAGTCCTTAAAAGGCAGGAAGAGCTATGTTTACCACGCCCTTCACATGAACTCTGTGTGTCTAGTCTGGGATGCTGGAGACATTGGAGGTTCACAGCATGACCTATCAAAGCCCATCCTCCCGCCAATCCTGAAAGGCAGGGAAAACCCTTTTACTGTCCCCCTCACAGGAATTTTGTGTGTGCCCTGGAGGCTTTGGGGGTTTGTGGCATGGCCCATGACACTATTCCATAGTAAAACTCCCCACCTTGGAGAGCTGCAAAGGCATTCTGGAAGTATATAATAACTCATAACTTCTTTGAGTGTGTGGGTTTTCTCTCTTCTAGCCCCTGCAGATCAAGACCACAACTTTGGCTGATGGGCGTGGAAGCTGCAACTGCCAAATTTCATCACTGGATCCCATGGGCAGTGACTATGTATATCTTTCCATCTCTATTCTTTCTTTCCCTTTCTCTCCCTTATGCATTTTCCCAAAGGTTATCTTTATACCGTATTGCTACCTCTGTGCCATTTGCTATAGATGATAGATATAGATGATAACACCTGAAATGGTGTTTACTTTTGAAAAAAGTGTCCTAAAATAAATCCTACATATATACGTTTTCAAACACCCATTATTCAGTGTTGTTTCACTCTAATCCACTCCAACAGATTTTTTAATAAGAACCTAGCTTATCCTCCCCTTCCGTAGGGCAGGTCGCAACAGATACGTAGAGTATAAATGAAAGAACACCAAGTTCCAATACTATTTTTTTCCAGGGTTACTGGGAGTAGGGCTGAAGTAAAAGAACTCTGTACCTTACATGAGGAAAATGTAAAAGGATTGCTTTTCATAATAAACTATTTTGATCTTTCATTCTGTTGCAGACTAGCTTGCTCAAAAAAGAAAGCAAAGACAATGCAAGACTTGCAGATTAGTTCAAAGATATGCTTTGTCAGATAATATGATGAGTTTTTTAAATCTGTAATAACATTGATAATTTATAACGGTAATTGACTCCTTAAGATTTGATCATGTTCTGGTTCAGACAAATAAGGTTTTTAAAAAATAGGGTAACTTGATTTTAACAGTTTGACAGAGAAGCCAGAGATGTCTCTCCCTCACAGTCTTCTTTCTTACTGTACATTAGTTAGCACCTTACTTCACTGAAGATTCCTCAGATCAAAGCATTCTTTTTAACAATAGCTCATGGAGAGAAATGAGAGGTGGAAACAGATAAAATGGAGAAAAAGTGAATAAGAACATAAGCTGTGAAGATTTCAGCATTGTTCTAATTCTCAGGTAAGGCAGTAGCACTAGAGGTAGTCCTGGCAAGAGATCTGTCTCATTGTTTTGCAAATGATGATACAATGATACTGCAATGCAAGATAAGCAAAAAACAGCTGAATTTTTAGTTTTATTGGTACTCAGTTTTCTGTTTTAACCTTTCTTTTTCATGAGATTTAGGTATTTTTAAACCACTAGTGTTAAGTGAGTAATGGTAATCTAACTAGAAGACATTCCTAAAACTTCAAATGATAATGCCTTCAAAAAGTAAAGGAAATTAAAGGGGAAAAAAAAGTCATACAAAATCAGAAAAAAAATACAATTTATAAAGCTTTCTAACATCTACATCTGCTAGGTCAATATATTATTTTGAAAGGCATATTTGAGATTCCCTTGTAATTGCTAATTTGAGATCACATTGTAAAGGGGACTACAGATGTCAAACAGGGGAAAATATTAATAGAAGATACAAAAAAAGATTTTTTTAAAAAGCACAGTAAGCTGAAGAATAGAATGAGAACAGATTGGAAGTACTGTCTGAGAAACTAGACTATACTGTGGTAGAATGAGTTAAAAGAAGAAAACTCTGCATGCATGCATAACTGAAGAAAACAGACCTGTTCTTTACCTTTGACTTTTTTTCAGTGATTGCATTTGGAAATGATCAGAGGTGCTTTTTTTCCTTCTGTTGAATAGCTTCTAGGCACAAATTATTTTTCACTTAAACCCACAGATATAGCTTTCACAGACTGTATGTTCTTTAATTGAAAAAAGTCATTAAACGAATTTGAGTTAAAGAAGCTTTTGTGTCCTCACCACATAATTGATATTCCTCTGAAGACACCAAAGAGCATGAGTATTAATTTAAGTTTAAAAAAAGTCAAAATTCTAATGAAGGTCCTAAGCACAAGTTGAGTTTTTTTCTTTTTTTTCCCCTTTTATCATGAAGACAAAGACTAGTACTGCAAATCACAATTAGTGTCACTAAGACAATTTGGAGGCCAGTAGCTATTGGTGTACCCCAGGGTTCACTATGGGGTTCTGTCCTATTTAACATCTTCATTAATAATTCAGATAATGGGGCAGTGTACACTCAGCAAGTTTGCTGATGGTGCAGGGTTGGGAGGGATCTCAGAAGGCTGAAGGAATGGACTGACAGCAATCTTAAGAAACTCAGCAAAGGTAAATGCAAAGTCCAGCATCTGGGGAGGAATAACATTCCTTTATCCCTTGACAAACTGGGAAAGTGGTGAGATTGCAATAGGAGTCACTGAAAGAAGTTTTGCGCTATGGTTTCCCAAAATAAAATAGGAAGAAAATGTGACCTAAACTGTGAAAAATGTAACCTCCATTATATGAGTTGGTGGTCGCGATCTCCCCCGCTGCAGTTACCTTTTACCCAGGCAGAGTTGATTTCAGCACAGTTGCTGAGTTGGCCCAAAAATTCTGCATTTTTTTTTGTCCCTTATTGATGATACATTCTTCTTCCCCAGCTTTATTAACCTCCTCCTAGGTCTCAGATAGCACTCTAGAAAATTGTACCACCTTTATCTTATCTAAAGTTTCTGCTGTGGTGGCTTAACTTACAGTCCACATTTCAGGTATCCACGAAGGCATATTCAGAGGGGTCTTCAGTGGTTGTCTGTCCCATAACTTGGGGTGATCTTTGTTTGACCAACAATATGCACATGAGCACTTGCTTCTTTGCAGTTTCCCAAAGTGAGAATTTTTGTCTGGATGCAGACAAGGATATGCTATTACCCAGATATTACCCAGGGTATGCTAGCCAGATCTCACCTCCACCAGGCCTGGAGTTAGCACCATCCTGTCACTCCATTCGGTGCTTATTTCATGGCAAAACCCTTCTGTGGCCTTAACAGTGTTTGAGAGAGGCAACTGTGATCTTTAAGTCCTTACAACTCCTCTTCACTGTTTTTCTCCCTACCCTTTTATGCAGTCTTTTTAGCATTCTCAGTTGCCAAGAACTTCTGAATTTATGAAACGTGGCATTTTAGTTCTTTTTGTTCAACAGAACTGTGAAACACACAGGACTTTCTCTTCTTGCACATCATAACATTCACATCACGAGCACGCGGCTGCACTCCTTAAAAGCTGCCACTGACTACAGTTCATGTAGGTTCTGTTTAAGACTTTCTCTTTCCAAAGACTTTTTTAAAGACAAATTTTCATTTAGTGTTTCTTTAAAAATAAAGTGAAGACAAGGTAGGGAACTGTAGAACTGTTTCAGATGAGCATAATCCCTGTTTTAGAACTTTTTTACAGCAGTGTAATAGCCACAAGTCAAATGGAGTGTCCAGTAATAAACAGTAGCCTGTAAACTCAGCAAATTATTTTATTCTCTATACACCTATTCTTACATCTTATTTGTAGATGTATCTGAAAAGTAACTGTATTTTGGAAAGTAAAACCTTACAAAGCATATTTTTCATCATAGTTTGAGAAGACCCGAGGATAAAAATAATTCTGTTTCACAGACCTCAATTTTCTGTTAATAATATATGTCTTTGAATCTGTCTGTCTGTTTGAATCAATCTGTCTGTTTGAATTGAAAGGCAAAATGTTTCAGCTGTAAAAAAATGTAGTGGGTTTACCCTGGTTGGACAGCAGACACCCAGACATCCACCAAGGCCACTCCATCACTCCCCTCTGCAATTGGACAGGAAAGAGAAAATATAACTAAGCTTTTCTGGATTGAGATAAGGACTAGGAGAGATTACTCACCAAATACTTCAAAACAGACTTGACTGGAGATATTAAGTGAATTTATTACTAGCAAAATCAGAGCAGGATAATAAGAAGTAAAATAAAGCTTAAAAACTCCTTCACCTACTCCTCCCTCCTTCCCAAGGGAGACAAGGTTACAGTCAGTTCATCACAAGTTGTTTCTGCCACTGCTCAGGGACAGGAGTCCTTCCCCTGCTCCATCGTGGGTTCCCTCCAAGGGGGGACAGTCCTCCACGAACGTCTTCAATGTGAGTCCATCCCATGGGCAATAGTTCTCCACAAACTGCTGCAACATGGGTCATTCTTTCACAGGGTACAGTCCTTCAGGCACAGATTGCTCCAGTGTGGGTCCCCCACAGAGTCACAAGTCCTACCAGGAAACCTGCTCCAGTGTGGGCTCCTCTTTCCATGGGTCTGCATGTCCCTGCCAGGAGCCTGCTCCAGCACAGGTTTCCTATGAGTTCACAGCTCTCAGGCATCCATCAGCTCTGGCATCCATCAGCTCTGGTACAGGTCTCCTCCATGGTCTGCGGGTGGATCTCTGCATCACCACGGTCCTCCCTGGGCTGCAGGGGGGAACATCCTGCTCCACCATAGGGTGCAAGGGAATCTTAGCCCCACCACCTGAAGCACCTCCTCCCTCGCCTTCTCCACTGACATTTGTGTCTCCAGAGTTGTTCCTCTCACTTCACTCTTCTCTGACCACAATTATATCTGCACAATAACTTTCTTTTTTTTTTTTTTTTGTTCCTAAATATATTATCACAGAGGTGTTACCACCATTTCTGATTGGCCCAGCCTTGGCCAGCAGTGGATCTGACCTGAAACCAGTTGGAATTGGCTTTACCAGACATGGAAGAAGTTTCCAGCAGCTTCTCATAGAAGCCACCCCTGTAGCCCCCCTGCCAAAACTTGGCCATGCAAACCCAATGTAGAAAATTTCTCTGGCTGGAATGCTATGGGTTCAAGAAGTTATAAAGTATCTGGGTCTACACCTGGAAAGGTAGACCCTGATCATAGCCCATAAGAGCTTGGTCTGCTGAGCAGCTGTGAACTTGGAGCAGGAAATGCAAGTTTTGTGGGGAGTTCTCAATTCTCCACCTGGCAAGCTGAAAGCAAGCCAAGAGCCTTGAAGACTTGGCTAGGCAGAGTAACCTGGGAGTCAGGACTCAGCTCCTAACAGCTTGCCGTGTGGACTGCTGAAAAGTTGGTAGCCTGGAAGTCCACCAACAGCCTTCATAAAAGGCAGGTGGGTGAGCTAGCTTTGAGGATTACTGTTGGAAACCCTCATCCTTTCTATCACAGCTTTGTTAAAATTGAACTGTCTCCCACAAGCACTTTAGTTTTGATGGATTTGTAGTCTCTGCTCCATCTAACAATTTACAAAACACTGATTCTGGAGTCTTCCATTTGGAAAGTAAGGCTCTTCACAGGAAGACAAATGTTCTCAGAAAACACATACAGTTATATTCAACTGGCAAACAAAAATCCACACAAAACTAATTGAAATATTCTTTCGTGCATGGCGAATGAAATCTTCTTTGACTGGCTTCTTTTCAACATTTTTAGTATGCTGTATTGCTCAGCTGCATTTTTGAGATGGAGAATACTGTTTCTTGCTTGTGCACTTATTTGTCAGATATTTGTCAGTTCTCAACATTATTTTGGAAAGGGATGACACTAATGGAATGCATCAGTGAAGTAACTCAGCTAATGACTCCATCATTAAAATGTTGGTATTTCTACAGATTAAAAGCTCCAACTAATACTGAGGACAGAAAGTTTTTCCTTTTTTCCATAATTTATATAAATTTAGGGTTTATTTAATCTAACTGTTCTACAACTTGAAAGACCAGGAGTAAAAACAGGGAACTTGTTAGTAAAGTCCTGATTTTTGAATTTTCATATTATTAGAATAACTTTTTCAACAAAAGAAATGTCATATTTTTCTTGCCCTTTATTTAATAAATCATTCTTTATAAACAGAGAACAATGTAATGTGATAAATATATTTAAATAGCTTTATTTGTGTTAATTCCCCTTTTTACACAGAATGGTATCGCGATTTTGTGGGAGTTTTATCTCTGGTCTCTGTAAGCACTATTTAAAAGACATATTCTATTTCTGTAAAACAGATTTCAGATAGTTCACAAGAGCATTAATAGCAAATAGATAACACTATGGTAATACTTCAGCAAAGGTTCAGTAATTCTCAAGAGCACCCTTTATACAAATGTAACCTGACTGCACTTGCAATTGCTGGATCTTCTGGATTTCAAAAGAACTGTGTGTTATTCATTTATTATGACTGGGAATTTCAAAGCCAATAAGCACTGGATATTGTCTCCTTTTTTTTTAAACACATCCTCTCTCACTATATTCCATTTTTTTTCCCAGGAGTTATTGTTTCTATGAGAGTTTGTTTTGTTGGAGCTTTGGGCTTTGTTTTGTCTTAGTTGGATTTTTTAAAATTCTATCATGTGATCTAATTGGGATTTCACTACAATTTCTTTTTGTCATAAAACTAATGTGAGCTTAGCTCATTAATGTGAGTGTTCTTAATTTTATAGGTACTGTGCAGTGGTTCTAGCAAACACCTTGAAATCACCAGAAATGTTATCCCTTATAACAATGTGAGGGCTCTACTGATCTTTTCCTGTGCTGAAAATCACCATACATCTACATAACCTTTAGCCATCTAAACTTACTGTAATTAATAACTTGCTCATTTTTTTTTTACAGAATGGTGGCTATGAGTCACATTTACTTTTCAAATGGTGTAGACTGTCCATTTCAAGAAGGCAGTCATATAGCCTGGCCATTCCAACTATCTAGCCCTTTTTTTCATGGTTCAAAGTACCCTTCCCTGAGAATGTAACACTTTGGATTAAACTCTGAAAAGATCATAAATGCTGTACAAACATGCTGTAGAATTTCAGGCATTGGTTTGATATGTGTGTACCTTAATATTAACTTCTTGCACCTCCTGCAAAAGAATGTAATAAGTAGTTGTTTTTTTTCTTCCTGCCAAGAGAGAGCAATGGATCAAAATATGATCATGCTATTAACAGGCAGGGAGTCAGATCAAATCTAATGAATTTTGAATTATTCTCTCACAGTGAGAAATATGATTATAGAAAAGTTTTCTTTTAACAAGGTGTGCTGTCGGAAAAAGAAAACATTGCATATTTCAAGTAACTAATCATAAAGACAACAGAGAACATAAACCAGGAATTAGTTATTTCCAACTTCAAGCTATCCCAAATTTGCTTCAGTCTTATATGTTTTTGTATTTATTCTAAGATGTATTGAAAGGGAATAAAAGAAGCGTGTAGAAAAGAGAAAAAATCCACAAAGAAAAATAAAGTTAGAAAGTTCTGAAAACAAATGTAAAATTGGATCAAACGAAGGCTTAGATAAGCAAGTCAAAAAAAAAATCTAATTAAAAAAAAAGTCATATTACCTTTTACCACAACCTGGAATGCTTGTATTTGTTTTACTCACAAACAATATATAGCTTTCTCTTTCCTCTAGCTATCTGTAATATTAGCTTTAGCTTTATTGACTTCCCTAGTGGGAAATTCGATTGGCTGAAAAATTTACTCTATTTTTTTTCTTTTTTTTTTCTTTTTTTTTTTCTGAAAAGCAAACAAAAAATGTAAAACTGAAACAAGATTTCATAGGAACAGAAATTCTTTCACTTCATTAGTAGTTCAAAAATTATTTCAAGAATAAGTATTCCTGCCTGTTATTTTGTTAATTTACATCTGAAGCTTTTTCTGTTCAAGAACAAATGATGCATTTCATGCATGTTGACAGGTATATGTTTTCAGATCTATCAGTAGTGTCACACAATGCCCAGAGGTCTTAACTTTCAATTTTTCACTTTAAGTGGGAAAGTACCAAACTACCTTATTCAGTCCTGAAAACAGATTAACTGAGTTTATTCCCTCTCTTGTAAGAAAACCAGAATGTGTTGCCAGGTCATAGTATTGTAAAAGGTCTGTCTAAACAGCATATTTTCCCTGAAGAATTCTTCAAAGTCCTCTGATGAAAAGGATTCAATGAGCTTTTTGTGCTTCCTCCTGACCACTACATGTAAAAGCCTCAGGCAAATATTCAGAGATCAGTTTGGGATCAGTTGAGGGTGGTAGTGGGGGTACTGGTATGAGACAAGATGTGGATCCTCAGTGAGAGCTGGGACACAAGGAGAGAACTGAATCATACCAGACACATCCCACGGAAAAAAAAAGGCAAACCAGAGTGTTGGTGCAGGTTCTGAGGTGACAGGAACTACGATGCAGCCAAGGTGAGGTCTAATGATACGCACAAATAAGGTTTAGATATATTTTCCATATGTTTGTCTTCCAGCTGGATAACTTATTACTTTACAGTTTGTTGGTCTATTGAGTTAATGACACATTAAAGGTAAAGATTTAGCGGAAACAGAGAGGTCCTACTACAAAACATCTAGCAGCACTATTTAATACTTAAATACCATATATTTCTTCTCTTCGGTGTGGCTTATGGCTCCTGGAATTCTTCACAGGTTGGTATTTGAGACTGTCAACTTTTATATGGATTATCACCCCACAGTTCTTATCAAGACTGGAAATTCTCTGGGATTCAGTAATGTTTGGTGAAGGGACACAGGCCAAATAGATCGAATAATTATAGATTTAAAAATCCTATTAGTAGGCCTACAGCACTTACCTCATGAATCTGTATAGGCTGAGCACATATCAGAAAGCAATTAGAGAAAGTTAAAAACAAACATGGTATCAAGCCTTAAGAAGGGAGCTTAAGCTGAACCTATGTGTTCATCCAGTTATAGGAAACATGTAATTTGATTCTGTAATTGCAATTCTGTTATTATCTTTATCACTAGGAATCTTATTAACAAAAATGGAGAGTATAAAAGCATATTACACAAGTATGAGTGATGTCAAAGGGTTTGAATATTTTTCTTAAGCTGGTAGTAAATTACAGCTAGGAATAAAAATTTGCAATAACAGAGTTGTTTATTGTAAATAGTTGCTAACAATTGGATCTGTACTTTTATTACTGCTACTTGGAAAAAGGGTTGGATGAGTTCTCTGAACTTACTTCCAATGTTGAAAAGGAATTAAGTAGATTTCTTCAAATGTGGTTCATAATACTTTGTTTTTCTGCTTGAACTGTTCATTTGCTCTAAATAGGAAGTGCAGATGAGGATTTAGGATAGAGAGGTAACTGGAGGGCCTATTGGTATATAAAGTGATGAAACAATAAAGTAGTAAAATTAACTATTCTAATGAGTGACGACAAGGATTAATGCAACAGCATGTGGAAGGGAGGTGGGAGAAAAGCCTGCATGAAAAACTACATTTACCAGTAAGTAGTTCATCCTTCCATTACTTATTAAAGGAAAATTAAAAAAAAAAAAAACTGGAAAAAAATGTGGGCAAAATTTTGCCCTTCTATTCCAGTAATTTCATCTCAGAATCCCTTTCATAAACATACTGAGTTCTGTCTCATAAGTGATAAGTTTTTTACCTCCTTTCAGCCCCAACAGTCTGTTCCTGAACATGTCTAACTGATCAATACGAAATTTCATCTCACTGCAGATTAAATTTTTCATCAACAACTTGCACTTCTGTGTGATATGATAGTTCAACACATAAATGCTGCTGTACTTTTCTGCAGGGTCTGCGGGTTTCAGTAATTAGTATTTAGGGACCTTGAATTCCAGAACCACCACATTGTGGTGTCCACATTCTGGACACCAGAAATGTCACTCTGGTTTCTCTCACTGGCTGGAATGACAAAGCAAATCTCTGGTAAAATGATGGAGAAATGATAAAATATGTTGCATAACTGTTCAGTGAGGAAAATCTAAATGTGACAAGCCAAATTTTTCTTTCTTTACAATATGTATTTCAGTTTTGTTTATATAAAGAGATGTCTGCAGATTTGGGTCTTCAAACTGTATTTACGCAGCCCAAGAATTCAGATCAACTTTAACTTTTCGGCCACCGTTTGGACATGGTTTTTTGAACTAAATGTTAGGATGTACTTTTCCTCAAATCCAGTTAAGGGTAGATGAATTGCATGTTGTTGCTGTTTAGTTGTTTTTGGGGTTTTTTTCCCAATAATTTGTCAAGGTATGTAGATGTAACAGATGACAGTTCTTTGTTAGCTGCTACATTTTGTTTTTCTTATTAACTACATTTATACCTACAAATACTTCTTTGATGTTAGCGGACAGCAATCAAGTAACATCTTATCGTTCTTATCTGGATTAAACAAGTCACGTTCTTTAGCCTGCTGTCAAGCAGTAGCTGTTTCATTCTCTGACAATCTTCCTAGGTCTTCCTGTGTTTGCTCCATTCTGAGTTCTTTTTTTATAAGTATGAGTAACCGTAGTCATATATGCATTTGGCAAGAAGGCTAACCCAGCATAAATTGTACAGAGGGATCAGTATCTTCCTGCCTCTGCTGGAAATCTCTGTTCTGCTGTACTAAGATTTCTTTTGTCTTTTTCACAGCTCCGTCAATTTAGCAGCTAGAAATTATTCTGTGATCAACAAGCAGAATGAAGTCCTTTTGTTTGTTGTTCTATAGATAAGTTCCTAGACTGATGTCACAGAAGTTTATTTTATTAAGCCTGAAGCATATGATCCTCCATGTTTACCAACTGTATTGCATCTCAAAATTTCTATCATCACAATAGTTGGTTTCTCCTGTATATATTAATTTTTTTTTATAGACAGGACTTCCCAACTTTATTTCATCACATATTCTCTGAGCCAAATCCTGTCTTCTGTGTTTTAGATAAAAATAAATATAAATTACAAAATACATAAATAAATAGTCCTAAAAACTGTACTTGTGAAATACCACTGAACTGGTATCTGATCTTTCAAAATCTCTTGTCATCTTCTTGTCAGGTTGTTTCTCCCATGCTTTTTAATTGAACTATAAACCCATCTTTACTATTTTTTTCCATAAAGAATTGAAAGAGATGCCCTGATTTGGTCCAAATACAGAAAGTATTGCAGTTCTCATCTATCTAAAAAACCTACAAAGCTGTTGCAATTTATGTTAGCATATTTTATGATTGATAAACCAAGATTACACATTTCATTTTTTATTTATTAAACCTTTACATATTCTTACTTCTCTGTTGTAAAACTCTTTAAACCATTAAAGTCAGAGAGCTTCTGAAGAAATCTTTTATTCTAAGATATTAACATCCAAATTTCTTGACTAAAATGAACTAAGTAATATTATTTTTGCCTCATCTGAGTTGTGATTGTTTCCATTCTGGATATTTACTTCCATTAATCAACTTCTTTTTCCTCTTTTTTGAGTGCAAAAACAAAATATTTTTTAATATGTGTCTACGTCTTAAATTTGAAGTAATTTCATGATTCTTTCAGATTTAACTTCACAAGCTATTACTTCCAACTGATTTGATTTGCTAGTCCTACTAATAATAATAGGCCACTTTTTTAAACTGCATTTCATACATAGCTTGTTTGCTTCTTTTTTGTAGCTGAATTCCAGTAATTTATGAAACTTACAATTATTCTGTCCATTTTTATCGTTCAGTTATATGTCTTACAAACTCGCGGAAGACAGGTTTATGCCGCTGAGTTTTGAGACTCACCTCCAACATAAAATTTCCCTAATTAAGATATGTACCTGAAACCTAATCCAACCAGGATCCTTCAGTAGAAACTGAACTACATGTTACTGAGAATGTATTGTGTGGATTTTAGATTGCTAGAAGAAAATGGCTATGAATAAATTTGTCTTTGGATGTCTCGCTTTCCACTTGAACACGTGGGAAAGATTGTAAATGGAGATTTAGGTGGAGTTATTGGACTGGTTGTAAAACATCCCAGTACAAATGAACCTATAACTTCTGTTACTTCAAATACATATCTGGCCCTCTATTCAGGTGCAGAAGAATCTGTCAGCAAACTCTCTAAACCAACATTTGTGAAACTTTTTGATGACTGAAATGTTCATTCCAGTGCTCGCAACTTGACTGCTGTCAATAAACTTTGGTTTAACTGTTTTTCTAAATTAAGACTCTTAAAATACACTTAGGCAGACATATGTGTTTTCTGATATATCTGGTCCCACAGAGACATTCAAGATACGACAGTTTCTTACATTTAAGACCAAGGGCTTATAGTTAAGTATGATTTTCAAGAAGGAATTATTCTAGTTTGCACTGTCTATAATAAAACAAAACAAACATATGTTGGTGCATAATGCATATTTAGCATCTTCATTAATGGTCTCCTGTTACAACCTAGTTTTAGTTTAGTATGACACTGAACTATGAACTGAAATTTGAGCAGACTCTGAGGATACCTGTAAGATTAAATAGAAACACAGTATGTGATGGTATGAATATTTTTATCATCAACTCTATGCATAATATAACATAAAATATTAATATTTATTTTTCATTTCCCAGGAACAAGAAACCTTTACACATATTTAATGACAGTAGAGACTGGTCTCTTTTACTGTAAGATGCACCCTAAGCATCAAGTAAAGAAGTGTCGTGGTTTAACCCCAGCCTGCAGCCAAGTACCACACAGCAGCTCCCTCACTTCCCCACTAGTAGGTTCAGGGAGGAATCAGAAGGCTAAAAGCTACAAAGCTTGAGATTGAGATAGAAACAGTTTAACAGGGAAAGCAAAAGCTGCACACAGAAGCAAAACAAAACTAGGAACTAATTTACTGCTTCCCACGGGCAGGTGTCTGTTCAGCCATCTCTGGGACAGCAGGGTCCCATCACACATAACATTACTTGAGAAGACAAACACCATCACTCCAAATGTTCCCTCTTCCTTCCTTCTTCTCCCTCACTTTATATACTGAGCATGATGTCATATGGTATGGAACATCCCTCTCGTCAGTTTGTGTCACCTGTGCCGTCTGTGTCTCCTCCCAGCACCCCATGCATCCCCAACTTTTGTGCCACTGTGGCTGTACAAAAAGCAGAAGAGGCCTTGGCTCTGTGTAAGCACTGCTCAGCAATAACAAAAGCATCTCTATATTATCAACCCTGTGTTCAGCATAAATTCAAAACATAACCCCATATTAGCCACTTGAACAACATTAACTCATTAACCCAAAACCAGCACAAGAAGATAAACTTTTTAAATTTTTTAATTTTTTAAACTTTTTTTAATTTTAGTTTTACTATTGAATCAATTCCTTTAAACAAAATATCACTCAAAGAAAAACTGGCAGATAGTGGGAATAAGGAGACAAGATACAGCTTATCCTAAAGCAACTTATTAAAAATTGCTTAATTTATAGTTGTTTCAACTATTACTAAATGATTTGTTACTTATTCATTAATGGTATTGTTAAAATAATATTATTTTATGTAGCATATAGTCTGTAATGGGTTTTTCAATAGGAAAAATCACTTCCTGACCTATGACAACTTTTCTTTAGAGTAGCATACTACTTTAAGAATTGTATGTGAAAAACAGCCTTTTACTATTAGTGTTTATTATATTACAAAACTGTATTACACATATTTCAAGTGGTTTAATCAGTTCTTCTGAAATGCCACTATTTATGGTCCTCTTACAATTGTTTCTTGTGAATGATAAACACTTTTTTTATACTCAGTATTGGAGGAGAATTTTAGGTGACAAAATTCATATCAGAATAAGGAGTTACTAACCAATGTTAATAGCAGTAGTGTTAGTATTATTACTAATATTAATGAGTTTATGCATCCATTATTCTCCTTGGAAATTTTCTTTCCCTTCAAAATATCAAATCTATTATTTTAGTCTGGATGAAACTTAATGATGTATGTTGTATGCCAAGCTGGATTAGATAGCCTGACAGGAACCCCTATAGCAAGCATACCTATGAAACAATGGATTACAAAGAATAAAGTAAATTCAAATCAATTTAAATATTTATGGAAAATTTTTAATTCTGATATTCTGATATTTATAAAGGGTTACCTAAAAGTGAAAAACAGTTCTAAGTCACATCAGGTAACATGGTCAAGAAGGCATTTGTTCAGTATAACACAAATTTAATATCTAAGTTATGATGTATATATAGAGTCCTGATAAGGCATATTTAAATTATTCATAATTCTTTTTTCTTATAGTTCCACTTCCTTCTATTTCCATTCCTTCTGCTTTTTAAGTTGCAGGAATTCAAAACTCTTTGGGACTTCCTGGAAAGTCATATTCAGTTTCAAAATTAACTGGAGTTTATTGCAGAAGTAACTACACATCCCAATTGTCATCACATTTCAAACATTTGCTTCCGAAACACCATCATACAGTAATTCCTCTACGTACAGGTTCTGTCATTTAGTTTTCTATGAGCAGCCACTTTGTTAGGCAGACTTGTTGACTGATTGTGTCCCAGTGTTTATTATGAAGACTACATTGTCTGCGATCTTGCATCTGCTTTTTGTGAAGGAACAAGATTCAGGATGGGAGAGGTTCCAGGCGTGGAGAAAGGCGTGCAGCAATTGACAGGACTTTATTGTATGGACCTTGCAGTTATTATATGGACTTTGCCGTTGTTGTGTGATTTCAGATGTGTATGTTGCATTGTATCCACATTACACAGTGCACAGCCTGGGCATGCTCGGGTTTGCCACGAGTTTTGCCTGCTCCCTGCTTCCCTGCTCCCCTCTTCATAGGCTGCAAAAGCTGCAGAGAGCAGACAGTTACCATTCGCCCTCTCCTTCCCCAGTTCCTCCCACGTTCCTCTCCCTTTGCCTGTGTCCCTACCCCGATTTGTTCCCTGTTTGTCTGTCTCGTGCTCCATCCCATGTTCTAGCCCTTTCCCCGCCTGAAACCCATAAAACCTCTGGACACCTCAATAAAGCATTCCATTTGCACCTCTACCTTGTCTCCAGACCCACCTGTGCTGTGTCATGGCCCCATCCCCCCTCAGACCGTGACAGCTTTTATTCAAAGAACTTGTGATGTAACATGGCTTATTTTAAATCAAATAACATTTTTGTTATCTAGTTAGATAATTTAATACATATAGTTTGACAGACCTGGGCATGGTTTCTTATAGCCCTTGGAATTTAAATCAAATTGTGATCGTGAATGATGTACAGAACTAAGCATATATTTATTATCTCAAGTCACTAAATTTCTTACTCTCATTCCAAGATGCTCTTGCTTTCACTCCTCACAGGTCCACTCTCCAATCCAAGTCATTTCTTCAGCCCATTTACATCATGGGGAATGGCAGGTGATAGTGCGGTATTTTGCATTAATTTTTCCACATTTGGCACATTGAAACAAAATCTTCCTTCTCCCATAGGATCTCTTTAAATGATTGATTAGCCCTAACACTCAACCTATCTGGTTTCCACACCACGAACATGATGGATTTTTTGTCCAGGACCTTCACCACTGATGTGTCCTCTGAAACCAGACTTGTGCTGCTCTCCAGAGTAGGAGAGTTCACACCAGAGAGCTGTCCTCCTCTTCCTCGCTACTATCACTTTCTCCTCCACCATGTCTGATATTTCTTCACAATGTACTTTCAGAGGTAGGAACTTCATATACCTCGGGATACCTGGCCAAGCCCTCCCAGTGGATGGAAGGATGATACCCCTCCATGTCGACAACCACAGAGTTATAAAACTCAAATCTCATTAAAACAATTTTATCTTCCACTGGTTCACTGTGGATTGTGGTCAAATATGTGGCCAGGATGTCATTCCAGTCTGAAGGATCTGAAGGACTGGTCTGTGTGGCTCTCCATATGAACATTAATTGCATTGATTGGCTAATTTTGTCAACTTTTGTCAAATCAGTTAATTAGTGTGAGGGTAATATAAGTCAACAGTACACCTTCAGTAACAACTGTTGGCTGTGCCCAACTAAAAACCTGGGGCCCAGGCTTTGGGTAGCAAGCACATTAAATTCATTACCATAAATTTGTTTCGTCTTATTTAGTACTATTGCTGGGCAGTGAGTCCAAGCAACAGGCAGAGAATAATTATAACTACATATCACTGGGGCAGAGGTCGACTGGGTTACCTCTAGGGGTATCTGATGGGATCCCAGGGAGGTAGGTGCAACCTCTGCAGCTGATCGAGTTAGCAACAACTGTCCCATCTTAGGAGAGTCATACTCATTCCTGCTATGGAGTGGGGTCTAGATGCAGTCTAGATGACACAAACCACTTCCCTGTATATGTTCCTCTATCACATCACTGTATGTTTACATTTACACAGAATCTGAACTCACTAACTAAATCAACTCAGCTTATGCTGGAGATATGATACAGAACAGCTGTACAATATCAAAGAATCTGGCCACTGATGCATGCTACATTAATCTTATGGGACTTTGCTGCCTCCTGATTCAGGGAAGTCCCCAATGCTAGGGATCCAGGTGGAAGATGGTTATACAACATCCCATTTGTGGTATGAATATTCCCCAGTCTCCTTTATGGTTATTTTAGAAGGGAGGAGTAGGATCAGAGAGATAGACAGTGCCTCTTTACCTATTTTTTCAGCTTCAGTAGAAACAGCTTCAGCAACTCATCCCTCTTCACCATATGTTATGACCCAAATCTAGGTCATATCTCTGGAGAGTCTCACTCTGAATGATTTTCTAAAGAACTCGGATTAAAAAATTAAAATATTTTGGTATTGTTTATAAAATAAAATCAATTGAAGACTGCATGTGACTGAGCTTAAGATGAATAAGTCAGATACGCAGGGATCTCCAGGCCTGCAACAATGTGAACATCTTTATTTGGACCTTTGGTAGAGGGTAATCCAGGAATAAAATCAGATTTATTATAATGGGCCTCAAGATATTGTCAAAGTATTGCTTTTAGAAAACAGATTCTATGCCTATCTATGCAATTTAAAACATTTCACTGGTGACTAAGAAGTCTCTGCAGATTCTAGAAATGAAATATCTAAATTCATCTTTCTGCTATGAACACACTAGACTTTTAAGGAAAGTGGTGGTGCTTTTAGAACATTAGTAATAATAGTGAACATTTTTTCTTTTGATGGGGATTGGCTGTTTGTCTGTCCTTTCCTCCCCACCCACCCCTTGGTAAATAAATTATTTTATATAACACATTGGCATATTCTTTTGTTGAAAAAAAACCAAAACAAATTACCCCCTCCCAAAGCACCCAAAACCAAAGCAAAGATAAAATAACCACAAACCACACTAAAAAAACCAAAAATTTTTGAACCTTTGACCAGTTTGGACCATTTTTTTCGGAATAATGTAAGTCACAGAAAAAAATACTAGATATCAGTAATTTTTGTGAGAACTAGCAGCTAAATACCAAGAAGAGATCCACTAATGTTCAAAGACAATGCTATAAGACAGAAAAAGCTACAGTAGCCTTTTGAGAATCCATACAGAACCTCTGTGTAAAGAAACAAAACCTTCAGTAACTAAAGTATTGATTCCTCTACTGACAGAAAGAGCCATTTTGCAAAGCTTCTAAGTATGCATTGTGATAGGAATTCAGAAGGTTGAAAGTGTGGATGTTCAGAAAATAAACTACCATATAGTCCTTCACTATTTGTTCTTTTATTCTTCTCATCCACTTGAACATTTACATTTCATTTGAAACAAAGATTTTAGAAATTTTTTTGACAGCCAGGTTCTCTAGTTCTAGAAAGAAACATTAGCAGTGGAAAGCAGATGACCTAGGGACTGTACCTCTTCCCTGCCTCAGTTTTGCATGTTATTTGAACTGTGTTAAATAGACTTACATCAACCTATAAAAAGAGGTACTGAAATGAGGAAAGTCAGGATGTTGGAGAGGTTTAGATTATGACTTTAGGCCTGAGGTAACTTCAATCTGTAAAATCAAGCCTGTGCCTGGATTTAAAACACATGAAGTTCAAAATTGTTCCCTGTCATGTTTTGACCATGTCCCTACATATAGGAATAAAACAGTTTCCTTATATGCAAATATACACACACACACACACATATACATAAGGATGTTTGTTGGGTATGTGTATCCATATTATTCCCCACATTGAAAAAGAGAGGAAGAATTAGATGTAAATAAAATAATTTTTGTAATGTTGTTTGGAAATTATATTCTCAGTGTAAAAATACAAGGATATAATAGGTGTGATTTATCATCAAAACAAGTATAATTTGTATGTTTATCTAGATGTAATAAAAAAATTAATTCCTAGAATATGAGATAACATCTTTGATCTCTTCCAAACAAAATCAAAGAACATGCTGGAAGTTTCTACATTTTTTATTATATTTAAAGAAACAGCTGTTTCTTTGAAGGACAAAATGACACGTATCTTTTATACCAAAATATATTTACAATTGAAAGATTGAAGCTGATGTGACAAGGTTGAAGTGTTCCACCACTGTAACTACGTGTGGATTATTCCGTGAGAGTCTCAAAACACAGGAAATGCAAAGGCATGCTCTGTATGGAGAAACCATCCTGTCAATTGAAATAAACTTTTATTGTGTATTATGCACAGTAGGGTAAATGCTTTCCTGTTTGCTTCTTAGCAGAGGAGTTGACTATACTAAGGTAGCATTGTTTTTTCACATTTTCTGATGCATTGAAAATTATCTGATGCCATCCAAGTATTAAAAATCAATCTACCTTACATCTAGTTTTCATAGATTCTTTTTTTAAATTTCTATCCATAAAAATTAACAGAATATGTGCTCATTGTCAGTATGTTCAAAGTGGAAATTAAAAAAAATGGTTTATTTTGCATTCAGAATAATTTAATTGTATATTTTATCCATTTTATTTTACACTGCATTAGATTAAGTATGGGAGTCAGAACAATGACATTTTCACTGAGAAATTACTTCTTAAACAGTTCTCCAATGGTCCCCACTAAATATTCAAATATTTCCTAATGTTTATTGGTATAGGTTATTAAAGACCTGATACTTTATAATGGAGATTTATTTTGACCCTGTAGAAAATTTGGTTATGTGTATTGTGATGTTTTCATGTGTATTTTTTCCAGTCTATTCACATATCAAATAGATAAACTGTCTCTGTTCAAAAGGACATGTCAGCATATAGCTAATTTTGTTTTTAAGAATGTGCAGCAGTAACTTCAAAATAATGTATGTAAAGCTAAGTGTTTTACATCATAAGCACACTTAATTTAAATGTTCAAATGTCTGGAAAACTTGACTTTACAGATATTTTGCAGATCACAAAGTATCCCATAATTCATTTTTTATTTGATTATATTCTCTCACTTTTTTCAAAATTTATTGACCATTTTCCAACAGATCAATATTTTTTACCATTTCTTTGGAAAGATTATCTTACAGAACTAATGACTTTTGATCATTATTTGATTTTCTATTCATACAAACAAGTGACATTTTTTCTAATCTATAATAAGTTAAACATTATCTGGGAAAAGCACATTGAGAATTCATTGCTCATTAGTCAAAAAGGCCAGAGCTTTAAACTGTTCTGTCTGTGAGGATTCAGAACATTAAAATCCAGCCACATGAATATTGGTGACTGTCTTAGCTGGTGATAGGACAGACAGTCTAAAGCTGCATACACTTTTTAAATAGTTTCCATCAATAGGCAGAGCAGAGAATGTCAGGTAGGTACCACCAGCTCAATTTTCAGCATCTGTTTCCCTCTTCAGGTGGTACTGGCTCTTTGTGACTGACTCTGTAGATGGAAAGTGGACATTTTTAACAGGATTAATCTTACCAGACATAGAGCCTAAAATATAGGCTGCTATGTCTGAACCTGTCATCTGAAGTTGCTTTGTAGTCAATGGGAACAGGAAGACACTTTAGGATTAAATGAATTTAATATCATCCGAATGTACTCACCTATCAGATGAGTCATACCCAAAAAGAGCTTGTTCTCTTCAGTGACTTTAAAGGGTCCAGAAGTGACTTTCTTGGATGCAGACACCTACTAAATTTAAGTGTGATAAGGTTTGTATTTGAAGATGGACAACATGAGGAAAAAGTATCTCAATAATGGCTGAAAATTGTTTCATTTTCGTAAACCAGCTACAAGTATAACAGTCCGTAACAATTTACAACATCCTTCCTACATCACATAGGAAAGGCTATACTTCCAAACTTTGATCGGATAAAATAACTCAAGAACATTACTGAAAAGAAAAAGGAATGGAAATTCCATTCTTCTTATACCCCAGTAGCGAAATATATATAGGTCGTTAATATAATGTGAGTACTGACTGAATTACCACTAGTTTTAGAGAAATACTCAGTGGCAGATCCTTAAATTTGTTCTCTCAGACCAACAAAATGTGAACAGTCCTAGCTGGCGTGTTACTGTATAGTTCAGTGGGAGAGGGAACACAAGACTTTTTTCGATATTAAAAGTATAGAAGTAACATTTTACTATTAACTGTAATTCAATCAGTTTTTCAGATTATTAAATGATACATGAAAGACTTCAGACAAGGACATATTTGGAAGCGTTTCTTACTGTGTATTTAGTGAACCACTATTAGGCTACCTTTCCTTTGTTATTTCAGCTGGTAAAGTTCTAAAATGGAAATGATTTTCTGTCATGAAGTGCTAGATACTATTTAAAGTCAACAAAATTTGCCCAAGGACATCGGGTGTGATGTGTTCATCTGTCATCTGTTTTACTCATGCAGCAGAGTCTATTTGACTAGCGTGTTGGAGGGGAAAAGCAGAAATAAAATAGAAGAAAATTGAAACCAAACTTGTTCTTTTCAATTTCAAGGACAAGGTGCTTTCAAAGTTATATAGAACTTTGGGACTCTGACACATCCGCACACAACATAGAGCTAAGAGTAAGCAAATGTAAACCAATTTTATAGACTACTTTGAGGAAGCTGTGGTCATAAGCCCTTTTCATGTTAAGGATTTATAAATCATTTTATCCTACAAATGAGAGTAAAACTGTCTCTCTCAATCACTAAAAATAGATTTTTAGAAATAAGTAAATATTTACTTCCCTAAGAAAAGTACGACTGCACTTCAATCATAGGCTGGATTCTAACCTCATTTATATTAGTTAAAATAAGCTAAAGTTACTGATGTTACACAGCATGAATCTGAGGAGAAGCAATGTATATATAACTATAGGAACTTACTTTATATGCTTCCCAATATGTAATGAGCACAGTACGCTACTGTTCGAAGAAATAGTATAGCTGTAAGATTTTGGCAACCTATAGACCTAATGAGTATTATTACTGTGTACTTTAACCTCAAATGTCACATTTGGAATTAGTTACTGCTGAGGTACCTCAGACTATTATTTGTCAACAATTCTATATTTTGTGTGCATATATATACACACACTATAACATAAAAAAATCCAAAACAAAACAAAAAACCCCAACAATAACAACAACAGAGAACCCCATCAACCTCCTTTCAAAACCAGTGCAGTTACATATATATATGTATGATTTTATAACAATGTGTATATATATATGTATGAGCATATATAATTATATAAATAAATATATTAGTATTTTTTCCCTAAGAGAAAAAATTCAGAACGCATAATGAAGTCCAGTATATCTCTATAGTGACATATATATATGCATGTATATATATGCATGTATGTGTGTAACTTGTCCTTAGAACTTTCTCTTTGGGTTTTTTTTGTGATGCTCAGATCTTCAGAAAAATCACAGAATCACAGAATATGTTGAGTTCAAATGGACCCACAGGGATCATCAAGTCCAACTCCTGGTTCTGCAAAGGACCCTCCTCAAGGGTCACACCATATGGCTGAGAGTGTTGCCCAAATGCTTCCTGAACTCTGTTGAGCTTGGTGCTGTGATCAATTCCCTGGGGAGCCTGTTCCAGTGCCCAACCACTCTCTGGAGAAGGGTAGAACTTTTTTCTGATATCCACCCTAAACCTCCTCTGACACAACTTCAGACCATTCCCTGAGCATAATCAACATTGCAATGGTATCATACAGCTATAGAATCATAGACAGTATGGATTGGAAGGGACTTTTACAGGTCATCTACTTCAACCACCAAATGTTTTCAAAAGTTATGAACTCTCACATATATGGTAGTCCAAACAGCTTAATTCTTATGTGTTTTGATATAGTCTTCTCTTATATGGTCACATTTTTTCCCACATAGCCTGTCTTTCCTTCAGTCAAAATCATAGAAAGCTTGTGAGACATAGAACATTGATTAATATTTCATTGTGTTTTATTGCTAATAAGTTTTTAAGACTAGGGGTTTTTATGTTGCCCAGTATCCAAACTATGATCTGAAGAAAGAAATAAGAATTTCCTTACGTACTTTTTATGGCTTTCATCACTTGCTAGCATGCTGAAGTTTTTCAAAGGCATCAATACATCCATTTTTATAACACTACTTTTCCATTATCTTTCCAGTAGATAACTGAGCTAGATGCTAGAATGAAGACAATAAGGTTCTATCTTTATTTAAAATGCATGGGTTTTTGCAACCTGCTTTTGATTAAATACAACATGTAACTTAAAAGTACTGACAAAAGTTTTGTCAGAATTCCTGCCAGAAAAATCCAGTTTCTTAAAGCAGTCATAAGCAGCCTGTAGAATTTAGGGACATAGAAAAATTCAGTCAACTCTTTTACCTATCATCCCATGAAGTTTCACGGCACAGTAAGTAATAGAATCCACTTTACTAGGTCCCGGTTCAAGCTACCCATATGTCTCAGTCTGAAGAGGCTGGAATGTTTGCCAAAGAGGATGAACTATAAGATAGACCAAACTCCTCTTTCTCAGCAATTGTAAATTCAAAATTAAGGGGCTTTAATCAAGGAAGAAATAACAAGAAGAAATAACAACCCTTTATTAAAAGATATATGTATGTTGTCAAAAACAGTAACAGAACACACACACAGAGAAAAAATCTAGACAGTAATCCTAGAAAAAAAGGTCTGAATGAATACTTCTCTGTCCTTTAGCACAGTCCTAACCATGGCCTGCAGGGGGCGCTGTGGGATCGCTGAAGGTGCGGGACCTGCAGTTCTCTTTCGTGGCCAGCAGGGGGCGCTGTTGGGCTCTGGCAGTCACCACACGGGGAGAGGGGTCTGGAGGGGGACTGTCCCGGACCGAGGGAGAAACCAAGAAGAAAATGGGAGACCCTTCCCTCAGTGGGAGGAAAAAAGGAAAGGGAAGCAGTCCACTCCCATGGGACTCACCGCTGTCCCAGGTGACGGCATCTCAAAACTCCTCCCTTCTCTTCTGCGGGCACACAAATCTCTGATGAAACACAGCAAATCCGGGGAGCGGGACAGCCAGGCAAGTCAAAGCCAGCAGTCCGAGCTGACCAGGTTGTGAAGCCAAAAACCAGATCCCCACTCCCTTTCCCCAAAGTCCTGCACACAGATTCCCGTCTCCCTCTGAGAGCCAACACCGAAGTCTGCTTCTCCCACCTCCGAGCAGAGCCAGCCACCCCCCAGCCTCTCTGATGGGCCATTAGCGAGGAATGCAGTCTGGCTAGCTACATCCTTTGTAAAACTAATGACCTCCCTTCCCCCCACCCACTCTGTTTTTCCTTGGAGTGAAGCAGGGGAAGAAAAATTCTCCTGAATTTCTAACCTATAACACCATACAGAAAAAATACTGTGTATTCCTTTCTTCAATTCTTTGCCTTTCTAACTAGAAAAACCACTAGATCTCTTCTGTTGTAACCTTATTCTGACAGAATTTGTTGAGATCAAACATGTTTATAGAAATGTGATGACTCCATCTGCTAACAAGACAGATCAGTTTTGAAGTTCACTTTCCTATCTGTTTTGTGCTAGCTCCCTTGTTCATCTTTACTTTTTGGTTTTAGGTCAGCTTTCCCTCAGCCTCTTAGGAGTAGGATCACAAAACCCTCCATCCTCTAGTTCCCAAGGATCCTGTTGGTTTTTGGTTTTGTTTTTTTTCAGATGCCTGGTCTGAGGCACCCTGAAGTAGGAGACTGGGGATTTCCCAAAATCTGTTGTCTCCATTTCCTAAACCATCTCACTACAAATTTTCCCCACATATTCGCTCAGAGATAGATCCTTAGCTTGCCACCAGTTTACATGCGGACAAAATCTTACAAGTGTTGGACCAGCAAGTTTGATATCTTAGGCATGAGGTTCAGCCAGTGGGACCCTACTCCTCTCTGTTCCCAAATGCTGGCATCTCCTGTAGTGGCCATGTGGCAACCTGTGCTCTGCTCTGAGTCCCAGCAAGGCTCTGCATGCTGACAAGTGTGACAGCTTCTGGAAGAGGTGTTCAAGGGCAGCAGAGGAGGGGACAATCACCATCTCAGGAGAACTCAGTCAGAAGGGTTGGTCTCCTAGGGCAGCCCCAGCTCATCAAGCAATCTCAAGTGCCATCTTTGTGCTCTCCCTGGCACTTGAGGCACTGCTGCCTCATGGACAGCCAACAGTGTAAGGAAAGAGTAGAAAGGGTGGGAGGGATCATTTGTTTATCTCCAACACAAGATCATGAAAAATTTGTGCATAAACAAGCAAAAAGACAACTATTGCACTGTATGAAGACTTGATCATTCTTCCAGAGAGGCAAAGAACTCTCTTGGTACCATGGGAGTTGTCACCTGCGGATATTCATTTAACACTGGCTTGAAGGTCCTTGTAACTGCAGTAGAAAGGTGATTTATAAGTATAAGAACTTTAAACATTATATTAATATACAGTTAGAATATTATTATTGTACCACTTTTTAAGCTTTCCAAAGAATCTATTTCCTGAAATTTTTGTAGAGATATTACACTGAATGAAATATTTTGAAAGACTACTCTGTAGTCTGTGAAAGAATACTCATCTTTTCCAATTGGTATTTTGTTAATTTTCTCCTAAATGTCCCTATTCTTAAGAGTTTTTACTCATAAATTACTTCTAACTTATAAGTTTTCTGTCTTTGAATTATTATTGATTAAAAATTCACTTATACCTGCAATACGTAAATATAGAACTGAAAAAGAGTAAAGTAAAGGAGTCCTCTTGGCTTTCCTCTTGGTTTTGGTTTAAGGTTTTGTTGTATCATTTTTCCTTTATTTCTTTCTTTCCTCCTGTTTTGTTTTTCTTTTTTTCAGAGTTTCCATTTTATTTATTTATTTGTGGCTCAGTTTCTTTTAGTTTAATTGAAGCCTGAGTTACTCAGTGTCACACCGGCTTAGCCAAAAAAGCAGCTTACAAGACTGGGAAAAAGACAGCCAGTGACACCTTACAAATAGGTATTTAAAATGCTGGCAAGCTCTTAGAGAAAGCGAGGGAAGTTAAATTTACTTGAACACTAGCATCTGAAGAGCAGTAACAAAAGTGATTGATTGCTACACAAAACACACAATTATATGTTGCATGGGTTAGTACCTTTATTTACTGTATTATTTCCAGTCTTTTTGAAATTTCCATGTAAAAGTATCCTTGTGCAGATCTTGATATTAAAATATAGAGGATATAGATAAGTGGCACTTGTGTTTATATTTGGAACCAGAACACAGGCAATCTTAGTGATCATGTCACCACCCTCTGGGTAGTCTTCACACTGTAAGGCTACAAACATGTTTTTTCTTTGTATTATTAAAATTCAGTAATTTTTCAGTGGATTTTCTTGGGAAAAAAAAGTATTTTCTGAGAAAAAAAATGGATTTTCTTTCTCTTGCAACTGTTGTGGCCACCTACAGAAGGACAAAAAAGTCACAAATACAGTCTATCTACAGTAAACCAACAGAATTCAGAAAAGTCAGGTGTAGTTTGAAAGTAGTTTCCCATAACAGAGGTAGTTATGTGGCATTGCTTTTGTTATCCTCTTCATATATTTATGCTGCTAAATCAGCTATGTTATATTTTGAAATTCTAGTCCTTCAAGAAGCATAATTTATAGAAGACTAGTAGACTGAATTAGATCACCTATAACACAAGGACTTAAAAAATACACTGTAATTATTTGTGTTTCTTTACTGAACTGGGGGCATTTGCTTAAATTGTGTATTTAGGATTATACCTATGAAGTAAAAGGTTCTGACTTGGTTCTAACGTACTTAAATAAAATTAAAAATAGTTATTTTATTTTCTTGTTTTTTCCTTCTTTCTCTCTCAAAACATATGTTTATATGTGCATACATACATATATGAAGCTGACATTGACAATTTTTTAAAATTTACTATTTTTATAATACTTTTTAGAACACTGTGAACTTCTCAAGGAGGTATTATAATGTAATAAAAAGTTATTGTTTATTTTATATTAATAAATAAATATTAATGCATTATTCATGCAGTATAAACTTATATTTTTTATTTACTTGGTTAAATGTTCTACACTTTAGAAAATCACAGGCAGTAAGAATTTATAGTTACATCCTTAGGGAATAAAACCACAAAACAATCACTGTTCATGGCTTGTCAGAATACAGAGAAGTTAGAAAACATGAGTTTCTAATTATATGTTCCAGTAAGCACTGGAACTTAATGCTTTTCTAAAAAACATTGGGAAAATTCAGTGTTTTGTGATCCTCTGAATTCCTGGTCAAAGCATCTGCCTAGTAGGAGGAAAATGGTGTAGAGGGAAGACATATTTTTCTTATGCGTTTCATTTAACCTTAAATGTATATAACATGTAAATTTGTTTCTTAGCAAGAATGAGTTGCAGTAGGATGTTCTTTCCTCATTTCACGTTGAAACAATTTGTTCAAAAGCTGACCAAGATATTCTTTGCTTTATCTAGATAAAAGTAATAGCCTTGTAAGTGAGAGAAAAAATGTGGAATTAACTGATGTCTAATATGAATGGCATTTCTGTGTCTTTCAGACCTTTGTACACAACTGGTTGGAATGCAGGCAGACAAAATCTTGGGAACACTGGATAAAAGTAGTTGATGATCTGTCAGAAAAACATTTCCTTTCCCCGGTAAGATGTTCTTTGGAAGGTGATATAACAAGATTAAAATGATGGATGATGACACGGTCACAGTCTAAACAGTAGAGAGTATTTCACAGGTCATATATGTAAGGCTGAAAGTCACCTGGAGCTTTTTCAGTCTTTGTCTCTGCAGTTTTGATATATTTTGTTAAGACCCAGCACAAAAAATTCACCAAAATTAAAGCAGCCATTCACAATAATAATGGTGACTCTTTCTTATCATTCTTATCACAGCAGAACAGTGCTGAATGAACACTCTTAAAAATTTCTCAGTATAAAAAAATGGACAGATAAAGACTGCAACTGCTTCAGAATTATTTGCTACACAGAGAAACTGCTGGTTCTTTTTAAGGCCCTTCTCTTTTTCCATTTTTCTTCATCTGTTTGTTTATCATGAAAATGGATTATAAATGTTCAGTTACCTGGGCTGTCTTCTTGATCTTGTATATATTGTTATCACTGGAATACTTTCATGGATAAAATTAATCTATTGGCTAAATGGCAATATAAATGTCGTTTCTCATAGCTCTCTTTTTTTATTTTTTTTTTTTGAATCAGTTTATCTGTGAAAAAACCCCACTGATTTTTATATTATAACTTGTGTAATAAGGTGTCCTCTTTAATGACTTGGGTGATGGGATGGAATGCTCTCTCAGTGAGACTGCAAACTTCGCTGGGTGGTGTGGTCACTATGCTGGATGTTCAGAATGGCTTCACCAGGCTGGAGAAATTGGCTTACAGAAAACTCATGAAATTCAACAGAGGCAAGTGCAAAGCCTTGCATCCGTGGCAGCATAGACACTGGAACAGTAGAGAGTGGATAGAAAGCAGAGCCAAGAAAATGAGCTGATGTAAAAGTTGAATAAGATGAACCCTTCTAGCAAAGAAGCCAAACTGTTGCCAGCAGCTCCAAGGAGGTGAACCTTCCCCTTTTCCAACACTTGTGAGACCTCATCTGCAGTATTGTGTCCAGTTGTGGTCTCTCTCACACAGGAAACTCATTGTCAGATTGGAATAAGTCCAATAGAAAAACCAACAAGATGATTGAAGGTTCATGACACGGAAGGACAGGATGAGAGAACTGGGTTTATTCAATCTCTAGAAAATAAGGCAGCCAATGAGACGGTGAAGAGAAGGCAGAGCCAGACTCTCTCCTCCAAGGTGCACAGGAGTAGGAAAAGAGGCATTAGATAAAAGTTGGAGCAAGGAAACTCTGATTGAGTACAAAAGGAATATTTTTTCCCCATAAGAATGGTCAAACACTAGAACAGGCTGCCCAAAGTTGTTGTGGCATATCGATCATTGAATATATTAAAAACTCATATGTACAGGTGCCTGAGCAACCTGATCTAATTGGGCCTGCAGTGAGGGAACAGTCAGACTAGGAGATCTCCACATGTCTCTGTAACATAAAATACTCTATGATTCTATAAAAGCAAACCATAATTTTTCCTTAAAAAGAAAATAATTTATTGCTTATATATGGTAACAATCAATACCTTTCCGGATCTAGCATAAAGGTCAGCTTTATGATGCTTCCTTACAATTTTTTTACTTCTGCAACTTGTACTTTTTTCTTTATCATTTCATGAATGTTGCTATATAATGTATGAACTCTAGTTGCTAGTCTTTATATAGCCAGTAACTGTTCCCTTGCAGTCCAAAGAAACTTGCATTCTCGTCCTCTAGTTTCCTCATACTGGATCACTGTTTTCAAGACTTCTGTGATGCTAAATAATGAAAATGGAAGGGAAAAATATTACATGATAGTAATATGAGATCTCTGACTGATATTGATGTGAGTTGGTATCTCTATCAAAATTTGAATCCTAGTCTATAGCTTTCACTTGCAGATAAAATTTTCTAAAGCATGAAATTTGTTCTTTTTACATTTTAATAGACAAAATAGATTTGTGAAATCACATTACACTGACTCTTTACAGTGTAGCATTACACTTTATTAACATACCTATAGACAATCAGGTCTTTGAAATTTTGTAAGCAAGAAATCAGAAACCTGATTAGAATAAGTAGGTTTTGATCTTACCAGTATCGTAGCATCACAAGTTATTTACCTTTAAATTGTTACTGTTGTCTCCTATTGTACTCACAGACACTAATGTTAGACACCCCTGCTGGTGTATGATGCACTTTTTTGTTCTTTGTATGACTGGACTTGGTAGATTTCGGTCACTGAGTGACTGCTTTGAAACTGTGTAGTGTGAGTGTGAACTGTTGGCACTACGCAGAGAAAGGAGTACATTAGCATCAAGGACTGTGATCTCAAGTCCCATTAGAATCAATTGGAATTTATCATCTGAAAGTTAGCAAATTCCTGACAGAACTAGGTCCTTAGAGTCCCAGGACTCAGCCGAAATACTTTTCATCTCCTGAAAATCTGACAGAATTTCTCCCCAAACAGACAAAACCTGCAAAGTATGATTAACAGTACCTGGACAGAGATTTTATGAAACCATTCCACATGACGTTACAAGCAGCAGAAAAAAAAAAGTTGTTGGGATAATGCTATTACTGTGTTGCTGGTGCTCCATGGGAGAGTAATAGTGAATAAAAGTAGTGTACCAATAGCATAAATTAACCGGGGACATCATGCTGCTGAAAGATACAGAATGTAAAAAAATTTAGAGTCAAAAATAGAAGCAAAGTAATCACAATAGGGCAGAAAAAGAGCTGAGGAAATGGAGAAATGAAATAGAACAAATTATTTTTCAGGGAAAAGGGTGCTTGAAAAAATTGATCATCTTGAAGGTAAAAATAAACCATTGATTCAAAAGCAAAAGAATGTGGTAGCAAAACTAGATTGAACATATGTATCCTCATAGAGATAAATGGAAGTGAGATGAAAAATGTGAGAAGAAAAAGAAAATTGTCATGTTTAAATTTCCAGCCCTATAGTGATACAGGGAAACATATAAATGGTACATTAATAGTCTTTTTTTTTCCAGACATACTAAAATAACTGCCAACCTGTACAGATTATAACACTGAAGGTGGAAAACCTGGGTGTCAATGAATGTCAGCACATGGAGTTTCAGCTGGTTTCAGCCATATAAATGGCAGTTCCTTACAAACGTTATTTAACCTTATCTGTATTTGGATGTCTAAGCCAAAAGTTGGATTACAAAATCATGGAATCTTAAGGGTTGGAAGGGACCTTAAAGGTCATCTAGTCCCAACTCCTCCCCACCCTCCTCCCCATCTCTGCCAGGCACGGACATGTTGTCCCACTAGACCAGGCTGCTTAAGCACTTATCCAACCTGGCTTTGAACACTTCTAGGACTGGGGCATCCACAGCCCCCCGGGCAACCTCTAACAGTATCTCACCAACCTCACAGCAAGGAATCTCTTCCTAATATCTAGCTTAAATTTCCCCTCTTTCAATTTGTACCCGTTACTCCTTGTCCTATTACTACAGTGTACAATTATTCTGTGTTTTTCATATTCTTTCCAGGTATTACTTAAGCTGTACTAAATTTTATACTCTTGTGAGAGTTTAATGAGACTAGCAGTAGTTACCTACATTTAATTTGCATTTCTCTGTTACCATTATTGTGATGCTAAAGTCAAGACAACTTGAAGTGAAAAGAAGACTGCAACCTAGGGAGGTTGCAAAGCTTTTCTTTCTGAGAGAATAATTGAATTACTGGAATAGACAGGCTCAAATAATACAATATTTGTGTTGCAAAACAATCTGTACTCCTGGGATTTTATCAGTTTTAGTTTGGCTCTTGTTAAAGGTCAAGGTATGTTTCTCTGAATAGAAAACAGCTGAGGATCCTCAGGATGACACAGCATAATTTTCATAGATCATATTATGCATACTCCTCTTGTTATCTAAGCTATAACAAAGCTTTGGATAAATTTGAACATGTCAGTTTTTATAAGTAATGTAATAAAAATGAAAAAGGCCAAAGTAGCAATAATTTTTCATTAGCTTTCATTTAGGTATTTGCTGATATGATCCCTCAATAATGGAACTCGATTCTAAAAATATAGTAGATTTATAGATAGAGGATGGTTTTGTGAAACACACGAGCTCAAACAGGTACATTATTATTTCAGTGCTATGTCTACTTCACCTAGAAATTACAAGTGAATAAAATAATGCAATCTAAATATAAATAATTCTAAATAATGTTAGTTCAGCCACATGGATGTGAGACTATGATATGGGGAAAATATTAAGTGCAAGGCAAACCATACAGAAACTATAAAACTCAGAGCGGTGATGGACATGCCTCTGTTGGAAAGGGTCACACCTCACAGCCTGTAGTCCAGACAGCAAGTCTGCCATGTAAGCAGTGTGCTTCTAATGAGCAATCTCCTTCTACTGAGAAAATCACCTCCTGCTTAGTCTGGAGCTTTAAAGCTAATTTGGCAACCAAAATAGTCTTTGAAGTAGTTTGAGTGTTTTGATTATTAAGTTCTTCAGAAACATTGGTACCACTTAGGATGTGTTTGCTGGAATTCAAATCCTCTCAAATAATTAAATGAAGAATTGAAGTTCGAAACATCAGATTATCCATTTACTGAAGCATGGGTTGTGCACATTCCCCATCTTGATCAGGATTTTTTCAAAGGCTGGTGACTTCATTTGGATGTTTCATAGTCTAAAAAATGATGGTCTGTTACCAATTTTTCGTATACAAGATTTCTCTCTCACAATTTTGTTAGGAACAAATCAGCTCTGCTGCTACTTCATGGTTGATGCCCAGCGAGTACTGGAAGCAGTACCTTGTGCTAGTATCGCTGATTAAAATGAGGTTGCTATGACCACTCAGCTGCTTGAAACCGTAACATAATTGTTCTCACTGTTGTCTTCTGCAATATATTAAAATATATTTCAATAATACTTTTCTTATGTTTCATTCCTTTGCAGGAATGTATGATCATTGCTAGTTTGCAGGAATGTATGATCATCACCTAATTTTTAGTTTTTTTAAGAAATGCAGAACTGTAGTAAAGAAAGGTGGCGAGAAATCAAAGTCTCTCATTATTGTTGATCAGTCCCTTGCATATGACTATTTTAAATAGGCATATGAGTATGTATGGATATGTGGGTATGCATTATTTAGAGTAGAAGAAAAACTTTTTTTTATATTAGAAATTCTATGCCATTATCAAATAGCACATCGCCATCTTAAAAACATAGTAGTACAAAAATTGTCAAAATATTGTCTTATATATTTAAGACATGATTTAGTGGTAGCTTTGCTAGTGTTAACAGTTGAACTCAATTTTAAGAGTATTTTTCAATCTAAATTATTCCATGATTCTATTTCAGTGTGATCCTGAGAAGGCAGATGAGGGAAGCATTACATGCCAAATTTCTCACTGAAAGTATATATGATTGTACTTTACAGTAACAAAATCTTGCACAAGTATTTTGTACACAGCAATAACTGTACATCACAAATAGTGAGTTACATCAAGTTAGTGGTTTCAGGTTTTATTATTATTCTCTATTGAATGTTTTGGACATGATTATAATATATATCAAATTAATATCCATGCAACAAAACCAATTTCTTATTCTTAGAAATTTATTAATCCTTGACATTGCCTCTAGTATTATGAACTTTCAGTAAGCTAGTGATTTGTATTTTCCAACAAATTTTGTTAGCTTACAGCTTTAAAAAATATACACTGAGTTTTTTAATACTGAATAAGTAATATTTCCTTACTGATATATGTTGATTATATCTTTGCAATATCTGAGTTTTATGTTTTCTTTCCTTGTCTATGGCATTTAATAAATCCCTGTAGGTCTATCAAATCAACGAAGTTCATCAGTTATAGAGAGTAGGATTCCATTCCAGTAAACAAATATAAAAATATAGGGGGATATCAATCTATTAAGATATCCATTGACCTACCTAGCAGCACCCATCTGGTTCAGTTCTATGGCATCAATCACCTTGTCACATGGGAAAACTGGACCAGAAAACACATGTTCAGCTTTTAAAGATTCTTTCTTTCTTCACCTAGTTGTAATGTAAAAGATTACACTACATGTACCTAGATAGGAAAATACAGTGAAAGAAAGTTGTGAGGAACCAGACTTTTTAAATTGCCTTAAAACATTGCTATTGGAGTAAGCTGTGCAAGCCTCTGGCCAAGGGATTGATAGCTGAGGGGAGGAGGACCTATAGGCGAATTCTTTGGTGTCTGATGCTTCTTTAGGTGTGTGATGTTTATCCAAAGGAGACCAGTGGTGCTTTCCGGGTATGTGATGTTATCTCCTTTGAGCCAGGCTGTGTCAAAAGGGGCCCTGTAGGCACACACAAATCCCTGCCCCGGAGAAGACATTGTAGCAGGGATGCCTTTGAGATACAATCTACCCCCCACCCCCACTCCTCTACCCCCTTCAAGTCTAACACTTTGGGAAGAAAAAAGCAACTCCAGCCTCTCCAAAAACATCACGCCTCTGCAAAAACAGCCCCCCCCCCCCCCCACACACACACACACATGGGAAGGCACCAGGAGGGTTTTTTAGGGTATACAAACACATCAAACTTTGTTTCATGGGCTTCTCTCCCACACCACTCCCTGATGGACTAAGACACTAGTGACCACAACAACCAAGTTTGACAGAGACCTCTGAGTAGTGACTATAAAACTTTTTTTGTTTTCTCTCTTTCCTTCTCTCTTTTCCCCTACACATTACCCTAGGTGGCTATATGATAACCAAAATAGCTAAATACCTGTTTTCCTTTGCCACACCTTTATGCCTTTATATTGCTGTGTTACTGTAGACAGTAACAACCAAAACGGCTACATACCTGTTTTGCTTTTCAACCAAACTGTTCTAATATAAATCTTATATATATATCTGCAAACACTGATCATCTAGTACCATTTTACTTTCATTCACTCCAAGGGATTTAATAATAAAACAAAAGTTACTCCTGCCTGTAAGGGTGGGTTGCAACACAGATGAAAAAAACCAATATTCTTTGCCTGCCAAAGAGAACAGAAGAATTTCTGCAGATAAACAATGACATTGATCAGGCATAGCATTCCTAAAACAGGGGCATTACTAGAATATTTCCTCTCCTTTTTTTATTCATCACACCCCTCCCTCAATATTTCAGTTCTGTGTTATTGCCTTTGTTTTGGTAGCACATGGAGTGATTTACATTTGCTTCGTATATGTTTTTTGTTCTCTTTGTTACACCATAAACAAGCTCTGTCCAGCTTTCAAAGTTGTGTTCTTTTAGTGATCAGATATTGACTGTTTCTGATTTGCAGCTATGTCTCCAGAACTCACTGTATCATCTGTGCCTATATTCTCAAAGTGTTTGTTGTTATCTTCTGCTCACACAGTAACTGTACCATGTTACAACCTATATTGTATCTGTCTGTCTGTCTAGATAGATAGATAGAAAGATTGATAGATAGATAAATAGATAGGCAGGTTGTATTTGTGTGTGTGTGAAACTGCAGTTATGATTGGGGTTTTTTGCCAGTTTTCATCTCATTTTCCATTACTGCCTGCTGTACTTCTGGCCATAAGACAGAAAATGAAATCATGAAGAGAGAAAAGACTCCTGGGTTCTTAAATGAGTAGGAGTGTAAAAGGAGCTGATCTGCAGCATATGTTGAAGCAATGATAGAATTGAAAGACTGGAGTGTTTGCTGAGGGAGACTGTGGGGAAGGTATGCAGGTCAGCACACCCCCTGAAATACTGTGAAGACCCATCAACCACTTCCTGCTCATGATTTTCTCTTACTGAAGAATTGGTTACTATCATGGAATCAGCACACGGTAATGATCCAGTTTCACACCTATGCTCACAAGCCCGAAAATAGTGTTGTGTCTCTATATACAGAGACTGATTGAGCAGATATCCTGTTCAAAATCCTGGACTGCCTAAAACTCTATCAGAGAGCTAAGATGAGTTCATGGTTAATAAAATGTGGGGAAAAAAAATCCCAGGAGTTGATTAAGCCCTACTTTAGTGGAGGTTCTGGAGCTACTAAGCCATTAAATTGTGTTACACAATTCAGGAGAGTGCACCAGACCCTGCTAGTGACTGGACACTGGTGTTGCATTAGCCCTGTCAAATTGCATCTGTAAAATCACCAGGTTTTTCCATAGGATGGAAACTGAGTTATTAGAAAAACAAGAACCTGAAACATAAATAATTTTCTGAACCTGCTATATATCTGCAGGAAAAACATTAATTTCACTTTGCCTCACATTCTCATAGTTTTGTAAATCATGTTAAACAGCAAAATATTAGGTCCAGAATGATACTACCACTAAAATTATCTTCAGTGTTGATATGGAGAGGTTAAAAAAATACCACAGTCCGTATAGAGTTCAAAAGGTACTTTGGCACTGGTATGGAGCATTACAACACATAGTTTACTGGCAGGTGGTCCATAGAGAAGGGTTCACAGCTCACAGATGTCCTCAGGAAGTGTTGACTGCATAAATACCAGGCAGGAAATAACTGGCTTGGTAACAGTTCTTCAGAAAATATTTTAGGTCATGAGTCAACAGTATCATGCTGTTGAGAAATAAAAAAAAGCATCACACAGATGTATATGAACAGGAGTCCCTTCTGGGGGGGGGGGGGAATTAAGAAAGAAAGAGAGAAAGAAAGAAAAAGAAAGAAAGAGAAAGAAAGAAAAAGAAAGAAAGAAAGAAAGAAAGAAAGAAAGAAAGAAAAACAAATTAAAACAAAGAAAGAGAGAAAGAAAGATTTGCATTATTCAATACACAGAGTTATGATTTCCAGCCCTGAAGATGCTCAGACTTCAGGAACATAAAAGGTTTTCAAAAAGTAATAGAATAATCTCTCAAAGCAGATGGGAAATAAAAAACAGCTTAAATTGCAGTGAGACAGTTAAAGTCTTGCTAATAATAAGGGTGGTAACCATTAAACAGACCATCTGGCAAAGTTATAGCCTCTGTCACCCAAAATCTGATGGAATAGGTTAAGTTTATATCTGGGGAGGGTGAGGAAGGGGGGGAAATCCTGAAAAATATATGGAAAGAGGAATGGAAAATAGAGACAGGAAGAAGTTTCTAGACTATAATAATTTCTGTATGCAAAGATCTGTATTTTGTTCCAACTTCAAATACACGTATTTCAGTACCATATCTAGTAACACTATATCCATTCACTATTTCCTAAAGAATATATTACTTCTTGATTCTACGATTAAACAAAATACTTCATAATTTCTAAAATAATGTCCTAAGCATGATCATAGAAAATCATTCAATGTCTATTTCTTCTCTGTGGTCATATGAATCCTTAAATGTGTTTGCTTAAATAGTGTATTATGTGTATTTCCTCTCTTTAGCCCCAAATTTTTTGTTAGGGTATTCCTATTGAGGACAGAGTTTCCATCTTCCTCCTTCTGGCAGAGGAAGAGGTTGAATATTGTCCCCTGGTGTCTGAAGTTTGGATGCATATTCTAGATTAGCTTGTGATAATGAGTTATGTAAGTCCCAATTCTGCTATCTTCATTTTCCTACTAACTTATTCAGTATTACTACTGTTTCAAATAAATAATACACACACAAACATTAACACTAAAAAACCTGCTATTCAAAGTACATTTTCAATGACATTTGCAGACTTTACATTGACACGTCCAGGTTTACAGCTTGTACTAACAGTATCTGAAGTTATGGGTTTATAATCCAAAATGGGTTGACATCATTGTCAACAGCTTTTCTTTACAGATTCTTGACACTAGAATGTAATTTTAAAAAGTAAAAACTTCAATACTAATTTCCATGAAATTCTGATGTTTAAATAGAATGCCATTTCCATGAATATCCTTGAGCTCAGCTTTGAAAAATCTTTCCTATTTTCTGTGACAAATATGAAGAGTTAATGCCTGAGAAATGCTGAGATAAACACTTATTGATCACTCAGTTAACATCTTGGAGTTAATTGAAATATGCCTTCTCCTTTTTATAGCTCAACAAGTGAGAGAACACAGTAATAAAAAAGGAAATGGAATGAAATTGAATCAAAACAAACAAAAGACAAACTCTCAGACTGTGATACTGATGACTCATTTTCAACCACATTTTCAAATTGTCATTTTATTTTCTAGGTAGGACTCCTCACCTGTGCCTGCTTATGTGATATTTATAAATGAAAATGTGGAACCTTACTTATGTAAGCCCTTCTAGTGTTTCATGAGCATCTTATACATATTTAATTCCATCTTTGGATGTTCAAGATAAACTATTTCCAGCTGAAGTGAAGACTGCGTGATGGTATTGAACTGTTGAGTCACAGGGCAGACAGACGGTGCTACATGTCAGAGGCATCCACGCCAAGGCCGGTAGACTGATGTCCACCACAACTTCAGTGCACAGAGCCCTCACCGTGCCTATGGGTTACAGGAACTTGCTTCACTTAAATTCACACTACACCGATGACTGCAGGGGATGACCAGCTCCACAGCAGCCCGGCAGTAGCTGTCATTGCAGAGGAATTTCAATTAGTCGGGTGGCAATCAGCTGCAGTCCCCAAGGAGACTGTTAAAACCTTTTCTGCACAGCGCTCTGTCACTGCTATAAAAAACTTAATTGTGACACCAGGTGTAAAAGTTGGAGACATTTGTCCTCACTGTATGGTTTAATTTAAAAACTGAGAACTTCTGTGTTTGTTGGGGTATAAATGAGTCAGCTGTAAACAAAGAACTAAAAAAGATTAGGTTGACATGGAGAGGTAGCTGAGTCATTCTGTAATCCCTGTCCCTTGAATGTAAATGGTAGAGCTTTTTATTTGATATAATAACAGGATTTTAGCTTAATTAGCCAGGAGACTTTTGTAGCAAAATGGCACCTGACAAATATTGGCTCAGTCAGTGCCTCCACTTTAAACTTTTCTATCCAAGATTTTACTTCCGGACTACTATGAAGTGAAACTAAATATATTGTATTCAGGTGCTCTACTTTTCATTTGAGCTTTTTATTTTAATAAACAGTGTTTGAATTGAGTACCTCTATCTTATGAGTATAGCATTTTTTCATTGCACTATGTTTTTTATACAAGAGGGGCACAATCATATGTTGGTATTAAATCTTCAGAGTTTTGATTCGGAAGGAGAGGTTAACACAGAAGAGGATTGTTTCTAGTTTGGATTAAAATAGCTGAAAGTACTACCATAACCATTACAGGTTTCAGCAAATATATCCACTGTTCAGATGAGGAAAACTTTCCACAAAACATGAAATAAAATTTCTTTTTCTTCATCAGTACAACTTTGAAAAGACACAATATGAATAGATCAATAATAATTCACAGAAACTGATAAAATTTGTCTTCTGTGCAACATCATATTAATTTGCCATAATGTACATATCCTTTGAAATTAAAGGAAAATTCTGTTTTCTTAGAATACCTTAACTAAATAGATTTACTGCTTTAAGAGGCTAAAGAAAAATTAAATTAAATTCTCTAATAAATTAAATTCTCTAATAAATTCTTTGAAAAAAAAATTGAATACAGTTTTGAATGCACATTTCCACTAAAAAATTTATTGCAAGCAAAATGGAAATCTAAATTAGAACATATTCCTCTTATCATCATTAATAGCATTGGTAGTTACCACAAAAGATAGGATAATTGAAATCAACAAAGAACAGGATTCTCTAGAGTAACAGGTTCTGACACTAGTTGGCAAACACTATTCATGGATCCAGAATTAGGAATGTTGAGTATAAAACAGTGATTTTACTGTGTTCAGAGCTGATAAATCCTTGGCATTTCAAATTTGGGGCAATGCAAGTTAAAAGGAGTCATTCAACTAAAAAGGTTCTCAGGGAGAGCAGGAGGCTTGTCAAAGGTCTGGAAAAATCAAACACGGAAACAAAGATGAAAGATTTAAGTATATTTAGACTACAGAAAGGAAAAGATAGTAGTGGTGCTCATAGATGTAAAACATTGCGTCTAAGAAGTTTATTCCCTTCTCAAAACTCATTGCAGCTCAGACATTAAATAATGGAAGGGAAAGTCTGTGTTAGAATGTGTAGCAGTGAGGACTGTGAAGTACTACAGGAGTTTGTTGGGAGCCTGTGGCAACTCCCTCAGATCTACTTCCTCAGAACAGGTTGTAAAGCTGTTTATTCAGAAATGGTACAGATACAGCTGACTCAACCTTTGCAAAGGAGGAAGGAGTAGAAACACTTTTAAAATTAACAACACTTTTAAGTTTTGCAACAAATATTTTCAGATTGAAATAATAGTTTATCTTCAAATGTTCTAACTTTCACATAATTACTATATTATTACTCTACAGAGTTATTTCTTTACTTACACAGTGGTTTATTTACACGTAATATAATACCAATATTAAGCACTAACAACGAGGCTGATAAATGTAATCGCATGGTGCCAGCTTGAGATAGTGAAGAGTTTAGAAATTTCATGCCAATCCAAAGAAACACTACAAAATATAGCTGTGAATTCTCTTTCTTTTTTCAATCTCCTTAAATATTTTACAGTTCTCAATGAAGATGAGACAAATTATAAGTTCATTGTAAAAAATATAATGGATGGCAGCTACATCTGTATTATTTCATATTTTCATTATTCTAATTATCCTGACAATAGGCTGATGCTGCTCTGCCTCATTGTTCCCATGACAGTTTGCCAGAGAAGTGCTATATCAGAATGCTAATAACTTGACACATCCCCTCTTTGACAGTCAGTAGTAAACCTCAGCGCTCTGATCTTTTTAATGTTCAGTAGTTTTGTGCAGTGGGTCCATATCACTTTACAGTAGTAGCAACTCATGTGGAAGAGTTAAGAATGGACTAACTGTCAAAATACAGAAGAGGTTGAACTCTACTTGTTAAAGTCTATACATTTAAAGATTTTTTCATATAATGTTATATGACATTGCAATTTAGGTATAATTTTCAAAACACTAAGGTTAAAGATATACTAGCTCATTTTTTTAAGTAAATCATTCCCAGCTATAATTTAAGAGTTTATCTGGGAAATGTATGTGTGATCATTGAAGTACCATATATTTTATCAGAAAAATATCCTTTTTCAATATTCAACCAACCAAATAGCACATGTACTTTTAATCAAAATTGATTCAACATTTGTCTTGCAACGTACTTCCTCAATAATCAAGCAGAATTTCATTGGCTATATTCTGTTTAGAAATACAGTATCTTAGAAAAATATAATGGATTTATTTAATATTAATATACTCATCTACATAGTCCAGAGCTGTATCCAGCTTTGGGGTCCCTAGCACAGGAAGGACATGGACCTGCTGGAGTGAGTCCAGTGGAAGACCACTAAGTTGACTAGTGTGATGGAGTGCCTTTCTGATAGAGAAAGACTAAGAGAATTGGATTGCTCAGTATGGAGAAGGCTTTGGGGTGACCTAATTGCAGCCTCCCAGCACCTGAAGGGGCCTACAGGAAAGATGGAGAGGGACTTTTTACAAGAGAATGTATCAGGACAAGGGTAAACAGCTTCAAACTGAGAATAGGTTTAGTTTTGATATTAGGAAGAAATTCTTTGCTGTAAGGGTGGTCAGGCACTGGAACAGGTTGCCCAGACTTGGGGGTGCCCAATCTCTGAAAGGGATGAACCAAGCTGGATGGGGCTTTGAGCAACCTGGTGTAGCAGAAGCTGTCCATGCCTATGGCAGGGGTGTTGGAAATAGACGACCTTGAAGGTCCATTCCAACCCAAATGATTCTATGATTCTGTGATATCAATTGCCCAGCATATTTTTACATATTCATTTCAGCATGCATAAAACTCAAGCTGGTGGATAATCATCCCACTCTGTAAAATATAAATAGTCATTTGATTTTAAGTTCACTGAATCAGATATTCTAGCTTTCTTAAATGTGAGAAGGTGTTTAACTGCTATGCAGTGACGGGGCTCAAAGTATTTAATGAGAGTCATTTACTCTACGTGAGAGATAAAAATAAGAAGCTTGTTGCTAGTCATCTAACTTAATTTTCTACAAATCTCCAAACTCCGAGGTTCAGGAGGAACAAACTTAACTTTGGAACCTGAGTGAAATAATTGTTGTGGATTAAAGGTTGATTCTGTCTTTGGATGAGAATAAATAAACTGATGGTGATGGAGTGGATTATTAGTGTTTAAAAGAAAAGATAAAAAGAAGGGTATAGCTTTTCTTGGATTAGACAGAAACAATTGAAACTATAGAACTGACACAAAAAATAAAATTTCCTTGCTACTTTATCAATATCCTGCTTTAGGGAAAAGTTTAGGGTTTCTTACTGCTGTACTAGAGGTTGCCGCAAAAAAGAGGGGTCGCATAGCAGTGCAGTGCTGAAGAATGGAATTTGATACTAGATCTGAATGCTCATCCACTTAATTCAGATCAAGATACCATTTTTGCTGGAGCCAACTCGTTTGCCTAAACATTTGACACAGACATTTCATTTTATTAATTTAGCATTATTTGAAGACAAGAAGGAGTTTGGGGGAAAAGAGGAGATATTTACACTTTTAAGATTCAGGTCAAAAGCTTGTTCTCCTTCTGTTTCTTGTTTTAACATAATTTACATTGAAATATAATTCAATAGTATTAAATTCAGCCCACTGAAGCATTTCTGCCTGTTGAATCCTGGATGTCAGATATAGCAGAATGTCACAGGAGTATGAATTAGTCATGTTTCTGCACTCATGATCATCATAGACCTAGAACTCTTTGAAACACTACTAGTGAAATAATTAATTTCCTTGGTTTCTTTATCAGTTAATTCAAATGTTGTTGTACAATCAGAGTTTCTGCACTTCAAGGTTCTTTAGTAATTGAACTTCATGGCTCTAGGCCAGCCTAACCTTACCGAGACTCCAAAAACTTATGGGCAATTTGGGAATTTTTAATAAAAGAAATTGCCCAGGTATTGAAATAACAAAATTGCATACCAGCAATGATTGTGAGACATGTACTGCCATCAAACAAGCAAATGGTCAGAGTATTCTTGCAGCCCTACTCAACTTTCTAGTACATTTTATTTAATCCACTATGCCTAAGGCCATCTTTTTGTATAAAAAGTCAATTCAACTGTTTTTATGTCTGGAATAAAGGGATAAACACTTTGGTTTAGTTATTGAAGCAAGCTCTCACATAAAAATTCTCTTTTTTAATTATGAAGGACTAAGTACATGCTTTCCACTCTTATCTTCTATATTACATAAAGGTAATACAGAATAGAGTTGTGAGTCTAGTCAATAAAGGAAAGGAAAGTTTTTATATCCTAGGTTAAACATTTTCTTCAGAGTTAGAAGGCCTAAGTGACTCTGATCAGGTACCCTGTTTAATTCCTTCTTATGGTTTTAAGTCTTTTATCCCTCTCTGTACAGATCAACACAAATTTGCAACGCTTGTTTTATTATCTCCATGTCTAAATGTCTTCAGCCACACATTAAGGAAACAAAATCTCCCCTCAGATTATACTAGAAAGGCTTTCTCTAAGTTCAATCATTAAGAAAAACATAAGTCAGAACAAATACCTTCTTTAGTGAATTTCAAGGAGACTCTTGTAGCAAGCTCTAATGATAACTTAGGAAGCAGGCAATTACTGTAAATTGAATGTTACAATTGAAGGTAAAGCAAAACTGTTCACTGTGCTTCTGTGGGGTCATTCCTCTCTGCCATTAAGTAAGGTATATATTTTATGTAAACAAAAACTTCTGCAGTATCTGCTAATAGTTTATTTAGGGGTAGTGGGAGGATGATACGAGCACTTATCTGTACACAGTAATTACAGCCTGCCTAAAAGTTACTACCTTAGCTGAGAGCCAGACTTTCATTGTTTAGAATACGACCATAACCACACTCGATAATGACCAGTCAATTTGCATCACAACTTCTCTTTTCATCTGGGAAAATTTACTCAGAAGAGATAATTTAACAAGGTTTTTAATTCTTCTAGGGTGAGAGTGCAATTTGTTCTTATCCTGTTCTCAGATCTCCTTTGCAAAGAGAAAAAAAGGCTATCAGTTTTTCAGGGGTCTTCGACTGAATGCTGAAAGATAAATAACGGCCATTAGTGCCTCTTGGGGAATGCAAAGAAATTTATAGAACAGAATTAATTGGCTTTTATTCCAATCATTTGTATATTCATAGGAGAATTTTTTTCAAAATGTCACTTTTCTGTTCTGGTCCTACAAAGAAGAGTAAGCACAAGCATTTAGACTAACGTGTGTGATTGATTACTAACATATTTTCATTATAATATCTTCCTAATTTTAAAAATGTCTCAATTTTATTGAATAAAGCCCCTCATTTTTATTCAATAGAAGTTTCACTTTTAAGTAATTCCACCAGCAAATAACTTCAGCACAGCCCTTCTACTAATCACATACTCAGAAACCTTGATTTTCAGGAAAGAAAATTTATTAACCTGATTCCAGTTTGCTCTCATTTCTTGGACATTATTTATTTCTTCTGAAAAGAGGTGAAACTCTTGATCTGTATTTCCCAGTATACCTGCATCCTACAGCAGTGAACTGCTCTGCTTGAGCAAACTGTGCCATAGCTACACTTTTGAAAGGTGCAAGTAATAGGGTGCTAAACTGAAAAATAAGAAAAAGAAATGCTGACACTCATGAATCACAGTTCACCTAAGAGCAAACATGATAAAATTGTTCACAGGAAATAAAGTGGTACTGAGATTCTGTGTGAGATGGCACAGATGAATCATTACCAAATAGAGAGCTTCTGTGTATGTCTGTTCATCAGAATGGATGGTTGAATTGATAGAGTACATGATGAATAAAAGGCAACAACCTATAGACCTATATACAGAAAAATGAGCTTTGCAATCAAGGCTTGAAGATCCCCTTGGTGCCAAAAAAGGACTGTTATTTAGCTTTCCTGTTATCTTTAAGTATTCTGGCAAAAATTTTTTTTTTTTGGAAGATCACCTGCATTTTTAGATCCTGATTATGAAACAGAACAATTATTCAGTTGATCTGTTCTGATATTTTAATTTTTTGAGACATGCATATTGCCAATGTATGTTTTCCTCAGTAGTTTCACTTTTATAGTGGCAGCTGGGAACCACAGAAATGTTTTATTCGTTGTTCAGTGTATAACGCAGGTGTTATAATATCAATAACATTTTCTACTCACTTGAGAGACCTGTGTGAAAGGAAGATGAAAGGCGTGCTGACTGGGTAGGAAATGTAATGCAATAGAACTAGCTTCAAGCAGAAAATGTAGACATTTGTCTTCAGTGATTTGTGCTTTGGAAAAGAGGGCAGATCAAAAATGTATGGGTTTATATGAGGACAAGTTATACCTAATATGCACGTATGACTTACAGCATTTTGTACTGCTGTAACTTTGATGGTTAACTGGAAATATTTTAGATAAAAGAATAGATTTTATGTTGCTTATGTTTATTAGAAATATATCGCCTCAACAAAAATGGTAAAATATATTTCTTTCAAAATAAATAATTTAGAAGTCTCATTTTAAAAATGCCTAAGTTAAAGAATGGAGACATTTGTGATTCTTCCTCGTTTTTCTGAACCAAACATTGACCAATTCAATGTGAGTATAGAGATAGCTTCAATAAAATGAGGACTTTTTTCAGCAAATTATAATAGTTGGTATGTGTCTGCCTTGCTGTTAAAACACTTATCAAGTCTATTCTACTGAAGTTCTTTGCAAGATGTACATAGTAAGAAGAAAAAGTTTGCAAAGAATTAATGATGAAAATACAATTTAGGAAATTAATAGCATATATTTATTAAAATATTCAGGTTTGTGGGGGTGGCAATAATATTTATACATCAGAAATAAATTAAATTTTATCTACCATTATTGAAGAGATTTACTCAGTTGTTACTGAATGTTCAAACATATGGTGACTGAAAAGAATTGATGATTGTGAGAACTCTTTCAGTGTTATTATAGGGTGAAGAATTTTTCCAATTTTATTTACCCTCCCAAGTGCACTGTTTCTAAAATGTTAATCTCTAAAAAAGGAGAAAGAGTATGACAAATCCAAGCACTAACACACAATCAAACTTTGCAATTTGCAAACACTTCACAGATAACAGATGCTGAAACATTTTATCTGGATTATTAAATCAATATGTATGAATAGTGAGTGTACTCACATGGAACATCATGGGACCATGTATTTGTAAGAATATTCCATATTCATGGGCTCAAAAACCTACAGGTTCTAAGAAATCTATTTAACTGGTTTTAGTTTAAAAACACTCATATGGGCAATGAAGTTTTACAGTCAACACTAATCCATGGGTTTTAGCATCATAACGGTTCCAGTAATCAAAGTGCACAAAAGCTGGTAAAAAAGATTCTTTCTTTCCAGAAACACTTGAATCAAACTGTATAGAAGAAACAAGATGTTCAGGCATGATGGAAATTGAAGGTCTTGAAAGTTTATAAAATTATTCAACTGTAGTTATTTTTTTTTCTTTCTCAGTTTTATAACTCTCCGGCAAGAGCTAGCTTTCTAAATGTCTTTTTAGGTGTCTATGCTATAACTATGATATTTATTGTTGGACTGTTTGTGGGATCAACTGTAAACAATCCATCTCCAAGTGAAAAACAGATTCCATTTTCAAAATTGAAAGCTCGGATTTAATTTTTAACATTCTTGCACTAACTATTATTTAAATTAGGATTCTCTCTTTCTCCACTCAGATTTTTTGTTTTCTTGCTTTTTATACCCAGAAGTTACTGTTTGCTGGCAATGTATGCTCCTATTCTTATATCTGCTGAAATGTTTTCTCATAGCGCTGCATGCTACAGCTTAAATGTGCAAACCCAACACCGCAATTTAAGTCAAGTGTGAACTTTCAAAGAAACACATTACATACATTTTAAAAAAGAGTAAAAATATCTCTGTCTATAATATACAGTTTTCTTTAAAAGCAAGCCTAGGTGATTTCTTTTTCAAGCTTTTTTTTTTTTAATTGGTCCATGATATTGCCTTAACAGTTTCTTTCCTGTCTGTTTTCTCAAGATACTTTAAAACTTCTGTGTCAGGGATGTCAAACCTTTATCAGAACTGAACACCATGTATATCCTTTCATTTTTGACAATTCTTATTAAAGGAGTTAAAAGACTTTTTGCACAAACTTCTGTCTTTGGAAATTGAAAATAGGTCTCCATCATCTTGAAACCTGAAAATCCAAAGGTTGCTCTTTGAATGTCTCCTGAGAGTAAGGACTGATGCTAACAGCAAAGGCTACCAGTATGTCACAATATGTTTAAAAATCACAGTAAGTTTAAAAGAAATAAGAAGACCAATCAAACTGCTGTGCCTTCTATTTTGAAAGGGTTTGGCATTATCTACTAAAAAAAAAAGAGAAAAAAACCCAGAAAAGTATTGGTTTTTCTTTCCTAATTTTCATGTGAAAAGATAAATTCAAACAGTTTTTCATGTTTATATTTTGTCAGCTAAATGTATCTAGGAAGTTTGAGAAAGCATATGGAAATAGGTAATCACAAAGTGAGAGAAAAAGAAAGAAGTAAAAAAATGAATAAACTACAAAAAGTGAAAAAGCTCTGAGTAAAAAGTTAGGTTTTTAGGTTTCATCTGAGCCATTCGTGAACGTGAAGGTAAATGGAGAAGAGATACCTGTATTAGCAAACTTTACATCATAAGGGCATTTCAGGTAGTGACTCAGGATAAAGAGTGATATCAATTTAAACAAATGCACCCATTGCTGTAGATGGAGAGGAATTCTGGTTGATGGTGGAGAGTAAGTAAGTGTTGGGAATGCATAATGAAATTAGCCATTCAATTCTAATGAAAGACATTTAATGAAATTAGCCATTCAAGTCTAATGAAAGACATTTTAAAAGAAATAGGCTTTCAGAGTAGAGATCTTTTCCAAGATAGCCTCAGAAGTATAGAAAATTATGCTTTGTCTTCAGGCCTTCTGTGGGTTCAAGTTGCGGAGAAGCATGGGATGATGCACCATGATGATACATCAGTATTGTATTATGTTAACACTAAAAAGAAGTGACGTAATTCTGAACTTATCAAAACTTTGGATGCTATTTGATTCCTGGATGAAATTTGAATTAACATTCTCATTAAACTGGTTTTAACCCACATAATTGCAAAGAGAGAAAGGTAAGAAATATGATATATTATCAACTGGTCTCTTTTACCAGTCCAAGAAAAAATACTCTAGAGAAAGGTGACTAAAATTAGTAGAAATTCAAAGAAATTGTATTGCAAACAATTAAAACACAGGAACTGTTTGATGATGATGAGGGAGTTGGTATTCTTCAACCTGGAGAAGAGAAGGCTGTGAGAAGACCTCATTGTGGCCTTCCAGTACGTAAAATGGGCTTGTAAAAGAGAGGAAGAGTGATCTTTTACACAGGCAGATAGTGATAGGACAAGGGGAGATGGTTTTATACTGAAAGAGGTTTAGATTAGATGTTAGGAAGAATTCATTACTCAGATAGTAGTAAGGCACTGAAACAGGTTGCCCAGAGAAATTGGGGATGCCCCATCCCTGGAAATGTTCAAGGTTAGGTTGGATGGGGCCCTGAGTAACTTGATCTAGTAACTTGATCTGTGGCAGGATGGTTGAACTAAATGATCTTTAAGGTCCCTTCCAAAACAAGGCATTCTATGGTTCTATGATTCTGTGAAGTTATTTTTAACTCTAAAAGGTACAAACCAACTTGATCTTCACTTCCTTCTGGTATCACAATAGGATTATGTTTCTACATTTGCAAATGACATTTAACTTCTCTACACATTTTTCTACTTTCCATGCTTTCATGTTATCTATATTTACTTTAGAAATAAGGCAATGCAAAAAATCTTAAATGAGATATGCATTTATCATGATTGTTTTCACTAAGTTGTTTTCTTTTTCTTTCATCTTGTAATTGCAACCCTAATTGGACCACTTGAGGATTAAGATATTCTCAAGGTATTTTGTAACAGTATTTTCTCCTTAACAAGGATGAATGTCCCCTTGTGGAAATACTTGCTGATATTCTGTTTTAGAAATTCTTTTCTATTCCAAAGTACTAAGAAATTTAGGCTTCGTGTGCTGCATGGCCTAGGTTTTATAATATTAAGCGCTAAATTAGGTGTCTAGGATCTCAATACAATGAAGAATTAGATACTTCAGGTAAGCAGTCACTGACATAAGCAAAGAAGGTTTTACTTTAAACAATAAGAAATGTTGAAAAGGTGAGTAAGACATTATTCTTACATCTCTAAGAAATGTGGCCACTGCACTTCAGCTTTAGGAATGAGCTAAACTTCCGTACAGTTTTATGTACTTCTATCGGTCCAACCAATGAGATGGTCTGTCTACTGACTCAAAAGTGTTTAAAGTGTTTTTAAAAATCAATCCTTGCAGGAAAAGAAGTCCTTTCACTCATCAGGAGAAAGTTATTAGAGTATGTGTGAACTGTCCAATTCCAGAATCTGTTGATAATAAATTTTTTACTAACAAGATAACTCTAGATATTGTACTTGGAAGCATCACAATAGTTATAAGTAGTTCTCATGGTAGGAGATATTTAACTACAGGTTTCTGTGAATAGGCCCATTTATCATAACTTTAAATATTTTAATATATTCCTCATACTTTAGTTCATAAAAACACTAACTAAACCGGCCTGTTATAGACCTACTGCATTTACTCACTGTTTAGCTTCATGCTAGTCCTCATTATTAATTTTCTTTTACCCATAAAAACCAGTCTTAAGAGAAATTCTTATCGTCTTCATATTACACCTGGTTCAAGAAGCACTGGATAGAAAAGAATGATGTATTTATTTACAAAAGTCATAAAAGGACTAGAAAATGGTGAGGAACTACAAGTTTATAAAGTTTGGTGATGGCCATGAGGATCTGTAGAAAGATCTCCTAATAATTATCCCTATTATGCAGATGACATTCAGTGTCAATAACTTAAAAGTAAAGTATATGAGGAAAGAGTATTCTGAACTAGGTATTGCCTCCTTAGGAAAAAAAAAGAAAGAAAAATTATAATAATTCTTTGAAGTCTATTCAATATCAATAAAGAAAAACAAACAAACAAGCAAACAAATAAACCCCAGGAAATACTGTGCAGGTATTACAGCAAGACAGAAGCATCCTTATGACAGTACATAAATTAATCACAGATTTAAGCATTTGACAGTTAATCTCTGTTATTAGAAAGGTATAACCATAGAAGGCTTTAACTGAAAGGAGCTGGGATGACTTCAGCGCTAGAGTGAGTTCCATGCAAATAGAAGCTATGAAGACTGATTCTTTGGCCTTGTTTGTCAGAAAAGAGATATATAGAAGTCTGAGTTGCACAGAGAAGGTAGAGAGAAATTAATTATTCCCAGTTTCTCCAAAAGTGGGCAAAAATCAAATCATATTTTTCATGATGTTGAAAACAAAAGGTGCACTTTCTTCATCTCTGGAGTTCATTATAACAAGACACTGTAGGCATGAAAACTTTTCTTGGATTCAAAAATTGATTGGACAAATTCGGTGAGGATGTTCAGAGAAACCTTTATCTCAAGCACTCCAGACACAAATTTTAAAAGGATATATCTGAAGAAGCATCTGTTCTCTTTGTCCTCCACTTTTTCCTAGACATTCACTTATGATTAGTGTCAAAAATATTGGTCACAGTCTCTGATGGAAAGAAAAAAGAAGAAACCCTCTAATATCAAAAATATGTTCTATTTTTATTTGTTTATCTGTGAATAATCTGCACTGTGATAACTGTTGAGAACTGACCTCATGGGTTCTTTTAGCCACCACCAGGGATATAACCTTAAATGTTACTTAATTAGGATTTGGTTGCTGGGGAGTAGCAGCTCCAGGAGAACTGGTCAACCCCAGCTTGGCCTGTGCCCTCACCAAGGAGCACAGTCCCATGGGATATGGGCACAGCAGGCAGCACCTAGATGCTGGTAACAGGGTCCATCAACAGACATAAATATGGTAAGTGATAACCCAGGTCCAGAGGATGTCCAGAGATTTGAGTTCAGAGCAAAGGAGATGAGTCTGGGAACTAAAAGTGAGGTAATGTGACTCAATGTACCTGAGGGAAAGAGCTGCAAGCAATGTCAATTCATCTCCAGTTCAGACGAGATAGGTGAAAACTCATGGAATGGGCTCAGGTGTTGGGTCTAGATCTCAGCTCAGCCCGTTGTGTTTACATATTTGTGTGTTTCACTTTGCTTTATGTAAAGTCCATAAAAGAAAAAAAGGCTGGGTTTCAGTCTTGCGATGTACGTAGGTTAAATATTTATTTGAACGTCATAAGTATATAGGAAGGTATGACATCACAGTAGCATTTGGCATGATATAGGCTTACTCAGGATTCTAAAATTAATCAAAATACCTTTTCTGCAAACACATAGAGATATTAGTAAAACTGACACTTCAAAGACTACTGACGGCATAAATTTAATTTGGTTTGTATAATGTCAAGAATGAGTTGCCTTACATCTAAACAGACCATAAGAAATCATCTTAAACTTGAAGGAAGTCATATATAATCTTTGAGAAGAGGAAATGAAAATAAAATTCTCAATTTTAGTTGAATTGAAACATCTCAGGCAAAGGTGACAGAATAGATAAAATATTTATATTAAAAAAATGCCATGTTGCCTGAGGCTTATTGATAAATGCTGCTTTATTAGGCTCAGCTATTCCTGAAGATAAACACATCCAACTTTCATCGACTTCCTTCAGCTTATATTTTGATAATCATTCAGAGTACCAGCACATTCTGACATTCTATACTACTGAGTCAAATTGGTTTTATTGAACAGCCATAAAAACTGTAAAATCACTGAATCATTCATATTCGAATCTTGAGAAGTCACCCAGTCCACCTTCTTTCTCAAAACAGAGTCAACATTAAATTCAAACATGAGATTTAGGATGTTTTTCCAGTAGAGTCTCGAGTAACTCAAAGAACTCAGATTCCCTGGACATGCTATGCAAATGCTTAATAAATCTGATCGTGATGTTGTTTTGTCTCATTTTGGTTAGTTGATTTGGTTTTTCATAGCTAGGCTGTCAGAACATCTTCTGTTTCAGTTTATGTTCACTGACTCTCATTCTTTCATTGGATACTTTAGTAGAAAGCCTGGCTCTATCTCTTTGGTTACCTACTTGTAGATATCAGGTTATTTACCCTCTCCCTATGTTTTTTTTTTACTCTCCCCCTATTTTTTTTTTTTTACTTCTTCAGACAAAAAAGCAAATTCCACGTAAAACAGGATAATATTCCTCAATTTGACCTACTGACAACTCCAGCTAGCTCAGTAGCTCTTGGCCACTTTTGCTGCAAAGGCACAGCTGTCTCATGCTCATCCTACTGCCCGTGACCACACCCAGGTCCTTTTCATCACAGTGGCTCCCCAGGCAGCCTGGCCCAGGTTGTGCCACTACTCAGGGCACCACACCTGCAGTGAAGGCTGCAGAGAAGGCTGTAGCTGCCAATTTTCCAGGGGTGCTTTCTCCTGTCACTGATGGGGACTGAGCCTTGTGATGCATTAGCATCATTTTGATTTCAGAATTTTGAAAATGGATTTTTTTTTCATTATTGTGTAATGTTTTTCGTCCTTGTTCCTTGTTTTACCAAACTCAGACAAAGCATGTACACATACACATACACAAAAAAACCTTATTAATTTCACTTTGAAAACTCAAGTTTATATTTTTAAAGTAGCCATTAAAACTTTTTTGTTATTGTTGTTCTTGTAAGTCTAATAAAATATGTGTCCTCACAGGAAGAAGTGCAGAAACAAGACAGATTGTTGCCTAAAATAACAAGTTATTGGGAAAAAAATGCCTCAAAATCTTTTCATGAAATGTTATGTCTAGTCAGGAAAATGGTAAAACTCCTATTAACTCTGATGGGAGTCGTGATTCCACTTCATCCCACTGCATAAGGCCTGTGTCAACTCTTTGGCACAGTAAAATATTGTCTTGGGAAGCAGCCAGTAGAGAGTTGTCTTCTGCCTTATGTTGATGGGGAAGGACTAGATAATTTAACCTAAACTGTGTCCTCACGTAATGAGGAGCAGCTGGACCTTGTGAAAAGGTGACTGTACTTCAAAAGCAACCTTCCTTAATGCAAAAGTCATGTCTCCATACCTGTCCTGAGTATGCCCTCTGACAACTGCAGGAACTCAAAGCTCCAGAGGAGAAGGCTGAAACATTTTCAGTTTAAAAAAAGAAACTGGACTGTCGGGAAATGACACAAGCTTGAGGTCAAAGTTTCCATAGAAAATCCAGTTATTTTTGTTGATGTGTTTTGAAGTATTTTTACAAATATACTTTATCACAGGCTTTGAACACACATATCACAGTATCAATGATGACATCTACATAACGCTAGAAGAAAGAAAAAATATCAAAGAGAAAATCTGAGAAAAAAATAATTTAAAAATCAGATAATAACAAGTTCTAAATCAAATATTGGCCTGTAATGTTTTACGAGATAAGAGGCAGAAATGTCACTTTACTTCCCATTTGCCATCCATATTTCCTGTTAAGCAGTTAACCACTTTCCCATAACCTCAGATGTTCATCATTCTTTGTGAATCCTTTTCTCTTTGTCAGCAGTTACCTATTATTGCTGCTGCAATCTACGTAACTAAAGAGACTCCGATGGCACAGCTGCTCTAGAGAAAGGTGGCTGCAGTGATTATGTTAATGGGATCACTAATTTCTGGCATAAACATAGCTTAAAGCTGTTGTGCTACTTCACGTGTCACTAGCTGGATCAATGAAATATCTTGAACAAAGTATAAAAATGTTAACAACTCAGTTGTTATTTATTTGTATTTCAGTAGCACCTACAGACCACAATAAGCTGAGATCCTAGTATGTGAGGCAAAAAATATCCTGTTTCATTGTAGAAGCCTATATAATCAGAAAAGAGGACCTTACTCCCTCTCCGTATGCCACTCTTCTACCCCTCTACTTCACTTCCCAGTTGAAGCACTGCTTCCAGCTCAGGTCCCCAGTACAATAAAAATCACGAACCCCTTGGATGGGTCCAGATGAGGGCCACAAAAATTATCAGAGTGCTGGAGCACCTCTTCTATGAAGAAAGGTCAAGAGAATTGGCATTGTTCAGACTGGAGAAAAGAAGGCCTAGGGAGAAAATTTTGCAATCTTTCAATATATAAAGAGGATTATAAGAAAGGCAGAGAAGGACCTCTTATAAGGACCTGTAGTGACAGGACAAGTGCAATGGTTTTGTTCTGAAAGAGGGTAGATTTAGACTGGATATAAAGAAAATATATTTTACAATAAAAATGGTGAGACATTGGAACAGATTGTCCAGAGAAGTTGCAGTTGCTCCATACTTGAAAGTGTTTAATATCAGGTTGGACAGTGCTCTGAGCAACCTGGTCTAGTGGAAGGTGTCCCTCTTCATGGCAGGGGGTTCGAACTAGTTGAGCTTTTAAGGTCCCTTCCAACCCAAACAGTTCTAAGATTATATTGTTCTACAATTCTGTGAAGGACAGAGAACACAAAGAAATAGTGAGATAATGATGCTATGTACCTAAATATACCAATTAACAGGTTATACACCAGTTAAAAGACGGTCATTAAAATGTTGGAAGCCTCTTTCCTCCTAAATTTAAGATATAATTGGGAAAAATATTTATTTCAACATTAAAAAAAAAAAAAAGATATTTTTTAGTATGTAAGGTGGTCAGTTTTCCCTGACCATACAAGCTTCATTCCTAGACCCATGAGATGTAAACCATCTCTTTCATCAATCAAGATGCAGAAAAGATCTAGGATTAAATCTAGGATATGTGCTGACTCTGGGACTTGACAATATGTCTCTGGAGATCTTTTTCCATTTCTACAGATAATGTAAAATTTTGTGGTTAATTTTACCACTGAGCAACTTGGACAGCTAATGTGTCTAAACCTGGGTAACATGATATCCATATCTATCTTTTACCAAGGAGTGTTGCAGGTTTTTTACAAGCCCACTGACCTGTTAGCATGTGCCCAAGTGCTGTTTTACTCACATCCAAAACGCAGACATCTTAGCCTAAGTCCCTTGGAAGATGGCAGTAGTTAAAGCAACAGACTAGGAAATTTTCAATCTCATCTGTAGACAAGACCTCCAACTCTTTAGAACTTTTATAGTCATATCATTTTAAGTAAAGCTTTCTACAAAACAGGTAGGAAGCCAGGACAGTTCAGTGGTAGCCTCAGCAAGAAATGTCACAGCATGGACATTTGGTGGGCTTTTTGTGTATTTTGAATATGTATTTTGAATATGTATTTTGAATATGTACACTGTGTTGTATTTGCAGAGTACATCAGAGAACTTAGCAAGTGTGACAAGCACAGATAACCGAAGGCAATGTCCATATCCAAAGAGGAACCCAAACAGAGATGGAAATCTTTATTCTAATAGCTGTTGATTCTTGGATCTCTGAAGATTTTGGGCTGATCTTATACAATGTGGAAAAACAAGCCTGTGTATAGACACAATCCAGAGTGTGTTCTAATAATGCCTCTTTTCTACGTTTTACCTGGACTTAGAGTTTGGCTTTCAAAGTCTTCAATTTAACTCTTGCAGACAAGATGTGATATTTTCATTGTATAGCACCTTTCCAAGAAATTTGTGTAGCAGCTTGTAGCATCAGTTAAGTGAGGAAGACACATATATGATGCCCAGTCTCAAAGTAAATATGGAAAAATAAGAAAGAAAGTAACAATGTAATGTAACCTCAAACAGCTGAAAAAGAAATGTTCTCATAAAGAAAAAACACCATAAACAGACTAATCAAATCATAGGAGACTGCACTTTGGTTTATTTTTAAATTAGTTTTTTTAAGACTGAAGTTCTTCACAGATACCCTAGATACCTCTGAATGAAGTAGTTTGAGTGCTGAAGAACACCTGTGCTTCATGGCATTTTTCCAAAATTATTTTACCCCACTTTTCATAGATCCCAATAGGAAGACTGCCACAATACAATATTAGTCAACACCAAAACTAACATTTTTAGAGCTAGATCAGACTGTTCTTTTTAACCCTGCACTGATCTGTGACAACACCCTTTCTTATGTATTTCATAATTAATTTCTTGGTTAGCTTCAGCTTTCAACCTTCAGTGAGCCCCCTAAAACTGTATATTAATATCTCTGTCTATGTTGCTTTCCTCTCTCAAATTGACCTCAAAATGTGCTTCAAAAGCAATTTATGCTGAATTGTTTTCAAGCTCCTTTTAGGTACAGCCTCCAGTCTGGAGCATTTTTTAGTTCTCAGTTTACTCTGGCTGAGAGTACCTATACAGCATGCTTGAATACGTATTTCCATTATATTTTGAGAATGAAGTGATATTTTTGTTGTAACTATAGGTGTCCTGTGAGAAATATGAGTCAAATGACAGACTCTCCCACTGGTGAAGAAGCAACTACAATACTGCAGTACTTTACTGAACATTCAGTCCCCACATGATACTACAAGAAAGCTTTCACCTAACTGCTCATTTAGTTTTAGGTTACACAGCTGTCATGTGAAAAGGGGAGATGTCCTCAACCCTTAGTGGTGGGAGATTTCCTCAATCCTTAGCATTTGGTTTGTCCGTCAATGCTCCAGGAAAACCGAGACCCTTGTGCCCAACCAGTCTGTCAGTGTCTGTGACTCATTGCGCTCCCTGGGGATATGAGTTTTTGCTGGGGATTCTGCCAACTCAATTAAGTTCTGTCTCAGTGTAGAAGGTATGAGCTCCTCCTGAGGCAGAGATTTCTCCTGAGACTGGAGGAGAACTATGCCAGTTTTCTGTTTTACTTTTTTTCCACTATTTTTCTTTACTGCGATTAAAGATGGAATAAGCTTATGGAGGACATCCTTAGAGGCACCATGCAACCAAAACTGAGATACTGCCAGGTCCTGAGCTTGATGCCACAAGTCATTGCTCTCTAACAAATTTGGGCCTTTCCTCAGACATTTCATAAAATTGGGCTGTGAAGTGTCAAGCTGGGGAACTTGCCATGTATGGTTCAGCAGCTTTTCTGCAGATGATGTAATAGTCCAGCCCATATGGTGACCGTAACTAACCACTTTAGGTACAAACTCATCCCAAGTGAGACTGAGATCTCACTGAACCCATCTGCAACTGTGAATACTGTGTCTGTCATTTTGCAGGTGATCCTGAATGTCTGCAACAGACATCTTTAGACTTTCAGACAGATGAGAGGATTTAACCACACCGGATCAATGAGGGTTTGCATCGGAGATTTCCTTGTAGGATCTCTATCATACATTGACCATATGCATGCTGCCTTCTGCACTGATGCAGCCAACTCAGAGAGACCATTAGTTTTGATTACCAGGAGGTCTCCTCTCTCTTTAGGGTCCATACCTCCTGCCTAGTACACAACCCATGCAGTTAAGGCGTAATCATGGTTTCCTGATGTGGAAATTAGAAGCACTCCTGGGCTGCAGTAGCTTTTTGGTTCCTTCTCACTCAACAACACTTGGTACACCTCCAGTAAGAGAAACTCATTACACATATTCGACTTCAGATTCACCTGGACACCTAGAATATTTTTCTTGTAATTTTAACGACTCAGCTGGCATCCAAGGGATTGTACGCATCGTGATATGAGTTTCATCATCACTATCAACTGTAGTTTTGGTTTTAACTAATGACCGCAAGGAAACCTTCCAAGAATTGGAATCCAAGATCCTCACACATTCTTCATCATCACTACCACTCCAAATATCCCCATTCCAAGTCTCAATATCCAGATAAGATACTGAAAAAGTTTTAAGCTTTAAGAAGCTTATTTTCAGCAATGAGTTTATCAACTCAGAATTCCAATTTCTCTCTTGAGTTACTCTCAAAGGCTAATGATGACCTCAACACCTCATTTTCCAATTTCAAAACAGTATACTCAACATCAGAAATCCGTTCAGAAGCAAGTGAATTTTTTAACTTCTTGTTGTGCACGAGAAAAATAGGCTTCTAAAACTGCACAAATCATACCTTTACCTTTTCCTTTTTTACACTTCTGCTCAGCCTGACGTTGCTCAATGCATTCTACTTCTTTCTCTTTGTCCTTCCAAAATGTTTAAGCCCACTCCTTCCCAGTCTGTGAAGGGGTGTATCTATATTTTTGCAGCAGGCTGTCCATGGTAATCTTGTCCTTGATGCCAAGTTTCTGTCACGTGAAAAGGGGAGATTTCCTTGACCCTTAGTGTGGAGAGTTTACCTCAACCTTTATTGTTTCATTTGTCTGTCAGTGTCCCAGGGAAGCCGAGACCCTTGTGCCCAACCAGTCTGTCAGCATCCCATTATGAGAACCCTTCACCAAAGAGTCCCACTGGATTAGAGAGAAATTTGACTGGCCTTTTAATGGAGCTAAGCCAACAGCATAAGGGAGACCCCTCAGTGGGTCTTCCCACTTTATTTGAGTGTGTTATTTGCTACCAATAACTGCCAGTGTCCAGGAAGGACCATCGCTAACAGCTTACAGAATAACACTCCTTATTAATATAAAATTGTGACAGGTTAAGGTTTAAAGATTGTTGATGATAGTATCGGACTAAAAAAATATATTTAAAGCAATACAGACAGCATGCTTAGGGTACAGTTCTTACCCAAACGTGTCTCCATGGGGGAGAAGAGAGATTCTGCCTGTCAACCCATTCCAGTAGTTATGATGGAGTCTTCCCTCATTCCCCCTCCCCCTCCTTAACTTATTTTTATACCATTTCTTTATGTTTAGTTGGAACTTGAGTGACTTTAGTCAGAAATACCTTTGTTGCTGATTGGTGTAAAATTCTCTCACTTCGCTTTTAAAGATACAGTCAAAAAAATATAGAGCACATGCTCAGGGGCCATGTCGTCCCTTGCAAGCTGGTAACTTTGTCATGGAGGTGTGTGTTAGTATTAAAATTAGTCTTTAATGAACCAAGTTCATTTGAGAACAATTTTGCCTAATTTTGCCACTATTGTTGGCTCAGCAGCAAGACATCTTCTCCTGTCTCCCTTGGTTGACAGCTACTATGCTGTTTATCAGCTGCAAAGTACCATCGAGCTCCTCTCCCTGCAAGGATTTCCACAGAGCCTGGCCACAGTGTCTCTGCTCTGCTCCAATATCCATTCCACCCCCTTTGACCAGTGCTTACAATTGCAGACTGTATATATGGGGAATCATTGTGGAATGCCATTCCATCCAGGGAGTAGCAGTTGCATTTTATCCTATAATTTCCATACTGCTATAACTTCTGTTAGTATGTGAATATAATTTCTGTTTATTATAATTTTTAACCCCAGCCATCTTCCCACAGCAAACCTTGCAGTAAATTCATGTACACAATTCCAAAATACTCCTGTTATGGGAATCAAAAATTGCATGGTCCACATACAAATATATTCTGATGAAATTACATCATTCAAGCCACTGGAAGCATCTAAGATATAAAAAATATAGACTCAAAAATTTAATAGTGGCATATTATTCACTGACTTCAGTAGGTCTGATTATGTGAGGCCAAGAAAGAAAGGCAGACAGGCTGAAGCATAAATTCTTTAAGTAAATGAGCAGTTTGCTACTTTTACATAAACCTGTTTCCTTGCAACTTACTGGGAATTACATGCTCTCTGGTTACTGCAGCAGTAGCTCAGACTTCACATAGGCAAGGCAATATGATTTATGAATTTGATGTTCTTGTGGTTGCTGGTTTCTGTTTTCCAAAAGCTGTCTTAACAGCCTAGATCACTCATTAAAAGTCAAAAATTGCAACAAAAAGAGTTGGAGAAGTTTCATCTCAGTACATTAATAAACATTAAACATTTGGAGTTCTCATAAAAATTAAATCGAACGTGTTTTGGGCTTATATCTTTGAAAATTCTAGTTAAAAAAAAAAAAAAAGAAAGAAAAGAAAAAACCTAAAAAAATCCATGTGGAAAGGCATATGATTTCTTTATAGAATCCTATTATACTATCGACCATAGATCCTTTGCTCTTACTGGATATAGTGGGTTAACACTGACTGGATGCCAGGTACTCACGAAAGCCACTCTATCAGTCCTCTCCAGAGTTGGGCAGGGGAGAGAAAATATAACAAAAGATTCATTGATCAGGATAAGGACATGGATGTTATTCAACCATTACAGTCACGGGTACCTGCCACAGGGGACAGATCTCCATGGAGTTCTCCAGTGTGGGCCCCTCTGAGTGGCTGCAGTTCTTAATGAACTGCCCAGTGTGGGTCGCCCATAGGGTCACAAGTACTGCCCACAAATCTACTCAGCGTTGGCTCCTCTTATGATGGCTCCAGAGGTCCTGCCAGGACCCTGTTCCACTGTGAGCTTCCCACAGGGTCACAGTCTCCTTCAGGCACCCACCTGGCCTGGTGTGAGGTCCCCCACAGGCTGCAGGTGGATATCTGGTCAAACACGGACCTTCACAGGCTGTAGGGGGACAGCCTTTCTCACCATGGTCCTCATCATGGACTGCAGTGCCTGGAACACCTCCTCCTCCTCCTTCCCAATATTTGGGATTTGTATTTTTACTATTTTAGTTAGATAGTTGTGTCTCTTTATTTTTCCACTGATATTCTATCCTGTTAAACTTTCTGACCCAGATGCTGTACAACAAAATATTCAGAGAACTCAGGGAGAATCTGGTCAGAACCTGTTGCAGGTGTGCCTGAAATAGCCAAAGGAGTTCTGATGTAGTGCGAGGTAATTGAAGCAAACTGCCAGATCAGCATTCCCTCCTAATGATAGCTCAGTGACTGAGCATTTAAACCTATGATTCTATTGTATCTTTTTAAAGATAATTCAGGAAACACTAACTGCTGTTCAGCCACACACTTATTATTACATATTATTTTATTATTATTAATTATTATAATTATTTGTTAATTTCCAAACTTCTCTTTGATTTTCAGAATCGTTGGAGTTGTTTGAAGTAAGAACAATCCCCTCTGGAAAACCTGTCTGCTCCTTTCAGCTCAAGTCAATATCCTTTGCTGGCTCATTTCCATTAGAACATCCGAGATGAAACTGTTTATCATTCATGTATTTTCACTGTAGGAATGCAATGTGGTTTATGCTATTTCTTCTTTTGAGAGAGGACAAGTAAGTCACTTTATCAAAAGGATCTTGACTCCTATAGACCCTAACTAAAATTGATATTAAATTCCCTTTTATTTAGGTGCTTTATAATACTGGCATTTTTTTCTGACCAAAGCACAAAAAGTTAGGAACAGTAATTCAGCCTGCTACAGCTATAATTTCTATTTTTACCCACATATAAAATTTGATCCTTCGTACTCTACATTTCACAATCAGAGGTTTGGTAACCTTTTGCACATTAGACAATTACACATAAGTTCAATGCATATAAAGATGCCAGCCAGCTTAACCTTCTTTGGGAAAGTTACATATCAGTCTCAAATGCTTAAAACTGTAGTCTTGGGTACTTCTTTCTATTTACTCAGGTTTGCCACTGCCTTTTTTTTTCACCTATTTTTATGTACAGAATTTATGTTTTACTACACAGACATCCTTTTTATATTTTAGACATTCCTACCAAGATACACCCATATTTATCTATAATTAATAGACATAAATCAGTGAAGAATCTGAGATTATTGAAGTGTACTTTCAATACATATGTTTAGAGGTATTGAATACAGCACCTGGCCTTAAAAACCAATATTTTAAAATAAGTTTCTGCCTCCATTTTCTTACCTTCCTGATTTGTGACCCCACTGAAGGTACTATTCCACAATTTCAGAATCACTGTCGGTTTAGACATTCTTATGGGAAAGTTCAAAATCTTTTCTATTGTTTGTCTCCTCCCTCCTACTGGCTCAGTCCTGAGCTACATGAGATTGGATTTCAGGGGAAACTATCATTTGGCCCAAACTGTGTTATTTAGGATCATAAAATTCCTTTTTTTGTCCAATTTATAAAAACAGGTAAATTATTAAAAAAAGAGTTAAAGGTCCAAAGAAATATCGTTACATCCAGACTATTAGCTAGTATGATTAGTAAAATTGCCAGCTGAGACTGTTTCACTCCCTATTAAATAATTGAACATTCAGTGGGACTGAGAAAGAGAAGGAGAAAGTGCAAACCTGATTGTACAGCTTGTTGGTTGGTGTTCTCCTCTGGGATACAGAAAAGTCAGGTTACAAGTTTCTGCTCCAAAATTCAGTTTAATTATTTATACAAAGAGAAATAACTTCAACTGTATACCTAGAGGAGTTTACACTAGGATATCCAATATCTTGATGATTAGGGTACTCCCGTGGGATACTGGGAGACCTCTCCTTCAATTCCTATGCCAGTGAATATTTAATAATTTATACACAGTAAAACTGCTTCAAGACAAACTCATACCAGATGATCCAGCACCTCAAAGATTAGAACACTTATTTGCAATTGAAACAGAGATGATTTCAACCATCTGATCAAATCAGAACTCCAAGTCAGGAAGCACAAATTTTTGAAAATGGATTCCTCTCTCTTAATGCTTTGAGCTCTGGAGTGTTGAGTAAAATAAAGATTTTGTAGAGTAGAGGATTTGTGAGACAGCTGACTGGAAATGGATATTTTCTTTCCTGAAGAGGATACTTTATTGTAAATGTATAATGCCAAGTGTTCTCAATACCTGTCTTAAAGTGCTTCCATATCTTGGCATTACCATCTTGTAAGTAGCTGTTAGCTTTTACTGGTAGGCACCAGATTCTCTATACTCTGCATAAGAAGTCTGGCCTTCAAGTTTGGGACCAAGGTTATAGTAGTGTGCCTAAAGGTCAGAAATGTTAACATCCAACGATAACCAATTTTATTTCTATATGCAGAGAGAAAATACTTATTTGTATATAAGTCGCTTGTACATCCATATCATGGAAGGTTACTTCAAAATGTGTAGCACTAAAGACATATTCCAGTTGGCCCCCAAAAAAATACTTAAATCAATTCTCTGTGTAGTGATACAGAAATGATTAGTAACTAAAAGTACTGTAAAGATTTTATAAAAATAGAAATAAGTGATAAAAAAGCTATGTTTTTTCTGGCATATTATGGCTCACTTAATCCTTATTATGCAGCCTTTATAAAGTAGATTTATTTATGTGCTATTTGCATTCCTTAACATATAAGGTAAATAAAAACACCAATGACCTTGTTAAACATTGGAAAACAAAACTAAGGAAAAAAACCTTCTTCTTGACTAAAGGGGAAATATATTTCTTTCTCTAGAGAATATTAGCTTCCAAGTGACAAATTCACAGTATGCATGAGTCAGGTAAGTGTGTAATACATAAATATCCTTATTCCCCTTGGACACCTATATTACTTATATATACATAAGGCCTATAAATTTCTCTGATTGTCTAAATGAAGATATTCTTTCAGCATTCAAAGCAGAATAGGAAAAATGGGAACTTTAGACATTACCAGCTGGAAGAAAATTACTTCAATTTCCTAGAGAAGACCTTGGATTTTATTTTACATTACTGTTATAGACAAAAAAAGGAATTGCACAGCAAATCATTATTCTAAATTATCACTATCAGTATTATTGCAAATAATAAAAGGAATAATAAATATAAAATGCGCATTGTGATTTTATTTATTTCTAGTAGGTGTTTCTGAAACCCCTAAGTGAAAGAAAAACTATTTAGAACAAAGTGCCAATTTTCATACCTCCCCTGAGCAATGAAATTATTTACTCAACAACAATAAAATTTGAAATTTATCACCATGAAACAAAATGTATAATCTACACTGTGGAGGGAAATAATTGTAGTAGTAATAATAGTAATAATAATGTTACCATCCATAAACTGTATTTTCCCATTACAACCACCAAAAAATTTCTCTAACACTTATTTATAGACAAAAAATCCTTTAACATATTTTCCCCTTTTACATGCCTACCTTGTCATAGAAAGTATATAGCTCATTTTCTTGCCAGTTATTCTGTCACACCATTTTTAAACTGCATGTATATCACAGGTTTGATCAGCACAGACGTAAAAAGTTAAACTGGAGTACACAAATAATTAAAGGTGGATATGATTCCAATACACACTCTGATCACATCATTTTTCAAAGGATATGTCATAACAGACTTAGAGTGATCTCCTTTATAGGTTTTACTGTGTGACTTCCTCTCCATCCAGCAGTTATAAATTCTAGTGTCACCTGCCAGGCAAACAGTAATTGAAGTATCTAAGACTTGTATTTATACATCTGACCAATATGTATCCAGAACAGCCAGTGAATAGTTATTGGAAGTGAACACATTCGTTGTGAAACTGTCTAGAACTAATTGATGAAGATGAGTCTAAACATTGTCATATTACGGCATTTTACTGGCATAATATTGGCTTATTATGGGATTTTACAGATTGAGGTAGCCACATTCATTGCATTCTGCATCCTTAGAGATGCAAAAAAATCCCCTGAAACTGTGTCTATGTTTCTTTTAAACATTTGAATAGAGCTTGAATAGAGTTAAAATATGGTCAGTAGTTGATACTGCCCTTATTTAAGCCTTTAATCTTACATAAAACTTGAAGGGAGGTTTATATCAAGTAAACATTAATTAGCTCAACACAGCATCTACTCAACATCAGCCAAGCAAATCACCTTTTTACTGCCCTTCAGAGCTTCACAAGTAGATGCACTAGGGCAAGGCCCTTGATATCTTTTGTACAGCTCAAGAATGATGTCAATTATTACCTTATGGGGAAATAGATCAACATACCATTTCTACCTCAAAAAAGAAAGAGGCAGACTGCAGTACATCAAAAAGTTCAAATACTTGATTAAACATTGACACAAACATGTCTTCCTTCTTCCTGCCTCAATCCATTCCCACATCATTCTTCCAAGAAAAAATTCCTTCTGCTGTGTTTCTACCTACTTAGTCACCTCTTTCCATGAAGGTCTTGGAATTCTCATATGCGAAAGCTCAGTGTACCTGACAGATTTCCTCCTGGATATTGTCCTTTAGGTCTTTCAAGGCAGCATCCTCAGATACCATAACTGCTTGTACCTACATGACTATCAGCACAATGGCAAAACCACAGAAGCTGTCTTTGAAATTCACTGAGACTATGGCTTACTTAGGTTGGGGACTAGTATTAGGCAGCTCTTGAAAGATAAGTACAGCCAGGTCTCTTTCCTGCAAAAGTATTTTATAAAATTCTTATGCTGAGTCAGAAGTAGTCGTGCTGAGCATTGTCTCTGCTATCCTATAAAACAGCATAGAAAAGGAAAGAATAAGACCTAATTACAAAACTGGAAACATGAACAGAACTTCAGGGAGAGAGGAATTCAATCAACAATATAAAAAGATTGTTGATTTTGCTTATGCCAGAATATTCTTGGTAAAATATTTTGGCATTGGGAAGATAGTTTGTATGAAATTCCATTGATATGAAATGCAGTTTGGAAAAAGAACTTCACTTGGAAATGAAAACATCGGGGGTTTTTTGCAGCTTATGATGTAAAGCATGGGAGAAGAAACGGTCCTTTACTTCCCCATGCTAAGGAATGGGCAGATCTTCATCAAGAAAGGCTTGTTTAACAGCATGGTTTGAGAAAGACAGGTTTATGCTCTTTAACAATACCAATCATATTAATTCTTTAAATTGTCCAATAGAAAATGTACTTAACAGCTTGAAGGATATGGGAAGCTATTATTCAATAAGAATTGATGTCCAATACATAGTTCAGAGAGTGGTTTGAACTCGAGTTTGAGATTTTGATATTTTTACTCAGGAGAATTTTTTTCCATCAGTAAAATAGTGAGGTCATCAATTTCAGAAGAAAATGAGAGCGGAGGAAAAGAGGAAATTAACTAAACAAGCTCCAGTCTAAGTGGTAAAATGGAAAAAAAAAAAAAACAAACAACAAAAAAAAAGAAGAGAAGTGAAGTATTTAGCAAAATTGTTTACTGTTTAACTGTTTGTTATGATCTGGTTATTAAAATTATTAGAAATGCCTCTGCCCGAATTAAGGTGCAAATGAGACCACATACCAAAGTCAATAGCATGGATTTTATTTAACTGCGAATGTGAGGCAGAGAGAGAGAGAGAAAGAAAGAAATAGGGAAAAAGAGGCGGCAAGGGAAAGAAAGAGGGTGACAGAGAGAGATTAAATAGAAACTGTATCACCACTGTGGAACCGTGTGGCTTTACTCCTTGTTTTTTCTGTAGAGAGATTTCACCATCACACACCCCAAACCCTTCTCCTCCTCCACCTACTGAGCTTTGTTTACTTCTTCTTAGACCTGAGACAATAGTCTTATCTTATGTTCCCTGTCATGATGGGGTGGGGGGAGGGGAAGGGGGGTGCTTCAGTGGTCCCAGACAGGCAGTTGCTTCCTTCCAGTTTAAGAAAAAGTCTTTCTATGGTTTTGACAATGTTTAAGACATTAACAACATTTCAGTCTATCACATCATTTTTTAAATTGTTGTTCTAAATCAATACATTATTGTCTTAAATAATTCCTCTAAAATTATACAGTTTACATAGCATACTCACACTATGATATACACACACAGTCTGAAAGCTGCAAAAAACATTGTAATAAAGAACAACAAAAAAAGAATCTTAAGCTCTATGATTATTTTTATTATTAAATGGTACAGATCATTGAAATGCACAGGAAGAATACTAAAGTTAATATCCTTTAATTTCATTGATTGTGATATTGATTGTGTTGATATGGAAGTTAAGGACACATGACCCTGAGATTAGCTTAGTTGGCTAGAACATGGTGCTTATAATACCAAGGTTGTGGGTTTGATCTCTGCATGGGCCATTTACTCAAGATGTGAACTCAATGGTCCTTGTGCATCTCTTCCAAATCAGAATACTCTGTGATTCTGTGATCTTTGTTCCAGAAAAGCCTCTATGAACCCATGCTGAACAATAACTTCACTGGCAGTTTCAGAAAGATTTTTCTCACCATATGTATGTTTAATTGTTTCAATTGTGAAATCTATCTATTTAGAGATCAGCATACAGAATATCCTTCCTTGTGTCTGGAGGGAAGTATGATCATTGAAGCTGCTACAACCATTTACGCTATAATGGCAACTTTAGCTGGTTTTCATTCTGCAGGCTTCCTTCACTATGCTTCAAAAGGCCAAATGTTGCACCCATGTAAACATTGCAGATTGATAAGCAAGTGCCAATCACAGTTATGGAAGTGCTTAACAATAAGTTGTTTCACAAGAGCATCATGCATTTTGAAAAAGAAGAAATTCCACATTCTTTTAGGTGTGAGGGGAATAACTACTGGAAAGACCAGCAGAATTCACCCGTAAGATCTCCTGAGACAACTTTGCAAATGGGACATGGTCATATTGCATCTACCTTGCAGATGGCTGTGGTGCAAAGTACTAAACCAATGTATAACACTGTTAGGACTAGAATATATATCACATAGCAATACTGAATACATGTACTACAAGACACCAACTTAAACCTCCCTACAGAATCAGTGAAGACAAAGAGACTAGGTGATCCCATCTACTTCAGATATCTAATATAGGATATAAATTACCCTGTAAAGATTCCTTGCTCACCAGCAACTACTAAGATGTAACTGACACGAGTAGTTTAGACTGGATACTCAGTGCTCAGGTAGGTACAGTTGTTTCATGGTTCTTGCTCTAGAGTTTTTAAGTTCTTTGATGCAGTGGTCAAGATGTAGTAGTAGTTTGGCTATTATATTTGTTTCCTGAATATTGAATGGAAAATTGTTTAGCATTTAGGATCAAATGAGATTGAAACTGTGCATTTTTCTTTTATTTGGTAATTTTAATGATATTATGTAGGTCTATATAAGACAAATTTCTGTGACTTATTTTCTTATCCCAATCATTTAAGAACCACTATGAAGGAGAGTGGGCTATAAAAACAGATTTTTGCAAGTGTGTTTTCTGTGTCAAGTGAAGGCTTTTGGCATGTCTCGTGTGTCCGGTATAAGTGTTATTTGTCAATGTGAGAACTGAATCAAAATCAGCAGGAAACAGAAAACTTGCACTAAGAAACATTGTCAAGAACAAAGGAAACCAATAACAACTGACAAGTGGCTAATGAAAATGGATGGAAAAAAGGAGGAGGAAGAATTGACAAAAGAAGACTGCTCATACTGAGGATAAAAAATGAAGTAACATTGTTTATCTTCATTTGGCTACCTATCTTAAAATAAGAGATAAGGCCCAGTGTTGACACTGCAAAGAAAGAGAAAATATGAACCCTCTCTAAACTTGTACATAACACTGAGTCCTGTTGTGGAATCTTCTACTATCTCTCTTCTTTTTTTTACATTAAAAGTTATTTCTTCAGTGGAAGTCACAGACACCCCATCAATAAATAACAAAACACTGAAGCTTTTCTGGGTTTGTTTCATATTTTGTAGAGAGCTGTGTAGCTAAAAAGAAATAAAAAATAATAATAAAAAAATAGTTCAGTTCAGGAATAATTTTGTACATTTCCTTTTATCTATTCCATTTTTTTAAATTTCTCACCTCTTATATTTCTGAACTTTGTTATGATTATAATAAAGAAAAAATATGCTTTGTTTGTCTTTCAAACTGAACCTATTCTTCCAAATATCTCATTTAGTAATTGTTTAGTCACTTTGTGTTCCAAGATCTGCAGAAAAATCTGCAATTTTCCTATTCCTTTGTTCACTATTTTATGACTGCCCAAGACAGTAGAAAAGGCAAACAATGAAATCACACAGTTTTATAATCTACCAGCTACTGTAGAATTACTCTAGTACCTTTTTGTTATTGCTGTGCTCTTACTCACTCTTTTTCCTTATTTCAAATGACATTCTCACACAAATGACAGATCACAAAAATTAAGACATAAACAACATTCAAAATATGTCACCTGTTCCTCAAATGTCTATAAAGAATAAAGGTGCATTGTGAATGAATATTCCTGCAGAAAGAAGAATCTTCCTCTAATTACTCTTAAAATGTAATCATTCTTTCATTGGCGGGAAGGTGCCACTACCTAGGATTTATGGTCCAGATCTGAAGATCTACTGGAATGACACACTTCCCTTGATTTCAGTTGTTTCCACTTGGTGAAAATTAGATTCAAAACATGGATTATTCTCAACTTTTTCTCCAAAAACCTTTAGGATCTTGTCCCGTGTGCTGATTTTGGCTGGGATAGAGTTAATTCTCTTCATAGTAGTTACTATGGTTTAACAGGGGGAATGAGTGAATGGCTGTGTGGTGCATAGCTGTTAGTTGGGGTTAAACCATGGCATCCCTTAAGGACAATTCAAAAATTGTTCAAGTTTGTCCACTAACTGTTTTTTAAGGAGACCATAATAACAGTCACAAATTGCTTTTGATAAAATACAGAACTCTATTCTCAATGGAAATCTGAAATTACAAAGAAAATTACTTTTATGTAGTGAGACTATGTTATCAGTTACTATCAAATCTTTTTCAGAACTACTTTAAAAAAAGAAAAAATAAGCACTTTTAAAATATGACTACACTTGAGGTATGATTCATCTCACCTAGACTTTGCTGTTAAATTTAGGCATTTTTTATGTTTAATGCCACAGTTTAGGTTATTCTAGTCCCTCAAGAAGTTACCTCCAGAAGATCATTCATCCTACCAAAGACATGTAGTTCAGGAAACTATGAATCATCCTCTAGAGGTACCTGTGTTGGTCTGCCTACTTTGGAAGGAGGATAGGTAAGTAGCTGACACAAAAATTCAATGGTTAAAGATATTTAAAGATGAATGTTATTTCCAGTGACTTTTTCTACCTTTCCATAAGCATCAGAATTTGAAATGTCTGTAGTATTTTAGGCAATGGACACATGCATGAGTCAATCCTTGGTAATTGATCTGTCTTGATTTTAAATTCACTCTGTATGAATCGTGAGTTAATTTACTTTTAATTGAACATTTAATGTTGATGCTTACAACTACTGATCTTTCATTATATAGATTACTTCTTTCTCAGTTTCCAAAATATATGCCCTGACCATTCATGTGCAGCTGCCAGTGATGCAGTTTTGTTCTAGATTTATGCTACAAGGCTGAGTGTTTCATTCATTTGCTCATGTATGGTGACTATTTTTTAAAATTTAAATCACATTAGCTGGCATTATTTGAAGAGGATAATACTATTAATATAGTAAGTGATAGTCTGCTAACAGTAATTGAGTGAAAACTGATTTTTTACTTTTTTTTCTGAAAGATAAGTCTAGGTTTTTCTTAATGATAATAAATCAAAAAATTTCAAGAAATCCACCAGAAGATTGTTCTGTAAAACTTTTATAAAACCCAGCACAAATAGTCTGCAGTTTTCCTAAGTCAAAAAAAGTAGTCTTCTGGATCTATTCCGATCTACAGTATCAAGACAATAAAATCTCACATTCAACTACCATCTTCTGGTTGGCTTTAGGGTAAAGTTTTATGACATCCAACTTGGATTTAATGTTGTTCTGACTTAAAAAAAAAAAAAAAAGCAAAACAAAGCAAAAAATCAAAAATATTTAACTTTAGACTGAACTTTAATGATAAAATCATTAATTCAGTGGAATGAATTGGACTCTTGCCACTGATGTCTTTCAGACTGGTATCTCTATAGAGAAAATTCTGACATGCATAAAGCGCTGCCAAGGTATTGCTATTTTCTTGCTTTTGTATCAGAAGATGTAAGGGAAGGACCCACCCCATGGGTGTGTTTACAGTGTTGAAATAGGCCGTGTCCCAAGTCTGGGAATCAAACTACGAACTTTTATGGTGGAATCAAATTGGTTCAAAGAGCTGCTTTCTACTTCCTTCCCCTTTATATACCAAAGACATACTGATAATTCTGGTGTGGTAACCTGATAATCACCAAAAGTTCACTACATCATGAAAATTGATAGTGGCTTTTAAAGTTCTGCAGAAAAACATTAATTTCTAGTAAATTTCTTATGACTTCACTATACTAGTTGACTTATACAATACTGTGTTTTTAGTTGCTAATGAATCATACATAACTTTTTTTAGCGAGATGCTTTGAGACAAATTTTTCCTTTACTTCTTCTGTCTTCCATTTAGCAAATACTGGTTTTCCACTAGAGAGTTTCTAATGAACTGGAAACCAACCTATCTTCCTTTATCTACCTTTTTCTTCTATACAGTACTTTAGCATTCTCAAATTACATGTAGATATGTGTAGTGCAAAATACTATTTTAATTGAATTCAGTAAAGTCTGGAAACACTTTTAGTAACAGAAAAAGACATAGTCACTTTTTTTTTTTTTTGTACAAAATTATTCTAATCCTATATTAATTGAGAAAATTAGAATATTGTTGCCTATCATTCTATTGACTTTACAATAACTATTACTTAGGATTGAGTACTTTTACTCCATGCACCAGGCAGCACTGAGGATATCTTTATACTCTACCACAAACAGTTGTGTACTGGAGATATCTTTAAACTAAGACTATATTGCTAAACCAAGACTATATACAAACTAAGACTAACGCTGATACTATTAGCAAAACACCCCGAGCAGTCTGCATCTAAGAAAGTCCAACTGCACAAGAAATGCTGAATCCTGAGCTATCACAAAATATAGAGGTGTCCCAGTTAGCTATTTTAGCTCTTACCTTATATATCCACTTCAAACAAGCAACATGGCAAGGGCAAGTGGGTATAAGGAGAAAACAAGAAAGCAAAGCTGCTTACTGGAGTAGGATCTGTACGAAAAAAATCTGTTGTATTAAAGAGTCCCAATAGTATTTTTGGAAGTCAACACTGTCAAGAAAAATAAATTTTGTCTATTATTTAATGTGAAGAAAACACTGAAAGTTCCAGGCATATGAGAATTCCAGAAAAAATTAAGTTCTTAATGTATTCAAAGATTTTATGTATTCACTGGAAGAATTTAAACCTGGTCTGAGAATATGGAAAGCCATCACTATCCATATTACTCTAATGGTAAATAATATCAAAAGACTAATAACTGTTAAAGGCAGAAAAGAATCTTCAAACAGTAATGCAAAACATTTTCAGGAGTATTCTGCAATTTAATTTTAGTAAGCTGAAGAATATTATTTATCTCAAATAAAAATTGGGTTTGTTTGGTGGTCATGCTTGAAAAACATTCTTGTTATCATTTACAGGTGTTGTTTTGTACTTAGGAAAAAATAAAAAACTACTCATGAAAAGAAAATTTAAATAATTTGCTTTCAGTTGTTCACTGCAAAAAATTAGTGTGTATATGAGTATCTGGTTTATTATAATACCAGATATTATAATAAATAACCAGCTTATTTTATCCAATTTTGAAAAAAAAAAAAAAGAGTGCAGATTGCAAAGCTAATCATACTTTTGCACTTATTGTTTCAAAAGAAAAGGAAGAGAGAAACTGAATTAAAATATCCTTTAGTTTCTTTCTGATACTTTCTTGTTCCATTGACAAATCTCCAATAAAGAGTGGACCAACCCCTAAATTACTGTAAAAATATAAGATAAGACTGGAATTGGTAAAGATGAAGGGACACTCACCTTTTAAATGTTCTCGGGAATAAAACCTCAAGACATTTTTTGCATTGAAATGAGACATCTGTGGTGAAGAAGTGATTGACAGATAACTTTCTTGGATTCAAATATCCTTATTCCTGCAGAAAGTTACTTCAAGTAACTAAAAAGTATATGGTAGCTTATGAATTACGCATACAACTGATAGAACATATTTCTACTCCATAGCATTTAAAAGACCTCATTTCATTGGTGAGGAGCTAAGGCACAAATGTATTGAAGTTGCCCAGATTCCATAAGTAGAACTATGGAGGAAGCAGGAGAAAGCTATTAACACATTCAACATGTCTACGTCAGCTGCATCCATTTCTACATAAATATGACAAACTATCCTGACCTGTGAAATACAAAACCTTTTAACAAAAAACACATTACCTTCAACTTTTCATGTTTCTGTTTGTGATTACAGCTTTAATAGGTATATACAATTTTACCAGCTTTAAGGAGCATATCTAAAGAAGTCAAATAAATTATCCTTGTTCTTCTAAAGAAAGATATAGCTTAGAAAGTTCATCATCATATATTTAATCTTATTCCTCCACTATCAGTGTAGCCATATTATTTTCAAAATTGTCACCTAAAAAAGGGTTCCGTTTGTTTCTTCTGTTTCAAATCAGAAACATGCAGGCAAACGCACATGTTGATTTTCCTCAGGAAATTCCTTTTGCATCTGTGCATCACTACTGGAAAACCTTGTTTCCCTGCCTTACATACACATTAGGATTTCCTGTGGTTATTTCTATTCTTCTGGCACAGAAGAATAGGTTGAACTCCTGTCCAAGGCCACCAACAAAGTTTTTTGATTAACACATAAAAATCTCCCAGCTCCTGCTAGTCAGGCAACAAAACATGAAATGCAGGTCTTCCAAATGGATCTTGCAAGTGACATCTCTAATCCACTGAACTTTCAACATTGTCAAATAGTTTTCATAAGTGATTCCACTTCTTTTGCTGCAGATTTATTTTCCAGTTAAAAGATCTGTAAACTCTAAATTTATTTTCTTTAATTACTATTAGAAGATGACTTCCATCTTAGAAAAACAACCTCCCTCAACTTATTTTATAGATGGATAGATTAGTTTAAAACACATATCATGAAATTAAAGGAACCAAAACAGCTAAAACAGAAATATTGCACTAACTGAATGTGAACTATAACAACAAAAGAAATAAGACCATGCACAGATGAGACATCAATGGATTTTTCTCCTAATCAGAAAAAAATTGGAGGTCATATTGTGCAAAAGAGAAACAAAAAAGAAAAGTGAAACATAGTGTAAAAATCTGTTGCCTTGGACAAAATGGGACGGTAAATAGAAATGTCAAAAGTGGAAGAAAGATTGTTGTGTACAAAACCCAAAGAAATGAAAAATATATCCACAAAGAAAGTCAGAGTTCTGAAGAGAAATGCTGCTGTCCTTGTTTCATGTGTACTTCAACGGTCTGACAAGATACCTGATAATGACACAGCATGTTAGCATAGGAGTTCTTCATGAAACTAATCCCAGACACATAAAATTGTCCTTTTTTAAGGGAAATAGCAGTTGAGGAACATTCGATTATGAATAGACAAGTGTTTCAAGATTATTCAAAACAAAGGGACTGGATTTACTTCAGCTTTAGTTATTACTTTTTTCTTATTCTCTGCTTTAGATTGTAACAGAAATATGAGAGACAAATATTTAAAAATCTTGTAGGTCTTTGATACCATTGAGTAATTACTCACTTCAAGAAAACAAGTGACTAGAGATGTTCACTTTATGTGTCTATTTAAAAAGCAAAGATCAGGTAGTTTTGGAAAATACCTAATTGAACTTGAGTCCTAATGGGACATCTTTCTGCATGGAGAATACATTTTGGTTTGAGACAAACAGAAGTTATCTAGTTGTGTCAGCAAGAAATCAGTACTGTGCAAACACAGAAGGAGAACTTTTTAGCACCTTGGATACTTAAAATGTCGCCAATGTTGTACAGTTTGTACACTTCCACAGTTATATTTTTTAAAGCAGTAGGTATTTTCAAGATTACAGGATTAGCACTATGTCCCTGCTGTCTCTTTAATTCTTTTGTCAGTTCTAGCCCTAGAGGTTTTTAATTACTAAATTTCCTAAGAAAACTGGTTAAGATATTTAACTCTGAATATGGATTTTGTTTTCCACACATACATGTGGTTTAGATTACAGTTCTACTAAACTGAACAATCATCAGTATGATAATTTTCATCATGTTGTACTTAGATTTATGCAACAAAGCTTCAACCAGTCATTAAAAAGGGAAGAGAATAGACCAAAATTCCAGCCTGCAATACATTTAGTGCCACAAATTTGGAGTACATCATTACTAGATCCAAGGACATTTTACATTCAGTAAGGTTAAAACTGGTGAATTATACTCACAGCAGGGATCCCATGCCCATCAGAATTTGCAGGTGGAAATGATAATTTGAATAAGCATGTCCAGTTACAGCATTTTGAAAAGACAAACACTTAGGGAAATTGACTTCCTAGAATTCATAAAAACACCTCATACCTGTTATCTGAACAATAACAACAAAGCTTAAAACAACATAAAATTGCTCATACTATGAGGTGCATAGCTGAGATACTTTGGTGAGTGTAGTAGGTTTCTATGCCTGGGTTTTGGTAGTGGGGGGCTACAGGGGTGACTTCTGTTAGAAGCTGCTGGAAGCTTCCCCTGTCCGACGGAGCCAATGCCAGCTGGCTACAGGAAGGACTTTCTACCAGTGGCCAAGGCCGAGCCCATCAGGAGTGATAGTAACACCTCTGTGATAACATATTTAAGAACAGAAGAATTCCAGCCAGGGAAGAGTGGAGTGAGAACATGGGAACAACAAGTTGGACACCAAGGTCGGTGCAGCAGGAGGGGCAGGAGGTGCTCCAGGTGCCAGAGCTGAGGTCCCTGCAGCCTGAGGTGCAGACCATGGTGGAGCAGCTGTGCCCTTGTAGCCCATGCACGATCATTGGGGTACAGAGACCCACCTGCAGCCCATGGAGGAGCCCATGTTGGAGCAGGTGGATGCATGAAGGAGGCTGTGACCCTGTGGGAGGCCCAAGATGGAGCAGAGTCCTACCTGCAGCCTGTGGAGAGGGAAGCCCATGCTGGAGCAGGTTTTTCCTGGGTAGGACTTGTGGCCCCTGTGGGGGACCCATACTGGTACAGCTTATGGAGAAGTGACCCACGGGACAGCAGTTTGGGAAGAACTGTTGTCTGAGGGATGAACTCATGCCAGAGAGGTCCATCAAGGACTGTATCCTGTGGGAGGGACCCCCCAGGAACAGGGGAAGGACTCTTCTCCCTCAGTAGCAGCAGAAACAACAATTGACCATAACCCCCTGTTCCCATCCCCCCAACACCACTGCCGGGGAGGAGGGAAAACATGGAAGGAAGAAGGGGTGGGGGGAAGGTGTTTTTGAGATTATTTTATTTCTCACTCTTTTGCTCTGATCCTGTTGGTAATAAATTTAAGTACTGTCCTGACTTTGAGTCTGTTTTGCCCGTGAAGGTAATCAGTCACTGACCTCTCCCAGCTCCCATCTCTACTCATGAATCCTTAGCTGTTTTCTTCTCTCCTCTGTCCAGTTGCAGAGGGAGAGTGAGAGAGTGGTTTTAGTGGGTACCTGGCACCCAGCAAGGGTCAAGCCACTACAGTGAGTAACTGCTCTATATATTTATCTATTAATACACTTCCTATTGGTCTGTTCAGAAAAAGATTAATCACAATCAACATTAAATTAGAAAAAATAAAGGTAGTTTTCCAATTAAGGAAAAAAGTATTCTCCAAAACGTACTCTTTTTTCTTCAAAATGTTCTGAAATTCCTTGCTGTAATCTTCAGCGATCTTAATATGGACAGAAAGTTATCAAAAATCAAAGCAGAGAGAAAGAAACAGATTTGGAAGTCTTACAATGGTGTTTTCATACAAGCTTTCATGCTTTTTTTCCCCAAAATAGATGAGAGCTTCTTGCAGTATTTCTACAAGCTTTGCCAGACAAAAGTATAAATGTGCTTATGTTACATTCAGGCAGACAACAGGTGAGATATAAAGAAAACTCACGTTTTCTAGGACAACAAAATTTATTAACTTCTAGAAGGAATGATAAAAATAAGAAAAGGGAGAAGTAAAAAGGAATGAAAACTCAGAAGCTTGTAAAAATGTTCTTTTTCTCTATGTCAATATGAGAAGCTAGTGACTGTCTTGCTATGAAGAGCCTTCCTATGCATTTAAGTGAATATTCTGAAACAAATAGTCATTAGACTCAACTCCTAGTAGCTGTTTGTTGTTTGGGTTTTTTTTAAACTAAATACAAACTTACAACTCCATCTGTGAAACCTGTGAAATTAGGACAAATTATTTTACTATGTTCTGTTCTACCTTAACATTTTGTTTTGTGAAACAAAACATCATTCTTACAAAGTATCATTACACTATATAAACAATATACCTTGTTTCTTTTCCATTATTAAAACACATACAAATTATCCTACTGCACATATTTTCTACTTTGATAGTCAGAATTCAGATTCCACAAACAATTGCAACTGGTTTAAGTTCATTCTGTGAACATTTTCCAGAAAAAAAAAAAAAAAATTGGAAAACTTGTGAACAGAAACACAAAGCATTTTAAAATGGTACAATGGAATTAATATAAAAATGCAAATAAAAATTTGAATTTTTGTAAGAATGTAATTGTTAGATTTTGTGCATATTGCATTTTGAGGCTTACGCAGCACTTATGAGTCAGCTTTGAATTTTTTTTTAATTTTTCAGTTGTTTATAAATTTTAAAGATTTTCTTGTGAAGGAAAAATAGTCTTTTTGTCTGTTTTATTTTGGCATGTTTTGTTCTTTTGCTCATGCTCAGAAAATTCAAGTACTAGTAACTAATACAAAATATATTATTCTATTCAACAGTGAAGAGACCACTTCATTGAAAAGAGTATCAGTGTTTTGACTTTTTTTCCCTGTTATGGAAGTGGGAACAAATTTTGCTTTTTTTATTAGTTTTCTGTTTAATATTTATTGAATAGATTTCAATGCAAAATGTTTTCAAATATGGGCATGGAATTATTTATATTTTATAATCCTGAATCTGGTGCAGGCAAAAAAAGGAAATGCAGAACACTCTCATGGTCTGCTAAGACTTTTTACATTTAATATCCTCCATAAAACAATATGAAAACACATTTTTATTCAGGATCCTAGCTGTTCTGCTATTTCCAATGAAGCTTTGTTAGGTCAGATGCCTTGAGCAAAAACCATGGCATATTTCAGTGTCAGCAAAGGCTAGGCAATTCCTGTGGTCATAGAGGTTTACAGTATTGTTGTTAACAGGAAAGGTTAACCACAAGGTTTTAACAAGTTTGTTATCTAATGTTGTGTTTGTTGTTATATATCATCAAATATTGAAGAGCTTTCTACCCAAGGCAATGCTGTCTGCTGATTCAGAATGGCAGAGAAGTGATTTTAAGAGTAGGAAAATAACATTGGTCAACATGAGTGACCTATACACCAGAAATTTAAAATTTGTAAGACAAATGTCTTTTGCTTCACTAGGCATTGGAATTCACTGAAGGACACAATGTCGAGGCTAACATGTGAAACAGAAATAGACACCTGCTGCAAATAATGGCCCTGAACACTAATACATTTACATATTTTATAACTACACTGCTATGACACTTACTTGAAAAATATTCAGTTACTTATTCCCATTTTGAACATATATGTGAAATGCAATGTATAATTATTCAGTACTATTGCATATTTATGTTAATAATTATCGCATAATTCTATCTTAATCAATTAAAAAGATCAGTCTCTGGTTGAATCCTCATCTGTATTTTAATGTCTTACCTTATGAAGTGTAAGATTGAAAGCTGCATGCTACTGACATATTCAGTTCGTAGGATCATGCTCGTCCTCTTTAACAGCAATGAATGTTAATAGAGAGAATTAATCATGAACAGCTCTTTAATAGGGTCAATAGCAAAGATGGAACTGGAAGAACAGAATTAGCTTATACTTAGGGGACATCACATTGCAATCAGCCAGATATTAGAGCATCAGCATGAGGCATTCACAACAGTGATTAAACAGGATTTTGCTGAAGTGTTCACAATTTCTTCTATGCACAGGCTTTCTGACATGAGAGTTTGACCCTTGACAGAGCTCATTTGAAATTGTAGTTTGCAAGAAGGATACTAAAGATATTATTATCACTTTCCATTTTTGTTTTTAGTTGAAGAATTCGTTTAGTTTAACCTTTTGAGACTCAGTATCACAGTTCCAGCTTTCATACACAGATGCATACTTTTTAACATATGCTCAGAGAATGGAGGATTTTTTTTTAAGTATTTAAGACTTTCCATTTCTTCAGAACTAAAATTTATATTCAAATTGATGAAAGTGGGAAGCCAGAAAAGCAAGAATGAAAGAAAAGAGAAAATTTGAAAACTAAGCACAATTAATATTTTCACTTATTTTTTTCTCTTTGTCCTTTCATCTTATGGGAAAGAATGCATTAGCAAATGTCTCTAGTATTTTCTTGGTTTCATGGCAAAGTTACTATAAGTAGGTTGTGGTTTAATTTTGTGCCTGAAATTGAGAGTTCATTGGTCATTCTATTGTCTTGCAGGAGGGCAATGTCTGGCAATGACTCGTTTAAAGGTTGCAATGAAGGGTACAATGTCAGTGATGTGCCTTGGGATGTCCACGAGTGCAAAAGCTCAAATCTGCAAAGTGCTGTGGAAGAAAGGACATGTTTGTACTGTGATACACTGTGTATCACAGTGTATGCCAAACTATTGTGAGTTCTTTTTCATGTGCTTGGAGTACTCAGCACATACCAAAGAGTACTCAGCACCTTGCTGTATTATCCCAATGGATCAGAAGATTAAATAGGATGAAAAAAGGCATTAACAATCTACAGTTCATCTAGTACATACTCTGTCTGGAGCAGTAAACACTAGCCAGTAGCTATTAAATAGAGCATTTTGCTCTTTTTTGAAGAAGAAAATATAGATTATTTTTATTCTGGGAAAAATGCTGTTTTTCTTTGATAGAAATAAGGCATTTGCAGTGTAATTGTTCTGCAGCAAAGATACTTCTTTGTTCCATATTTCTTAATGAGAAAAGAACTGAGTCTATTTTTTTTCCATTGTATCCTCTGTTATCTGAAAGATTTGAATGACATCAAGTAAGCCAGATATCTGTCTAGTTGATCTGTATATCTGTCTAGTTGATGGAAAAAATCTAGTGATCTCTTTTGGAAATTCTGGATAACCAGTGATTGGTTAAATAAAGTTATTCAGTACTCCACTCTGTTCTTGGGACACTGCTCTCAAGTTACGATTCAAATGGTAGTTAGTAAATGTGTTTAATTCTAGTACCTTTGCAGTACCATGCAGCTTACAAGGATTATTCAGGTAATTAAAATGCTATGTGTTCTTAAGTAACAGGTAGAGTCTAAGTTTAATCTTTGCTTTCAACACTCAAGTGACTGCTGAGAGAAGATTTTGGTTTTATATTATTCTAATAAATAGTGGCAAGTTTAATCCTTCATTAATCCTGAACATTCAAAAAAAAAGCAAGATACAGGACCACAATGCTCTTGATACTACTTTCCTGAAAAATAACTCCATGAAAGATACTGGATTCACACAGCAATCCATTCCTCTGTTTTATCCTTTTGCCTTTGCAGGGAGGTTGAGCATTCATAACAATTTAATCTGTTCTTGCAGTTCCTTTTTCTTTTTTTCATTCTTTGGATAACTGACTAACAAAGATTTACAGTGAGATAGTCTTGGTCTCAATCTACTGAAAGATATTAATATAAACTTAGTTTTTCTATCCTCTTTTATCAAAATAATGCAATCAAAATAATTGAACTTCATGAGAAGAAGGTGTCTGTATTCTTGTCTCCTGGTTTTAGCTAGTATAACATTATTCCTCAGAATATTTTGTACAATTGTAGTAATAAAAGAATAATTGTTGTTTTCCAAATTTATTACTGGGAGAATGTCTATCCTGAAAAATTCGTAGTTTAATAAGTAGAGCTGTAAAAGTTGGAAGGAAAAAAGAGTGAAGCATTAATTTAAAACTGAAATGCAGTAATCCCCTACTAACCAAAGGGTTTTTTAGGCATCATGTCTGCAACGTGTTCTAAAAAATCTTTGAGAAATGAGAAGCAGTATTTTTATATTTCCTAGCCATGGAAGGATGCTTCTTTTTAAAGACAACAGGCTGGAGTGTTAGAGTGATAAGAGAAGTGAAAATACCTCGGATTAATTAAATTAATAAAAAGACAGTGCAATGATTGTGTGTAATGATATCTGAGGCAAATGGAAATGACCATTTAAATGCCTGGAATAACAGATGCTTAGGCCTGAAAATGATCAATAACATGACTGTGAGACAGCTGGCTTCATTAACTGAAGAAATTAGCTAACTGGTTAGGAACTTGCATCAGTTAGATCAATTAAAAACAACTAATTGAATAGAAGGAGAGTTGTGCTTCATTGGTTCAAATAAAATAAGTTTAGTAAAAGATTTAAGAAATCACAGATGGGTGTCTAATTAATAACAACAACAATGACAAAAAAGTCCTCAATGGTTAAATGGTAAAAAAGGAGTTTGAGCAGACATAAGGGTTTGAGTGCATTGGGGGCAAATACCTGAGGACTTTCAGGTAAGGGTTAGGTTAATTGAAATTTATTGGATCAGACTATAGCAGAAGTGAATGGCTGTCTCATGTACAGCCTTTAGGGTAGCTACTTCCTCATCTACTCATTCAAGAAAACAAGATTTGGGAATAAGTGTCACAAAAATAATGAGACATGTTTAAAACATCTGCTAGGGTACGGAATAGGAGAGGTAGGCACCAACAGATTCTAACTGGGAAAACATGATCCACAAAACTTCATACCTTGTATTTCGTAGGAGTACCAGACTTAAATAACCACTTTTACTTTAGTGTGAAAAGCGTTTTAAACAGTAAAACTCAAGTTCTGATCTCTGCTCAGAAAAGTCCTAGCCCAAGACTGCGTATACTTAAACTCCAATAAAATTTGAAGATCAAGATTTTCAAATGACCAAAGTTAAAGGCTGCACACTGTAAGAAAGCTGACCTTGCCAAATCAAAGAGCCTTGTTGGAAACAGCAGTTCGATAGAACCTGAAAGCCTACTGCAATCTGCAGAAGGAGTCTTTGGAAGTCAATAATAATTTTTCTTAACCTCAGAGAAACCCAAGAAAATGAGGAAAGAAATCTAAATCTCTCTGTAGGCCTGACATGTACTGTTCAATATGGCAGAATCTTGGCTGGGCATCTTTTCAGGCAAGGTAAATACAGTCTCCTGTTCTAAAGAAGAAGCTGAGCAGGATATATGAACAATTGACTAGAAATGTATCAGAAGCTGACAAAAGTTATCTTTCAATCTTCAGGAATGTTTATATAATGTCAGAGTACAAAATGCCAATATTAATTCCTTAGAATCTAAACCTGTAGTATACATTGTGCCAGCTCAGCATAAGGCAACTGAGTGTTAAGGTCGCAAGCAAACAACTAGATGTGGCTGTAGGTTATACTAATTAAGTAAAACATAAAAAACTAGATTTGAATGGAAAGAGGAAGACAGCTGCAAACAAGAGGTGCAGAAGTAATGGTTTGTAGCAGAATAGCTAGAAAAAGGCTCAGGGAAGACAGAATATATGAAAAAAGGAGCTTGTGAATAAGCATGTAAAAGAGAAAAAAGTTTTATGTTGTTGAGATTGTCCACTCCTTATAGTCCACAAAGAAAATTTCAGAGAGACCATATTGATAAGCAGACTGTAATAAAAAGGTAAGGAACATTCATTGCTAAATCTACTTTGATGTATATTTAAGGAAAAAAGTGAATGCCTGAATAATTGTCTACAGTTGCTAAATGAAGTCTGGCTACAAAGTAAGAACAAATATAGGTCAAATGCAAGACTTCAATATTAGCAATATGAATGGCTTGCGCATTTGCCACTCTAGTACTTACTTTCCTATCACTGCACCTTTGATAGCTTAGTAGCTCTGCAACTTGGCAAATTTTAAACATAAAAGAAGAAAAGGTTTAGAAATGCACATCAAAAGAAGTGTGACCAGTAGGTTGAGGGAGGTGATTCTGCCACACCGCTTTGCTCGGATGAGACCCCACTTGCAGTACTATGCCCACCTTTGGAGGTCCCAGCGTAAGAAAGATGGGGACCTGTTGGAATGAGTCCAGAGAAGGGCCATGAAGATGGTCCACCAGCTAGACCACCTCTCCTATGAAGACAGGCTCAGGGAATTGGGATTGTTCAGCTTGGAGAGGAGAGAGCTCTGGGGAGACCTTAAAGCTGCCTGCCAGTACATAAAGAGGGCATACAAAAGAGCTGGAGAGGGACTTTTTACCGGATTGTGTAACAACCTGGTCTAGTGAAAGGTGTCCCTGCCCAATGAAGTGGGGATTGGAACTAGATGTTCTTGAAGGTTCCTTCCAACCTAACTATTCCATGATTTTTTAATGCCCTTATGAGTAGGCAGTGCCTGTGAGATATGAAAGTATTTTCCAGACATGAATTAAACATGTATAAAGAATACATACCAAATATAGAATATGTATAGAATACATTTTACTATATATAGAACATATGGAACTAATACTACAAGTGCCAAAAATAACTTTTTGCATTTTCTATGTAAACACATGACTAAAAAAAGGAAAGGAACCTTTTAAAATAAATGGTAATGTGTATAATTCTCAAATAGCTGCTTTCAGCTTGTTATGTAGGTCTGGAGGGGTAAAAAAAAGCACATGTGTATTACTCCTCCTGTTCTAGAAATAATTATACTAATTAATTGAACAGTTGTAGTATGTTCTTCTGATGGCAATATAACTAGCTTCCATTTGTATTAATTCTCCTGCTAATTATTCTTATTATAAAAACATATATTTGCAACAGCATTACAAATATCCATCTGCTAAGGCCACACTAATATAATAAAGATGTAGTGTTTTTAGTTTTGCCACATCACAAATACTTGGCTTCAGACTTTAGAAAAACCCTTTGAATTCAATTAACCCTAACAATAAGCTATCAGATCTGTAAAATGCTGCTAGATGTTGCATTACCTAAAATGACTAATGAGTCCAAATAATCAGCAATAGTGGGGCCTTATTCAGAACTTAATTTTAGTAATTGTTTTTACACAGAAAAACAGTCTATATCAGAGCTTAATTCTGACAACTTTTTATACACAGAATATCCTATCATAGTATTCTGTGCAAACCTGGCTACATAGGAATACTGGATTTTAAAATTCCAGTCTTGTAAAATTATGCAAACGACAGGGAATATTGGAAATGTTTTAAAACTCTTTTAAGATAAATTTTACATTTGTACCTCTGAGACAGGGCAATAAGCCCTCTGACTCACTGTTAAACTTTTTAGGTCCTAATGAGAATGTTCTATAATCTTTAGGTACATCTTCTACAAAAGGTTTGGAAAGAAATCATCTTGAGGAGGATAGGATGTTTGCAAAGCAAGAACAGCAAGTCCCCTACAAGAGGACTTTCTTCCTTTTTTAACGGCAAAGGGAAAGAAGGAAGAACTTCATTCTGCATGAGAATCTCTATAACACCCTGTCTTTGGCATCTATTTCTAGAACAATATAGTTTTCACACCAACCACTCCTTGTTCCTATGATAAGGACAATATTGTATTGATGCCTTTTCAAGAAATAGAAGTAGAAAGAGAAGGAATTAAATGGAGGCTCTACAATCAGAAAGTTGAAGTCAGCATCAATTAAGCTCACCAGGAGATAGTTCTTCCATTCTTTTCAGAGGAGCTAGAATTTCTTTCCACAGATTGCACAGTTTTAGAGCCTAAAAGTACTACCTGTGTAACAAGGAATTTCATCACACCAAGTGAATTCTATTAAAAAGGCCAGAGATCTCACAAATAGCAAATAGGAAAAGAGAATTTATAAGTCTTGAATACTGCAGCTATACAAAAAGACATATTTTACAAATATATACACAATATTTTCAAGGAGATTTATTTTACGTTTGCTATAAATCTAGATATTTCTACTTCCTGGTTTTCATCTTTGTCTTTATTTGCCATCTAGAAATAATTTTGATTTTCCTATTGAATTTTCAGGTTATCCACCTGATATGTTTGAACAGGTACAGGCAAAACACTTTTAGTATTGAACTTAATTCCTCTTTGTCTTCCATAATGGCTTCTCCATTCTCCTTAGGTTTTTCCTTTTGAACTCTGGAAAGAGTGGAACAATTCCACTTTTGAAAGAGTGGAACAATTCTTTTTCCCCAAGTGTGTAACTTTTTTTCTTGTCACAACTAGGGTCTGCTTTCCATCTTCTAATCCCAAGTGGGATGAATCTCTTAAATTGAATTTTTAAGAACATTATAACTTTTGATTTCATATGTATAACTATAAACATGTTAATTTTTTATTTTACCTTTAATAGCAAAGCATTAATTGCTGGTCTAAAGTTATTTTATTCCCCATGTTCTGTCAGTTCTAATATCCATATTTTAGCTATGTGTCCTCAGACCACTGTGAATAACACTTAGAAATGTAGTTCATTAATTAATACAGGATATTAACTACAATTGTTCCAACTAAGTTTTACATGTGCAAGTCTAAAACTTTTTGTGTCTTATTCTATGCAACAGATCAGGCGAGGGATGAAAAAGGTATGGTGCAAAGTATTTTAGTACAACCATGTTTCTATAGGAGACTAAACATACAAAAATGGGGCTTTTTAAGAACCTAGATAACTTTTGAAAAAAAGTCATACATTTGTGGCTATATGATGCCATTTTGAAACACACACATATAGTTCTAACAAATATATTGTACTGTGTTTTTTACACTATGAATAAAAATAATATAATCCAATTTCTAAATATAAATAAATATCTATTGATTCCACAGCTTAAGAAATAAAAAATCCCTTTCTGAAACTCAGATATGTTGCTGATATTGCAGATCTGGTGGAGGTTCCATAGGTCTCATACCAAAGATGTCTTTGAAATCTTACTAGGAAAATCACGGCTTCTGCTTGCATTTTTTTACTTGAAATGAGAAACTTGAAGTTGTCACAATAATCAAGTAGTATAAGATTATAGGAAACCATGTCTTTCCATTTTTTCTGTTTTTTTTTTTTTTTGATTGCATATGCAATTTGCATGTCTTTTTACTTCATTGATGTCTACCAGTGTATACTGGAAGTGAGCAGATCACAATTTGCTTCATTAATACAGAACATTTTAAAAAAATTACATATAACACAAAATGAAGTTTCTGTCACACTACACTCTTCTTGGACTTTTTGAAGTCATATGAGTTATATGTGTCTTACCTGTTTAGAAGGATACTCATCGGTATGTTCATTTGTTAGTTCAATGGGTGTAATCTTTTAATATATTTAAATATAAAGAATTTCTGCCTTGATACTGGTGATGAATTGTCTCTTCTTTCTGAGTAAATAATGACAATAGAGAATAAAATTTTGATTTTGGCAATCATTCTACCAAAGTTACTCATAATATGCATCTACCTCCAGTTTTTCTAATGCAAACATCAGTAGATACTGTCTTGGGTTCAAGACACAAAATATTACACCCTTATATTACCTCTCACTAGCAACGCAGATATTCTTGAAAAACGACATGTGAAGTCCTTCAGGAACTTTCAGACACATGTTCTGAAGCACTATGATAAAGGAAACAACAAAAAGCAACTTTCTGTCCTCTGCCTTTCTCATTGATTGCTTAAACATCAGAATTACTTAACATTCTCTAAATAGAAAATTTTATATGCACTAATAGCATTAGATTAACTTAGAATAACATTCTTCATCTACTGGGAAATGTACCTTGAGAAGTTATCTTGGGGTTGGTTTTCACAGGTATCTTTACCTGCTGGAACTATTTGCATGAAATTCAGTCTGTGTGAAAGGATTAATAACATTATCTGAAGGAGCCAATAGGGAAAAGATCTTTAAATATATATATATATTTAAAACTTTTTTATTTTAATTACTGTGTGTCCTTATAGGAATAACAATGGATATTTCAACAAAGATTTGCATATGAATTGGAATTGCATCTAGGTGGGAACTCCAAAGAAGGAAAGATGCAGACCAAATGTTCATCAGTGCCATCACAGAAAACACTAACTGTGTAAGAGTTTTACATCACTCCAGACATACATATGAGCTCCTCTGGTAATGACTGACACCATGTATGTACCTCTTCTGGCATGTCTGACTATGTGACACGTTGCTGCTTGACCTAAACCCACCTTCCGTCTTTCACAGTTCTCCTTTGAAAATCAGTGCAAATTTTGTCTGAGTAAGAAAACCAGAACTGATATCATACATCCTGTAGCGACTTTTGTTCTTCAATCTGAAGACACTAAAAAACCCTATATTTTGAATGTGTTGTGTTGTATTTTATTTAAAACAAAATCAAGTAAGGTGACTATTTTTGATAGAACAGCTAACAGTTGAACCTACCAACTTCATAGAATGGTATGAAGATTTTAATTTTTAAATGTTGTTCAGAAAACAGAATATTAATCTATTACAAGATTAAAAACATAACTAGCTGAAAAGATACTTAGTAAAATTCATTTATAAATTATACACATTTATTGTGAAGTAGCTCTTAAAAATCCTTTTTCCTCATGATAAAAACTATGATCACAAGAAAAATTAATGACACTGGCTTTCCATATAAACTGAACTGAACTTTATTGCACTGCAAAAATAATTATATTTAATTAATAAAACAGATTTTAACATTATTTTTTTCTTCCCATCAGTTGATGAAGTACTTCTTTGTGTACTGTCACAAGTCTCAAAGTCCATATATGTTTTCATTCAGGGTTTTCTCAATTGAATACTCACTACTACAGATCTGCTAGAGGGCTTTTTATCTCTTTCTACTCCATGTTCTTGGGATGAACAAAAGATTTGACTCTACCACCAAAAATATCTGTATTCCAGTATTACATTTTCTTATGCAGAAAGTGGCCAGCAAGCTTTTATATATTAATCTAGAGTTTAGTGGAACACTACTGGACACTACATTCTGCTTATCACTGCACAGATACCAGGGCTGGAATGATAAAGTCACAGATTTGGTCTTGTTTCACCATCCTAAAATGCACTAGGCAGTCTGACTCTTAAGTCTGGTTTTCCAAATTGTGGACGTTAAGTCAATTACTGATTTTTATATGCTTGCTAATAATTACTTAGTTAATAATTTTGATATGTATCTCCATAAGCCAGATAGACAATTTGAGTTAAGAATAATGGATTAATTTTCTGTCTACCAGATCTATTTGATGATATATCTAATCACCATTAGGTAACTCAATTCATATGTAAAAGACTTCTGTATCTATTCTTCATTTAATCTTTGAGCTGATACAGCTAGTTATGGCTAGTTGTCTTAAAATTTATATCAAGTTTACATCCCTATTATAGAGCTGTGTGAAAGTCACATTTAGGGACGTTTACAAAGTACTCAGGAGATGGCACTGGAAAACAGAAGGCACAGCATGATTTGTATTGATAGAAGAGTGACCATGCTCTGCAGAGAGCAGTGTGTATACTTTGATTTAGATGAAATCATGACTTGCTGTGATTTAACCTAACTCAATATGGACAGATATCATAACCTTCTTTGAAATAAATAGGAAATTAAATGAAGAACAGGTAACACACTATTTTATTAATTGCCAGTTGTTTAAATCTGACTTTTACACAGACCCTTTTTTTTTAGTTCTTACTACAGACCAAAGTTAAGCCATAGGTACTAGAAGTTGAATATTAGGCACTCAGATTTATAATTCACTATCTAAATGCCTTTTAGTTTCTGAAGTCTAGGCTCCCAATTTCACTTCTATGCTTGAAATATTTTCCTTCAACAGGAAGTAAAGAGCAAGCAACAAAAAAGATCATTCCACAATTACTAATTTTGCTTTTTCCTTTGTGAATCAACAAGTTCTGAAGCAGTTTACTGAAATACCACTTCTTTCCCTAACGTTTAGAAATACATTGAGTTGCAAATGAAGAAATATTATTACTTGTTTATTTAGAGACATGAAAGTAAAAGAAAATTTGATAGTCCTTGGGAGTGCAAAATAAAAAATACTCTTTCAATTATAAAACCAACCTGAATCTGATGTTCTTTTTACGCTGTAAAACTACAATATATATGATATACTGTCCACATTTATTTTTAATTTTTAACTTCTGCTCCTGATATCAAAAATCAAAGTGTCCTACTTACCATTTCATTTTTTTCTTAGTATTTCACATATTTTATACAATAATCCTGGTTTCAGAGAATAAAATTATTACATCCATAAACAGTGGTTTCAAATATTAAATAAATATCAAGAAGGATTTAGGCAGGAACGTCACACCATATGCAACAGATGGCATAAAACCTGTTGAAGGCCCTGAAGTCCTCTAGGAACAGAAAATTATACTACCAAATATGCTTGAAAAGGTACCTGAATGAATGAGAATCTTCATAACATAAAATTCATTGATTTAGGCATTATATCAAGCTCTATACTTACCTTATTCAAATTAGTATCATGTAATATTATTTATTTATATATGGATATGAATTAATAATTTTTTCAGTGGTTAAATTAAAAAAAACCCCATAACTATATTTTCTTCAGTGAGGTTTATTTGTGATAATTAAAAGATCTGCAGTAACATATGCTGTACAATGCCCATCTGATGTAGATGTCCTATTTGTTCTTCATAGTTGTTTGCCCCATATAATTTTTGGTACTTGGGTCACCTGTGTTAGAATCATGCACTATGATAAAGAATCAGGCCGACACCATGAGAAAAGGTGCTATGATTCATTCTCTAAAGATACCTTTCTCTTTTCATTTGCTATTTGTACTCGACAGGATAACTAGAATCTTAATAAGATTAGAGTCCTTAACAGTAGTATATAAGGGATACCTTATGTAAAAGATGTTTACCTACTTCTAATTTTTACTATAAAGCTTCCTCAGTGTTGATATCTGTTCCAGGAAAACAGAAAAGACCAAACCTACCTTTCATAAACTCACATTGACTATCATTAGTGAATTACACTGTTGGTCTCCAACTTATTTTTACAGATCCTAAATTTTCCTAAAGTGTTGGAAATGATGCTAGTTACGTTAAAATTCAAACCAGAAACTCTTCTGGTTTGGCCTTTTACCCTTTTTATCCTTTCTGTTTCTGTTACTAATAAAACGGCAAATACAACACTAAAGTTTTTTCTGGTAGAATAAAAGTTTTAAGTCACTGGAAAAACAGTATAGGAAAAGCCCACATGATGATTTCTGCTTTCAAACAAAATGAGAAGGTTTTATTTATGCAATATACTTATGCAAAGAAGAAAGAAGAAATATAGTATCTGTTAAGATTACATCTCATTAAGTCAAAAATCCCTGATGCTTTAGTCAAGAGTCATAAGGGAATTACCTTGGGAGCTTTTTGCACAGCTCAGTTTTAACAAGTCTTAGCAAACTGGAGCAATCCTAGGGGAAAAAAGCCTAGTAACATATGCTTAATTCTATAAAAAGATAAAAGAGGATAAAACAGAGGACACCAGTTTGGTGTTACTTCTGTGTAAAATATTCAAATGGTTATTTTTGCACTCTATCAATAAGGATTTAAAGCCAGCATGGCTTCATGAACGGGAGGCTTCATTAAGTAAAGTCACTGGTTTTTTGGTAGGATTTTTTTCTGACAGAATTGTACATTGATAAAAGTAATTCTATTGCTTTGACACACCTGTTTATTCAAGACATTTCAATTCTACATAACATTTTTATTAATAAGATTACATTAGGGAATTAATCAGTCACACATCAAAGGAACTGAAAATTATCTCACTGACATATCTCAAAATACAATTGTTACAGATGAGGTAATAATGAGCAGGGACATTTCTACTGGGGATCCTCAAAGTGACTGATTTTTGGTTCCCTCTTTAGTACTTCCTCTTATCATCTCAATTAATATAGAATAATAAATACAGAAAATCTGAATTGAAAAACTTTAAAAATTACATACAACAGGATAGAAAATATTGAGAAGGGCAAGTTACTAGTGCATTCTATGTGATCCTTGGGTTCACTGACATTTGTGGGAACAGTTGAAAAGTAGAAATGTATACTTCCTAAAATCATAACTCAGTTCTTAGCATAGATTTACACTGCTTCTCACTGAAGTTGATGGAACAGCATTCCACTACGAATTATTTAAAACTATCTTCCACCCCCCCCATGAAAGAGAGGACTCTAGTTTTGAGTTAAAATATTTCTCCAATACGTGGGGTTGGAATTGTTTCTTGTACTCATTTTAGTCCTTTCTATCATTCACCTCTGTGAATGGATGAGTATCACTCCTAGTGCTTCTCTATGTGGGTCCCAGGGAGTATATGATCACCTGCACTGTCAGTAAACTTAAAACGTTCAGAGCTCAGCATTTAGACAATGGGTATAATCAAATCTTGTGTTTCATGGTTTGAGCTTGTTTCTTGTAGATGTCAGAACTACTTCTTCCTTTTCCTGCAGAACTGACCTGAAGTAATCAGTTCTTTCTTTCTTTCTTTCTTTTCTTATTCGTTTGAAACATAGATTTCTGACCAAGTAGACTATCCTAAAACTCACAAAGAGAGTAGACAGCAGTGTCTCAAACATTTCATTCCCTTGATGGACTCAGTAAATTATGATCACATTGAAATCCCAACTTGTGATGAAAAACAATTTTTCTTTAAGGTTGTCAGAGCAATCACCATTTCAGTGCCAAAACTTAGATAATTTTTTGGATTGTTTAGCTGTATCATATTCCAAATCGTGATTTCATGGTCTCTGATTTTGTCTGTAATCTAAAATATTTTCTCTGCAATCTAAAAGTTGAGTCTTGACAGGTTTTAATCAAGGTAAAAGCTCTGTCACTTTACAGCCAGTGACATACCAGAAATTATGATTAAAATATCCAGGTGTTCTATGCTGTTAACTCTACAAAGTAGTCAAAATAATTTTTAATGCCTATATCCTGTAAATCACCAGTCTTACATTAAATTGAAGAAATTATATTGTTCTAAAATGATATTTTAAAAATGGGTTAGAAAATGGTTAATTCTAAATAATTTTTAAATACTATTTGATTAGTTTTGGTTCTGAAGAATATTTAAGTTCCCCATACAATCATCAAAGAGGAAATCCAAATCCTCTCTGCTTGGCCACTCTCTGAATAGTTTATGAAATCTGATTTCTACTCCCCACCCATGCAATGAGACCTGTTTAGTAAATCATGAAACTGCTGTCAACTTTACCTCTATAAATGGAGTATGAAGGCAACAGTATTTATTTATGAACACTTTATGAATACAGAAGACATTATGTCCTCACCATCAGCAGTCAGTAAAATAGAATTAAATCAGAAATTCCAAATTAAAGATTTTTTGAACTCTTAAAATTTAATTCGGTATGGTGCAAAAAATGGATGTCAAGGTTAATGACATGTAGTAGAGAATCATAAGCCTACATTAGACAAGATACAGATGTATTTAACTTTATGGCACCTTCAGAAGAAATTGGGTCACAAAGATACAGACTCTGTTTATCTGTGTGCCTGTTTGAATAAGACAAGCGCACAAATTAAGGGTGAAATCAAAGCGATCTGTGAAGTTTCCTGTGTGTTTGGTTTCTGTGTAAAAAGTGGAAACTCATTCTTTTCTGATCTTATAGTGGTAGGATAGGCAACAATGTAATGTCTGTGGTCAAGCCCTGTGTCCCTTTCATTACTTAACATGGATAAAGAATTCTGAAAATGCAGAAAAAGCTTAAACATAGCATACTTTTAAAAGAACTTAAAGGAAATGCATCTTTTGCTTTCTGTAAAGCAGAGAAATGTTTTCCTCGGTGTTGCTGTTGTGTATTTTTTTATTTGCATTATTCTTAACTTAGTTACTGCTATATTTTTTTTCTTATAGGTAGTGTTAGATGATGATAATTGGTTTATTGTAACACTCTGAAGAAGTTAAAAAAGAAAGACATTTTTGAAAAAATTATATTTTTCCAACATACTGAATGTTCATAAATAGTTAGTAAGGGAAAAATAAATAAAAAACACACATAAAAAAAAAAAAAACCAAACCCAAAAGAAACACAAAACAAACCACAAAGCAAACAACCAGCCCCCAAACAAACAAGAAAAAACAAACCAAGACAAACCAGAAATCACATCTCCCAGGGTGAATCCTTGTTGTATCCATGGATGGATACTGTGTGTCCTGGTCAGCACCTCTGAATTGTAATTCCTAACCTTTATCCACACTAGGAGATACGAAAAAGCACACTATCTCCCCCTCCCAACTGCCATTCTGTTTCCTTTGGAAGAAAACTCAGGGACATGATGATGTGATGTTCAGGGCAGTCTCCTCTCACCATGGACTTAGGATATGCTGCATAATGTTATCACAACCACAGTTCACAGAATCACAGAATATTGGAAGGGACCCATAGGGATTATCGAGTCCAGCTCCTGGTCCTGCACAACACCATCCCCAAGAGTCAAACCATGAGCCTGAGGGTATCATCCAAATGTTTCTTGAACTCTGTCAGGCTTGGTTCTAAACAGCAAGATGCTGCTTTAGGAACCAGAAATGCCTATTGTTTTTTAATATTATGATCATTTATACTATTATATTAAGTATTTATATAATATTATTGTTCACAACATTTTTTCTTGGATAGGACAGAGGTCAGTTCACCATATTTATTATGGCCTAATCTGGCTGTACTTTTTCTCTGACTAGTTCCACCTACCTTATTATTTTTCCTTTAAAATCACAAAAGTTGGTATTATATATATGCCTGAAATATATTCAGAAATCTGAACTCCTGACATGTCTGTTTTGTGTTTGAAATCAGTTACACAACTCCCACAGAATGCACTGGGTGCAAAATTAGGCAGCACAGAAATTATTAACACAGTTTTACCACAACAAAATTTTTTCTGAACATTCTCTAAATTTCAAGCCGTACCCAATTCTAGATAGAACTCAAAATTACTAGAACATAATTTCTACTTTTTTTTTGTAACATCAAGAAGACTTAATTAAAGTTTATAACATATAATTATCCACTACTTGTTATATTAGAACAAATAGGATTTTCTCTTTGGTTGGTTGGGATTTCTTTTGATTTACTTGGTTTTTTGACCCAGAAAGATCATCAAACAGCAAAGAACTGTTAATCTCTCACAAATGACCTCCAAGTGTGGTACAGTGAACTTTCTTTTCTTTTCTACTTCATATATACTGTTCTAAATGTCAGAAAAATAGACCATGTGGGGGACCAAGTGTCCATGCTTTGGCTATACCTTAGACAAAAGGACAACTTAAAAAGAAAAGTGTCTCCAAGTGATTAGAAACTAGAATGCCTGCAGTAAAACCTTCTTTTTTTTTTCTTAGTTTGACCCTTGTGAGTCACCTAGCTGCCAGTACTGCAAATAATGTATTGATTTTGTTGTATCCAGGGTTTTTCTTTTCTCTTCTTTCACCTATATCGGAGAGATCTATGACACAACAACTGTCATTTTCAATAACACTGAGAAAGCATCTGAAAATATAATTGCATATCAGGTATGTTCATTACAGTATAAATTAATTGAAGACTCAGTAATTAGAGGAAAACGTATTTACTTGAAGAAAATAAATCTCATAAATGGTGAAAAAACCCCAAATCCTAGTAATATCAAAGAGCAATAAGACTCTCTATTCTGTTTCAAATGTCTAGTTTCTCAATGGGAGTGGACATTTGAGTAATTTTAGATATTGCAACTTGTTACAGGTGTCACTGTTATAAACCATGTACATGCACCATATTATTTAAATAGTTTTCTATGTGTGCCCACCTCCAAAGAGTATCAAAACTGTCTCTAGTATGTTTATAGATCTGAGATTTAATATATTTTAATTTTTACAAGCACGTGGTAGATTTTACTCAAACCAACTCTTTTATTTGGAAAAAAAATGTATGCAGAGAAGATCCACAGTGTTCATAATGTTACGCCTTAATTCTGGAGTGTAATGTTCCTTCCATTAGCTACCTCATGTTGCCTTTTTCTGAAGAAAAAAAGAAGGCACTTTTGTACAAATGAGTTTTAAAAGTTTCTATCTGTCTTCTGATTCCGCACACAGAAGAAATCTATCACTACATTACATTTTGTAGCAACTGCAGGCTATTGTTAGCATTTTAATTAAGTTCACAAATGGGTTATAATACAGGAATACAAAGAGCTATTCTTTTAATATCTCAAATGAAATCTTTTTTCTTATTTCTGTGATAGCCTGAATCTCATATTCCATGGCTCAAGCCACTGAAAACCTCTGCTCTCAGGTAGTTTAAATGGTTTATTGGCATATCAGTACTATTTTATTGATTTTAGTACAGTAGACTAGAGACCTATAAATTGCCATCCCTCTTCTTTACTTAATCAAATTTCCAATAGTATAATATTCAAGCATTTTAAAATAATACTTCAAGTAGTCAAGCATTTTACTTTTCATAAAGTAAGCTGTAGTAAGGTGTTTTGTGTCATGGGATTGAATACATCCATCACTACTGTCTACATATGTTTACTTTAAATATGAAAGTACTTCCCCTTCACTGCTGTAAATCAATTTTCACACTCACTCTTGCAATCTAAGTATATACATTAAAAGACTATCTTTTATATTTTAAACACAAATAACTCCCGTTTGTCTGCCCTACACTTTCTGTCTTTAAAAACCAGTTAGTTAGTTTTAAGTGTCAACCTCATCAATTTTGTCACTGGCAGAGAAAGCAAATGTAATTATTTAATTCTATAATATATTTGATATAACAGAGACAATATAGTCATTTTGGTGTCAATTTGGACAAACAGATACAGAAAGTTTCCTAACTATTGTTATGGATATGTATAAAAAAAACAGTAGGTATTTTCAATATCTGGTGTAACCAATCTGTAACACCTTCTAGTCTGTAATAATCCATACCATGAATCTATGTCAGTATTTTCTCTAGTGAGTGCTTCTGCAAAGACTAGTATGGGGTCAGCTTCAGCTCCTCGCTAATAGTGGAATCTCTTGCAAAATTGACAGAGGAGGTGCTTTGATGAGAAAGTGTTTATTATGCTTATTAACATACCATCTGCATTTCCATGGATACAAAGCTGCTAAGGGATGCTCTAAGGGCCACTACCTCTGGTGGGCCTAAGGATCAAGGGATTCCTCCTGGCCAGCTGCTGCTGCCCAGCCTGGGGGTCTCTGAGTTTTGTTTACTCTTTTTCTTTCACTTATTATCCCACTGGAAATAAAATTTCCTTCATCTGGCAATCTTACTGAAGCAGATGGTCTCACAGGTCATACATCCTTACACAAACATTTTCTCAGTCTTCATAGGTGGGGACAATTCCAGGATTTTTGCATGGTCACCTGATGCTATACTTGAAGTGCAATGACAGCCACTCTCCTTTTTTATTTACAGTTTGAATTATACCAAAACTAAGTAATCTGATGTATTGCAGTCCACCCGTTGAGCATGGTCACACTTTTTTTTCTTATTAATACAAGATGGGGTTATTTTATAAACCTATTGCAATAATAAGATGTTTCTGAATATTCAATAGTTAAACATATATCATAGATTCAATATTTATCTATTTTCAGGACTTCATTTATGATAGAGCAAGTAGAAACATGAAAAGCCTTGATACCACTAGAGAGAAACTAATTTCTCATAGGAAACAAAATGTATTTCTTCACATAAAATTTGGACATTTAAAAAGAAAGAATGATGCAATACTCACCATAAAGATATTTTAGTGAATATTGCACCTATTATGGCAATCATAGTAGTTAAACAGAATGCATATAATGTAGGTCTGTTTAACTTATGATTATTATCTTATACTATTTTGTAATTTTGGAGCCAGAGAACTTACCCTAACTACATTTGGGTAGATCATAGAAATGGTTCAATATTTATGTGTATTGCTCTTCTCTTTTGTCAATAACAGAAGTATTTTAAAGGCAGTTGTTTTTCTGTGTATATGTCTTCCATCACCATATACTCTTTAAAAATCAATAAAAAATCCACAAGTGAAAAGTTTGATATTAATTTCATGAAGGGACAATTTAGACCACTACTCTGTGTCATCTCCATGTCCTTCCTGTAGATAAATTTAGTATTACCAAGAGTTCAAAATATTTAAAAAAGGAAAGGACAGAAACAAGAGCAACTTATTAAAGGCCCTAGTCCATACAGCTTTGCAACACACAGAAAGAAATTATTGTCCCATATATAATAGTGATCCAGTGGGTGTCTGTAGGACTGTAGCTTTGCAACACATTTTCTCCCTCCACAATTCCAAAAAAAGACAAGAGATTGTTTTTTACCGAAGGCATATTGTTAGTTATAAAAGAAGCACAATAGCAGTATTTGCTTTGCTACAGCTGAATAAACATCAACTGCATAATATGTAAAATATATATCGAGAAATAAAAAGGTTATTTCTTTTCAGCAATACTAGACTGAACCTATTATTCATCATCTAAACTGTAATCTCTTTTTTCTTTTCCATGAGTACTCAGGAGGTCTCTAATCACAGCATCCTGGAAAGATTTATTGCTGTGATGTTTCAAAGCTTGTGATTATCTTTTGGCAAAGATAGTGTTGTGTTTATGCATATTATATTCTGCTTGTTCATACATACAAAATAATATTTCAAAGTGTTGAATGGAACATTTTCTTTTAAGTTTGAAATCAACACACTTAGTCCTTCATTATACTGTATGGAATACATTTGATTTCTGGCAGAGAAAATAATACGTTACCATAAATATTTCGGGGAAGACCGATGTGGAAATAACTCTGATTTAACATTTTAAAATTCAGTAGGAACTGTAGACTTTTCATGTTCAAGACTACCATTGATTTAGAAATGGCTAGAGACACATGGCATGAATGCAGAGACTTAGGAACAGTCTCTTTGTTCTTTATTTGTGAAATAGTATATTCTATAGGTAAAAAAAAATAAAATAGGTAACAAACAAGTAAATTTTAGTGTGTCAAACAAGTAAATTTTAGTGTGTCAAGACTTCTCTATGTTGTAGAAGATAACAACATGGCATATTTCTATGCATGTCAACTACTAATATTTTTTACCATATTCATTATCATAAAAGATAATTGTGTAGACAATGGTGTGTACACTTTTACAAGTCATGAGGTAGGAAAATACAGTGTCTTGAACATCAAAAGTCAGTCAGAGTTTGAACAGGGGTAAGAGAAATGTTATGTTTGAAGTTATGAGAAGATTCCAAGAAAATGAGACACAAACTGATTTCATTAACAATAATATATTTTAAAAAGAGGCTCATCTGAAGCTGTATAAGAATCTGGGGGAAAGGAAGAAATTATGTGGGGGGGTTTTCTCAGCTGTCTAAACATTTAGATCACTGACTAGCATATCAAAAAATATTGAATTAAAAGTGCTACTATAGATTCATTGAAAAATTGTACCAGTAGAATATGGTTATAACATCATATCATAGCTGTTATAATATCATAACAGTTGCCATTAGATTAATGAAATATGCAGAATTCCCATTTGTTTGTCTGTTCTTTTTATACCACAGAAGAAATCACACTGAAATTGCATCACCCAGAGAAGCTGTGGATGCCCCATCCCTGTGAGTGTTCGAGGCTAGATTGGATGGGGCTTTGAGCAACCAGGTTTAGTGGAAAGTGTCCCTACCCATGGTAGAGGGTTGGAACTAGATAATGTTTAAGGTCCCTTCCAACTCCAACCATTCTATGACTCTATGATTGATACTTTTTCTTTAAAGGCGTTCATGGCAGCATTCTGCTTGTCATAGGTAACACACTGTTGCACAGTTAATGCAACAGTTGTAGTTAAAAGTCCACTCCCATAGTTTCTGAAGAAAACTAAAATTTAAATTTAGAAATGAAAAGAAATGGGAGGGACAAAATGAAAATCCAGAACCCTGAGCTACATGGTTTATAAAACACAGAGAAAAAAATCAGCTATTTCAGAAAAAAATAAAAGATCCTGTAGAATCAACACGGTGAGCAAGAACTAACTAACTAACTAACCACCATGTGTTTTACTAACATGGTGGCTGGTGGCTTGAAATGGAGCCTGATACTCTTTCTGCCAGGATCATTCCACTCTGCCTTCCTGTAGAAGAGCAAAGGGAGATGTACTTTCTCCCCAGCAGCTAAATACTCTATCCTCTTCACCTTCTTATCTATGCGCTCAGAGTCCTATCAACTCCTGCTGCATCCATTTCAAAGGAGAAGCTGAGGTCCCACCCCACAAGGGGGTTGCAAGCTAACCTTCTTCACTGGTGAGACTGTGCAAATCCTATCCCTTTCAAGGCACCTCTGAACTGTAAGAACTCTGCAATTCACTCGGCACTTACGACACTCAGGCCTCCCGTGAAGGCTGTAGCCAAAGTCCTCCTGACAAAAACATCGGTCAAGTGTTTACTTCAAATCAAGGCCAAGTGATTTTAGCCAACAGTTCAGCAGTTATGTGATTTAGATAGGCAGTGGTATACATGCATCCAAATCCTTTCTGTTCCCGACAGGAACTAAATTCATATTTTTGACTCAATAAGTTTAGTCTGGAACCACTAAGTTATATCAGAGTTTTAAAAGAGATAAAACAATAGTTCATCTTTGCTTGGAATATTAAAGGATTAACTGGAATCAGAGGAAGAAAGAACAAGCATAAGGACAATTGATTCTTTCACAAAGTAATAAAAGCATTTTACTGATAGGAGGATGAACTACATTCTATTCTCCCTTCTTAAGAGAGACTTAAGCTTTTTGTAACTTAAGCTTTTTTGCTTCCTACTCTGTCGTTATTATTTTTTATCTTTACTCCCCGCCTCCATCACCATTTCCTCCAAAAGATTTGCTGGTAGAAGGCTTGATACAATTAGTATTGCAGAGGCCTAAAGAAATATGCAAATATGCTCTAACCACAAATAACATCAGATTGTTTTGAGCCTAGGAGGAACACAGGAATGGAAAGAATTTAATTAACAAATCTCTTAACAGTGCTAGCAGAATAGACTACATTTAATAAGAATCCATCACTGATAATTGTTTTCCAGTCTCAGTAAAAGCTTTGTATGTCAGGTATGATAAAACAAGATTGTTTACCTATTATAATTATACAGTGAAATAAATATATTTTCAGTGATCAGACCACACTTTTCTGAACAGCTCGATAGGCAGAATTAAGAAAAAAAGTATAAAACATGTGGGGTTTCTTACTGAAGTAATTGTAATGAAGAGTTGACTCTAACCATTGAGTTATAATAAAAGCCATAACCTGAGAGAAAAAATGGAAATAGAAAAAAACCTAAAAAACAGAACTCTAAGAGTGATGTTGGCTGATAACAACAGGAACAAAATTTTCCTCCTTTGTATTTTCCCCAAATTATGTGTTAGCTATGTAGAACTAAATGGTGCACAACAAACAGAGGACCTCTAGGCCTCATTACATCTCCTCAAGTCTCACATTTGCAAGGACACATATTCACTAGCCCACCTTTAAAAAAAGAAAGATACTTCTTCTGTGCTCTTAATCGGAGCAACTAGAATTTTAAAGACCTGTAACGATGGCAGAAGTAAAAGTCCCTTGGAATAATTCTCCCAGCAGTTGGTTTCTCTGTGCTTTGTCTGAGCAAGTTACAGAAAAAATGAAGTTGTCTCCTGAAGCCTGTTTTCTCAGGCTGGTTGTTTCTCCAGCAACTACTGGATAATGTTTTACTGGGAATCCCAAATACATCTGCTTCTTTGAATTCCAGCAATGAAATAATATTCTGTGAACATTTTTTTTTCCTTTAGTAACTCTTGAAGTATTTATTTAATCAGTGCTTCTTCGCCCTCCCCTATCCATCTTTAAATAAATTTATAACAAATAATTTGCAGCTTCTGAAGCTTATAGGTGAGTTGAGCAGAAAACTATACCTATCCCTTTTCATCTGCATCACCTACATGTCCATCTGCATCACCTACATGGAATCTAGTTCTTGTAACTTAACTAGTTAGAATTACCGCTTCATACTGTCTGGACCTGCTGGGCATTCTTCTGAGTTCAAGAAACATAAGCCTTTGATGTATTTCTAGCCTCCCTATAAAGGAATTTGGAGCTAAGGGGTAAATAGAAGGACTGTTAATCTCCCACCCTTACGTTCAACATAATACAGAAAAGCAGAGAGCTGTGAGTTTTTGCAGTGATAAATTAACAGTATAAATAGCCATCTCTAAGTAGCAACATACATATCAACTTTAATTTAATGAAAATCAAAATATTTTTTACCATTTTTAAATCATACTTCAAATCCTTCTAAAACCTAGTCCTTCCTTTCTACCTCCTGTTATTTCTACATAGCAGCAATTTGTTTTAAATTGAAGTTGGACAAAGTAAATCTAATATATACAATTCTTGATACTTTCTTGGTATTTGTGGTACCTGTTCTGTGTCTGCTAAGATTCTACCTCTGACCTGAGTGACTGCTTTCCTTCATGCCTAAGTGCCAGCTAAGCTTTGAAAGTTATACACAAGATGCTGTAGTCAGGGAACTGAGTAAATCAGTAGTTTTCTTTTATAGTCATTATTAAAACACATTTTAATTTCTCTTGTGGACAAGTATGCCTTGTGATACAGAAGATGCATGTGTCCGATAGAGCACCCAAAACTGGCTTATCCCCTAAGAACATAAATAGCATAGACTGTTCTGCCAGTACTGTTTTGGAGCATAGGCAGGCAATAGTAAAAACTTCGAAAGAAAACAAGAGTTAGTGTAACCTCAAGCCCTTAGAGATAATGAAGGCTTAAAATCTCCTAGGAAAGACAGTTAATATCTAGGGGATTTACCACAGAAATTAATTTTCCTAGGGAGAAACTAAGTCCAAGCTCTCAAGCCTGTTCCCCATAAAAGATGACAGATTGTTCTTTGCAAAGCTAATTGAAAAAATGCCACAGAGCAGCAGCAACAGGATTAGCAACGTCAGAAATAAAGCAAGGTGAGTGGGTGAAGTGCCCTATATCTACAAAAGACTCTCCTCCAGTTCTTTACAGAGACTGGAAAGACTTCTTTTCAAAAACAGTGTTGTGGACTTTCCTATACTTTATAGTCAAACCTAATTACCTATGGTTTAAAACCAGCAGAACCAATAGACTTTTCTGTATAACTGGTTGATCTGCTGACTAGCATCTTATAATTTACCACATTGCTCTAGCAGTAATCCCCCAGGGAGTTCTTTATGGTAGCAAATACAAGCAGAAATGCCAAGTGAAGGATCACAGCACATGAAAGGAGGAATTTCATCTGCTGTACTGATTTGGTTTTGAAGAAAAAGCAATCTGGTTTTTGTTCTAATGCAAAATATGACATAAAGTCCTGGAAAAGTTTTGATCTACTTCTGTTATAAGATGCGTGCATACCTCATTATGCCGAGGAAGAAATAACCCCCTACAATAACCCTTCTGTTGATGGCATCTTTTTGGTCTGTCTCTAATCCTGCTGCTCAAAAATATAATGGAATACACGATGCTGCCAGAACAATCACAGAGCACACATCTTTGAAATTAAAAAGAATCTTGGGGAGTTTACACATCTTTGGAGTAGTTTTCTAGCTAAATCTGTGAAAAACATCAATATGGCAGTGTGAAAGGAGAATCTTTACAGAGGACTACAAGGCAAAATTGTAAAAGGGTTCAGTTACCTAAAAGACAGATGGATGATACATGGGGTTTCCAAAATTTTCTGATTTTCACTGATATAAAGGAAAATTCTCTTTGCAGAGTGCCCTGAAGATCCATCTTGTGCCTGGGTCTGACTGCAGTAAAGCACTTTTAAAAATCCCAGTAGATACCAGTTTGAAACTTTAGGCACTTAAATTATTTTAAATTCTTGTTTTACAGTAAACTGCAAGAGAAAGGAAGTGGAAAACAAGAAAAGCAGACACCAGGAACTCAAGACTGTTATAAAGGTTACTTGACATTCATTATATTATCTATTAATGTTTTTGAAAGTATATTTTGCCTTCCTTTCAAAGTAGGAAAGCTCATTTTCAATTCCATCACCACTCACTTTGTATTCTTTGTCCATATTTAGTTTATTTTAGATTTAGTATAGGTCCCCTATGTAACAATTCATAGTTAACCATAGGGATACCATGTTATAAATAGAATACACAGAACCCTGTCTTTTCACGGATGTAACTATTTTATTTCTGCTTAATCCCAACTCTTTCATTACAAATTAAAATGTGGACAACACTTTAATTAAAAATTAAAATGCATAATGAACTGAAAAACTAATCTTACTTCTACAGCTTTTGGCATGGAGTCCTACACATCTCTAGAGCCTCATTACAGATAGAAAAAGTAAACAGCCTACAAGCAATTCTGTGTTTGCCTATACTTAATTCCAGTATATTCTTCTATAGTTATTGTCTTAAAAACATAATAATTTCAACATACCTTGAGAACTGACTGAAAATTGAAGGAACATAAGTTAATAATGTACTGTAATATAGTTAGAATTTTTTCGTTTTCCCCTGAGTAAATAAAATATGTTGCTGAGCGATGGGAAATGAGAATTTTACTCAAATGCCACTAATATATACAAGGGTCCAGCCAGCTTCCCAGAGACATCAGAATGATTATTTAAGTATTTTTCACAGAACAACAAAATTCCACAAGGACATCATTAAGGGTATTATGTCTCATAATACTCCACTCAGTTTACTAGAATGTAGAGAATGTAAGAAAAAATATATTCTGCTCCCTCTCCTGCATTTCAGGAAGAACAGATTTGAACTTAGATCCTCTGCTTCAGGTGAATGGCTTGACTGTCTTTCCTTTTAGAAAATTTCAAATTAGGTACATATGCAGTGTCTCATATGGAGCGGTGAACTATCCTGGAGATCAGAAAACAAAAGTAGAAAAACTGAGTTCCAATATTTACACATTTAAATTATTTACATAAAGCAGAAAAGCAATGCATCCATTGATCCAACTGAGAAGTTAGAGCCACTTACCCAATCTCACCACTGGAAAAGAAGAGCAAGACAAGGTGAGATACATTTGAATGAGGTAGGTGAGGTAATGTGGGTACAAATATTGATTAAAAATTTAACATTTTTAATTCTAAGTAGAGCATATGTGCTACCTCCTGAAATGCTAGACGAGAAGCATGAAATACTACTGCTTCAATCCAAGTAACATCAAGACAACCAAAACTCTGTGTTTGATGGGGGATTTTTTTGTGAATTAACTATTCACTAAGGAAAAACAAATTATTCAACTCCACAGTGGCTACCCAATAACGGAAGAAAATCTCAAAATTTGCTATTTTCTAATACTGGTTACTTGCCATTTGTCTTGGGATAACTTTCAATGAATAATACAACTGTGAATTATGTAAACACAAATGCGGTAACAAAGCTCTCTTGCTAATGATGATTATTTCTTAGTAATTGTATGTATCATTCCTGTAATTATAATGTTATTTATTATGTTAATTTACTACAGTGTTCCCATTAATTATTTCTAAACGTGATTGGACTGCTTGCTATTTCTGACACTTGCAGTTAGGAATGATGTAGACTACATTTTAATTAATGTTCTTGTTTGTTATTTGCTGTACTGTGTACTGCTTATTTTGCAAGTTTCTGTGGGTTTTTCTTCCTTTCCTTTCTGTCCTGGTGAAGTAGCTTATTCTAAAAATGCAGCAGAGAACAAAGACATTTGCCAAATTTTTTTAAAAACAAGTAAGTAAGCAAACAAACAAACAAACAAAACCTGATATATATATTCCCCAATACTCAGCTCTATATTTCAACTATTAGGTGGAGTCTTAATATATATATATATGTATATACATATTTATCTCTCAGAAACCAGTCATAAATTATACAGTAGCACCAGCAAAAAATGACATTTCTTAAATGTGAGATCTTATTCTCAAGTTTGGAAAGAGTGAATTAACCTCTTGGGAAAGAGGAATGGAAGCATTACTGAGCACTTTATTGAAAGGGTAGGGAGAGCTTGCACATCTTGATTGATTCTCAGGTAACTGAGAAAAGAAGTAAAAAGGAGACACTACCTAAAGGTATTGCATTTTTCTATGCCTGATCCTGATTGTTCTTCAGGAAATTATCTGGGCAAGAAATGCATTAAAAAAAATCAAAAAAGAAATCAACAAAGCTGGACAAGCAAGGATAAGTGCAAGAGGTGAATGACAGCAAAATGTAACCTGAATGAGTATAAATGGAAGTTTTAACTTAAAGTATCTTACTAAGCACAAAATATCTCTGGCCTCAAAAGCCCCAGAAGACCATCTCCGTGGCAGTCAACCTATTTAAATAGAAAGGTCAGACTGTCAAAGAAACTAAACTGCCTCACAGAGCTGTAGAGCAGATGATGAACTGGGAGGCAATTTAATGAACTCTTCCAATCTCCCATCTTTCGACATTTCACGCTTGGAGGTATTTTGGCTCCACAGTTAGCAGTGCAACAGATATGAACTCACTGACTTCCAGGCACAAGTAATTATCCTGAGGAGAAGAAAAGGGGGTAAAGCAAGATCTAGCTCTTTTTGCCATTAAGACAACTCTAGTTTCACAGATAGTTGTCTTCCATAAGCTGTTCACCTTTTCAGAGTTGTCTGGTTCTTCCTCTAAAAACAACGACCTTTGATGCTGGAGAATGTCTTTGCTGCTGACACACAGGGAAGAACAGAACCCTCATGGTAGAGCCTTCAACTTTTTCTCTCATCCCATATTTTCTCTGGTCAGGGTCTATATCTGGTCACTCAGGGACTACATGTGGTCACCTGGGACAATGAGCATTGTAACTGGCATTTCCAGATAGAGCTCAGAAGTATTCATGCTTCTGGCTGAATGATAGTCCATTTCCTCGCAAGAAATATGCAATTAAAAAAAAAAAAAAAAAAGTATTTTTTTGGTACAAAAACTGAGGTCAGTGATCAAAATTTTTTTTTTATAACTCTCTCCTGTGAACTTTGATACTCCTTTTCATACTGAAAAGTCTTTTTTTAATCAAAATTAAAAATTATGAAACTCAAAAGCAAATTTTTATATGCTACCATACTTCATTCAATGGGTAAAAATATACTTGAAAAAAATGAAATGTATGTGATTATAATTTTTTTATCAATTACTATTATGAAATTAACAGTGACTTACACTATATTATCTCATATGAACATAGTATCTGCTAGAGTGCAAAGGTTAACTATTGTGGTGAAATAAAAAGTATAGTCTGGAACACAAATTCTGAATAGTTTCAGCAATCTGAGACAATGTTACAATCTCAGTTCCCTGCATAATTTAAAATATTCCAAACTTTTTCTGAAACAGTTGCAAACATTTATGTGTGTGCTTTGAAATTGACTCTGCACATCCTCATCTATTTATTGATTGTCTGTAGTTTTTAACAATTTTTTACCTTTTTTTTTTTTTTAGGAATTATTATTTCTCAAAGTAAAAATATCATTAGCACTATCCTTCAAAATGTGAACTGGAAAAAAAATTGAAGAATCATAGGATCAATCATGTTCCAAACCTTCTGACAAGACCAAATTCATTCATGCTACAAAAATTTTGGTACCTTATGTAATGGATAAAAACTAGCATTCAGAAAAATGAAGAAGCATAAGAAGCTGAGGCTTTATGTACCCCCCTCTTAAAATATATACAATTCACAAAATTCATTAAGAAAATTAAAAGTTTTCTTTCATAAAATAGGCAAACAAAATTATTAAAGATCATTATTTTTGTTATTTGATGTGTGTTAATGTGGGTTGGGACCCTGATCAAAACTGTGTAGCACATTTCCATGCAGTCACTCATAGAGCAATTTACACTGTATGAAAAAAGACAAGGATATCTGAAAAGAATTCAATTGTAATTGGAAATTATAGTACTGTCAAACAACTTAAAAAATTAAATGTTGTATACTTCAAAGCCACACTGGCCCTGAAATACAGTGTGATCTCCTACCTTCCAGAAGTGCCAATGACAGAAGCTAGAGCTTCACCTCGTGAGACTGGAAGTTTGCTTTTTGAAGACTGACCAGGCTGCAACTCATCTCTGTTCCTTCCTCTGTCTCCTGACAGAGTTACTCATGAAACAGATGCCAAGAAGTTTATAGTCGAGCATTTTAAAATTAACCAAAGTGCAAGATCAGTATGCTGCACCAACCTGGCCTCAGAAACTTCACTTCCCCTGATCCCTAAACCCATGAACAAAATTCCAATTCACTTAACTGTGGCAGTTGTGAAGCTACTTCAGAGGGTAAACAGGTAAGGATAGCAATTGCATTATCCATCTCAGGGTAAGTTATTCCCACCTGCAGAAAAAAAAGTCTATAGCTATCTGTCTGCATTCTTTTCATATGGCGTGTTAGATATTATAACCCTCTGAAGGGAAAGAAGATATTTAATCAGGAAATTCAATTTTTCCACCTGCAGAGGAGGGAATTAGACTATATTTGCCCAGCAC